>NC_056746.1:467699742-467774742 GCF_019279795.1 Protopterus annectens
CTCCATGGTAACTTGATATGCTGCTGTGAAGAGGCAGATTTGTTTTTCAGCAGGCATTACTTATATAAATACCCTGCTGGAGAACGTTCGTTCTCCAATCAGTATGCTGATGTACAGTTTGCCCATTCTCTAAATATATTACAAACTACAAAGAGGTACATTAAAATGAATAAGAATTATGCAATTAGACATATTAGGCTCTGGATTCGTAAAGTTGTGGTAAAAATAGTATATTCTTAAAGAAATGCAGTCTATCTAGTATGTGAAAAACTGAGCCAGCTAATAATGTTAAAGACTGTTCCTTTTATCTGCAAATTAATGTAGTATATATTCTGTCACCAGACTTAGACTTTTAAATTGTTTAGTTTAGTAACTTAACACATAGGTCACCAAACTGATTGAATTTATGTTTATAAAAGAAAAAGAAAAAAACATAGGTGGCATCAGCAAAATGTTATCTTCTTAAGAGCACATCATAAAACAGGGAACAGCAAATAAATAAAGCAGTTAGTTGCACATAAAACAAACTAGCATGCTCTGACCCTGGAAACATAAAAGAACACCAATTAATGCTCTGATTTATTCAAAAAGTTGAATAAAAGCTTCTAATTATGTTTAACAGAAATAAATTGAAGCCACTACTTTGTAACAGCCTCAAGGTCTTAAAAGGCTAATCATTCAAAAAGCCATTTCTGGAGTCCTGCACGGTTGCTGCTCCCTTCATTTCACAACCTTCTATCAGTTAACGGTCACAACTAGTAATGTTACCACTTCCAATGTTAGTGATTGTGAGAGTTCAGAGATGTAGGCTGATGGCATGATGGCTAGAGGGGAGTAACAACCAAATGAATCATGACTGAAAAGGATCACTCAGAATTCCATGGCATTCTTTTATTTTTTTAAAACTAAATCCAGTACTTTCCAGAATACACCATGTTGTTGAGAAGTATGAGGTATGGCAATGCAAACATTTGGAATATACAGGATTTAGGGGCATACCTGGCAATGTAAAAATCTGAGTCTATCTCGTTGTCCTAATTGCAATAGTAAAAAGCATTTCAAAAGCTGACTTTAAACTCTGAACCAATAACTGTTTCACAAAATACAGTGCTTTAAATGCCCTGTTAATCAGCCCTCTAATTAGGGTACACTGTACTCTGACTTCAGTCACCCAGTCAAGTAACACCTGGTCATGTCCCCTCCATTTAATAATCTACATCTTTTGTGACAGAACATAGTCAACCAACTGTAACTCTTGTGAAAGGTGGAAGCACTTTTTTGCTTCTTGTGAGGGTAATACAATATTATTTTCTAATATCTAATTCCAATATTTTAAACCTGCCTACATGTTTGTCCACCATAATACAATTTTGTTAAGAATGTCTTGTTTCTCACTTATCAGTAACAGATTCTGAAACTTGGGTGTTCAGTGTTTTCCTTTGAGAAAATCTTATTCACCTCTTACCAAGGATGGCGGTGTTTTCTAAACCCTCTAAGAATACTAAAACAAGTCCATTTAATATCTCGTAGATGGAATATTAAATTTTTAATAGATCAGATCCCTTGTGATATGTAGACTCATGTATGGCACTTAATATACTGAGAAAACTGAACAGCTTTCAAGCACCCTCCCATATCAGGGACTGTCAACCCCCAACACTACCTTTGGGTAACAACATTTTATCTCAGGCCACTGTCTATATATGTCCTTCCAAAGAATCAATAAATCTACAGTTTCAGTCCAGTAAAAAATAAAAAAATCAGGGTACATTGTCAAAAAGGTTCCTGTTGATTAAGTTCTAGGATCAAGAACTTCCAGTTTTACAACATACCTTTGGTTGTATTGTATACCACCTCACAATATAATCTCAATGATTCTTTAACCATAGGAGAGGTTCATTTAAGCTTGGTATACCCCCAATGAAATGGATATTGTGTCCTTATCTCTTATCTCTCCAGATCAGTCATAATTTAGTGGTTTAGCCATAGTCTTATAAATCTTTATTTTGCTCCCTAGGATATCTCTAAACTGTTCTAGCATTCTAAAAAGAATTCAGATATTGCTTATTATATGGTCAGAAGACCATCATCTGCAAAAAGGGAGAGCTTCATTACATTTGAGCTAGGGCATATCCAGCTTTTTCCGACAGTCCAATTTTCGTAGTTAATGGCTTCAGGTACAGGGCAAATATCAGAGGTGAAGAAGGACACCCCTGCCTTGTTCCTCTATATCAACAGTATTTTTAAGACAATTTGACTAGCACTTTTACCAAGATAAATGGACTTGATATATAATTTCTATCATATTTCAAACTGCTGAGGTATAGCCATTTTTATGAACTGAAAAAAGAAACAAAAAACTTCAGTATGTTCTATCAAATGCATTTTCATTGTCTAAGCTAAGAATAATTGGTGCTTGCTTTGTGTCTTGTATGTCCTGAAGTAATATTAGAGCTCTTAATGTCATCAGATGTCCATCATTCTCCCACAAACCACAGAGATCTAAATATACCCTCTCCTGTAGATCTCTTTATGATTTTCCTACTGTTAGAGGCACAGAAATGTTATAGTTATGGTTCAGAAGTGAGATGAGCCTGTAGATGGATGACATGATCACAGTCTGCCCCTCCTTCCATGTAACTCTCATTACTGTCTCATACCATAAGTCTAGTAATGCCTGGCCTTCATACACCTTATTAATGGAAGCCATACAATAATGATGGTATCCCTACCCAGTGTCCAAATGTCTATTGGTATACCATCTGTACCAAGGGATCTATAGCATAATTGATTTTTTTTCAAAGCTTTTTTAAGGTCCTCCAGTATTAACTTATCAAACTATCTGTCTGACTTTTCCATTTATTAAATTCAGCAAAATTATTTGGTTTTATTTAAGATGCAATTAACTGAGAAGGATTATGCCTTTTAGGTTATTTGGTATGAAGAAAGTACAGTTGTGTGAATTGCACTTTCCCCTGGTCCATGACAGAAGAAAGGACTATAACATAGAAACCTAAAGAGAAAGTGAGTCATCTGAAGAACAATGGATGGCCACGACAGGTTCACTCACCAATGACTGAGCCTGTGGTGAAAGCAAAGGCTCTGTAGTGTGGGATTGTTTCTTTTTAGGTTCAGTGGAAGAAGAGCCAGCAGGAATGGAGTACGTATTCATGTTGCAGCTGAGGGGAGGACTAAAAGTCAGTAAGTAGTACAGGAATTAGTCATTTGGATGGTAAGTTGACAAAGAAGTGCTTACAAGCAACACACACGCACACACACACACACACACACACACATACACACACACACACACACACACACACTTATACTTACTCTCACACAAACATACACACACACTTATACTTACTCTCACAGTCCCTTTTTTGTAAATTTAACAGAAAAATAACAAAATCCTCATCAGAAATAAAGTGGTTGTCTACAATGCGTAGTGACAGCAAAGACATGAAAGTAGCCACAAAGAGAACACAAGTACCAAAAACATTAGAAATATTTTCTTCCAATTTAAAACACGTATTGACCCTTTAATTCTCACATCAAATACACGTTTACATAAACTATGCACTTTTACCACAAAACAGCCCCTAAACTACAAAATAAACCCTTTGTTAAAAACAGTGGTCCATAACAAGAAACTTCCAATATTGTGAAAAAATTCTGGGTTTCTTAAAGGGCAAATACTGCTTTTAGTCACAAAATAAAAATAAATATTATGTTCTTGAAAAAGTAACAATTTCTGTGTGGAACGGCACCGCTGTGGGGACTTATCTAGGCTGTTCAATCAGCAGTCAGAGTGATGGTATGGGTGGAAGATGGAATTTTGTGAAGCCAATCAGTTGTTGTACCCTAGGCAGGACACAACCCATTTAGCCAAAAGGCAACTACAGCAGTGAGAATGATGAACAACATGGTAAATTTCTCAAAAGATGCTACATTTATTCTGGCTGCTAATAATATTCCTCTAATTTCAACCCTTTCTTTGAATATTGCTGTCCTAAACTTCTGCAGTCTAAGCCTCATTCAGCTGATAAAGACATAAATGCATTGGAAGTATTAGAGAACTACAGCTTGTTTATGTTGATTTTCTTGACACTTAAGAGTGATGATCCATGTACTGCTATGATTCTGCTTCTATTCTCCCCAATTGCAGCACTTCATTTTGAGAGCTTAGGAACCCTAGGCTGAAGAGCTTTAATGCATTTATTTATTTACCTGTATTTGTCTATTCCTTTCCCTGCAGTTCTGTGGCATGTTCATTAAATACCACCTAACAGTTCCACTTACAAAAATCCATATTTACCCTTCATAATTTCTGTTAATGACTCTATGTGAATGATTAACATCTTCATAACTCAGGTCAGAATCTCAGTTTACTTAACAGATAACTCATGGGGAGGCTTATACCTACTGTGTGGATTTTACTAACTAGCCTCACTGTACTAATGTGCTTACCACATAGGTAAAGATACATACTCCATCCGTTGCTTCAGTTGATATGTTTGTGTGCTCTGTGGTATCAGTGATGTGAGTAGAACCAGAGTTAGCCACCGTGGCCACCAGTGATGGGAGAATGGGCAATTTGCTTCCTGTTCAATTACCCAACTGTATTTGTGTGCTGCCACAAAGTGAGTTCACTTTTTGTATGCTACCGAATAGAATCCAACCAATTTGTCATAGTGGTGTAAAATATTTTTCATGCTCCAAACCTGGTTACCCCAAGGCATTAACCCTCACCTTGCTCCCACGATTAGAATAGTGTAATTATCCATTTAATTGCATCTTTTTAGCTAACTGTCATTGGACAGTACTTACTTAATGAACCCAGAGAACTATGCTCTTGTTAGGGACAAAGGCTCTAGGTTGACAGACCAACATCAATAAGGGATTTCACCTCTTTTACCCATGACTTTCATGGTTGATAAAAGTTCTCCCAAAAATTATGAAAAACACTGGCTCTGACAGACATTACGCTTAATATCAGAGAAATGGTACTCATTCATGAGATTCAATAAGCAATCTGTTGCTAAGGACAATTATCAGGAAAACAGTCTTTAGTGAAATGATACTTTCATCTGAGGTCAAGAGCAAAATATAGGAGACTGGAAAAGTAAATAAATTTGGCTCATTCAAAAGTCTGTAGACAGCCTGCATTACATGTTTGTAACTGAAAATTGCACTTATTTGATATACAATGTACCCAAATTGGTAAAGCATTCTCATAATAGCTTTATTACTTATAGCTTCATAGAAAGATCTAAGATATATTCCTTTAAGCAGTATTCTGTGGATTCACTACTCGTATAGCAAAATACCTTTGCATTGTCTCTACTTCGAAAAAATACCAAAGCTTGGCAAAATATACAATTGTTCACTGCTGCAGTGATATCTTTTATTACTCAACCATCATATTTAACTGCAGAGAAATCTCACCAACTTGTCAACACCAACTTGTCAAAGGGAAGAGCATAGGCTACAGAAATAAAGAAAGTCTATTTATGTATTTATGTATTTATTTATGTATTTATTTATGCATTCAGTCTTTCATTTCCATAGGTGGACTGGGCCACAATATCTGTTTTCAGCCAAGTCAATATAAGATAAACATCACACTGCATGAAAAAAAAAAAAAAAAAAATATATATATAAATATATATGTATATATATATATATATATATATATATATATAAGATTAAAGCAAGTATGAATGAAACTGTATACAAATAACATTTCAGTCAGTTAAAGACCATTTTTCAGGACATAGTACCTTCATTGAGCATACCATCACACTAGAAACACACCAGTCTTTCTAATTTTATATTTTTTGACTCAGATTATTAGCTGCCATAATTGAAACCTGTTTCATTGTCATATTACATCCAAAAGCTGTCTTTTCTAGAGGTACTGATGGCCTATATAAGATATTAATTTGTTTTTTAAGATAGCTGGGTGGGTATTACCACACTCCTCAGAGGTTGTCCTTCATACGAGTCCTTAAACTAATTGCAACTCTACAAAGATGGCAGTAGTTGAGGGGAATATTAAAATCCCATGATATCTGTCTTTGAAACATAAGAGCAGGTTTATCAACATAATAAAAAAAAATATTCCATTTATATATTCAATTCAGCTAACGTCATGAGCATGTTACATTTTTATGGAATCTGCATGAAAACACTCAGATAATAATTTAACAGTCTTGTGTAAGTGGTCAAAGTTCAGGGAATATGCTTTATTATAGCAAAAGGTAAAGGGTTATGTCTAGGGTTTTCAAACCCATAGAAATACATATATATTTGATTGTTATGGTCTAAGAAAGATCATGTTTTAAATCATGCTGGAAACACTGTAAAGATGTCAGAGCTAAATTTCAGAACTACAAAAAATAATCTGCAATGTTTCATTATTTGTATGCAAATCTCTAAAGACATTACAAACTGACTTTGTATAGGCTCCTAGGATAAAGCTCAAGCAGACTTTATGTCTTATTTAGTGACTTCAATCCTCAATGATTTGCCAGAAAATCATTTTCTAACACATAGACATCTAACTCCCATCATTGCACTATTTCAGTCATCCCAGAAAACCTTGGCTGCTTACTCTCCCAACCTCTCCAACATATGAACTCATACCCACTGCTTTCCCCATCTGCCATATCCATTCCATACTAGATGGCTAATATTCACTTTTCCTGTTATTAGCACTTCTATTGCAGCTCTTAGTATTCCACAATTTCTACTCTCCTCACTGCTAAATTTCCCTCCATACTTTTATATACTATGTTCGTTATTCTGGTGGGATCACATTTACCTCAGTTATAACACCTGTATTATGCATTATATACACCTGTTTCTGCTTCTTTTAAAACCTTTTAAATATGTGTATATAATTTACATATATGTCATGTTATGTTACTCTACTCTATAATTTAGTTATAACTTTAATATTACTTTACTGTTGTTACTTTGTATGAAAACTAGGCTGAACCAGCAATGGTCAAATTTGATTGGTGTTCTACTTTGGTAAACAAAATTAATTAGATTAATTTAAATTAGCAGAAGTCAGAGAAATGACTGAAACAGTCTTCTGTGTTAACAACATCAGATCAGCCTGCTGAGCTAGTTTAAATGGAAAAAGAATGGACATCGCAACGCAAAATTCAGATCACAAGCAGGAACCACCAGTTTTCTAGGTGGATAGATAAGTAAAACCTCTTTCAAAAACTGTTTCACTTACAAATAGAAGAATGTGTGGATCAAAAGGCAGACAAGCAGGAATGGCCAACAGATGAATCTTGATAGAAGAATTAGAAAGAGCAAAGGACAATAACTCTCACAAATAATCAAGCACCAGAGGCAGCCAGGCCCTAAAAGGGTCTTCACCCCTAGAATGTTACCAATAACAAAATGTTTTTCACTTAAACATGTATGATTTCCTAGTAGCATTTTAGCCTACTATAGTAACTATTGGATGTGGTCAGAAAAAAAGATACCTGAAAGGTATCAAAATCAATACATTCAGGCAGTCAAGTAAAGAATTTTTATGTTGGGACGTATCAAACAATCTGTGGAGAAGCTTGTGGTAACTGCCTTTCGCAATTTTCAAGTGAAGAATAACTTTTGCCTGGGCCAAAAGGAAGTCACCCACTATTATCTTTGGGGAGTTCTTCTGAGCCTTTACAAATGCCCCAGAAATCACTGTAAATTGTGGTAAAGCATACAGGAACATTCCTGTCCATGGAAAAGAGAAAGCATCTGTCTTTTAGGTCTAGTTGCAAAGAATCCTGAAGCAGAATTTCTTTAATTGCCTGTTCTGAGAGAAGTCAAACAGATATACTGAGATGTTTCCCATGGCTGAATCAATTCCTGGAAGACACTCAGATGCAATTTCCATTCACATGAGGTTCTGTCCTGGTCCTGCTTAGTTTGTGTGCTACAATGTTTTGCCCTGAAAGTATGAATGAAGCCTCAACAGTAAACTAAGTTGAGTCACCCCCTCTCAGATTTTCACAGCAAGTCTACAAATGGAGTAAGATCTGGTGCCCCCCCCCCCTTTTATGTACCACATCACTATGTTGTTGTCCGTGAAAACTTGCAGAGGGAGGTCATGTAGACCAGAGATTATTTAGGGTTTTCAAAATACTGATTACTGCCATCGTCTCTTCTGATGTTTATGTGCTTTTGTCTGTCCTGTATTTTCACAGGCTTTGCACTTTTACCACCTTTTGAAACCACTCTGCATATAAGATCTGAGCATCTATTGAGATAGATTGAAGAGGAGGCAGAAGGGTTATTGGGAAACTTGTATTCCAAGATAACTTATATACCCACAATAGACCTTCCTTTCTCACAAACCTCAGAATAGGGATCTGAAAAGATGAAGGATATGAATGCTTAGTCCAGACTGACCTGTGGTACAAATGAATTGTTCTCATAGAGTACCTGGTGAAGGGAATCATAAGTATTATAAAAATCATGTATCCCAAAATACTGAGATATTTCTTGGCAGATACCAGATTTTGATTAGAAAAACTCAGGAAGATCATTTGATAAAATTCTTCTTTGGGTGAAAAAATGCTCTTCCAAAGGTAGAATCTAGCAGACAGCCCAAGACATGTATTCTGTAAAGAGGCATAAGAGATGATTTCTGTGAGTTCACTTGAATTCCAGTCTGAGTAGGATACCCTGAACATTTGCCAACGACTCTTGACTACTGGGAAAAATACAGTCTGTAAATGTAAGGCGATCATTCAAATATGGAAACGTGATTCTGTAGAAATCTGCACTAAGCAATTACTATAGCCAGAACCTTTTTAAATACCCTTGAAGCAGTAGCTAATCCAAAAGATAAAATAGAGATGTGACACTATAAGCCAGATTATACAGAAAATCTTAAGAAACATCAGAAATGTTTATCAATGGGAATGTGATGGTAGGCATCTTTTAGTCTAACTTTACCATGAAAGTTATTAAAGTGAGAAGAGATAATAGGGTTTAAAGGGATCACATCTTGCACTTTGAGACCATGACAAAAAGATTGAGAAAGGAGATGTTTAGCATAAGCCTTTAAATCCCCTCTAGTGCCCATAGTTTCATAGGAGTATACTAGGCTAATGACCACAAGGGCCTTTGAAGGCCTAGCCAGGCATCCCAAATGTATCCTGCGAAGTTATGTGCTAACTTTTGTAAGCCCAGCTAAGTTTCCCAAATGTATCTCACAAGCTTATGTGTCTTTGATGTTATTTCAGGGGGCTATATGTAAGCTAGAGTAAGATTTATAGGGTCCATGTTTGGCTACCAAATTCAAAAACATGCAAACCATGAAACAGCAAAAGCAAAACAGCAAACCAGGCAATCATCAAATTACAACAACATTGAAAAAAGCTACATTGAATGGCCATAGTTTGCCAACAACAAGGAAGTAATGAGATACATACCGTATGTGAAGGGAAACCTTTTAAATTTTCCCATTTCTCTACTGTAGTGCGATCTCAGAGTTGGTATATATAGTTAGAGGGGTGTGGGGGGCACAGCTCCCCACCTTGGTTGGTTGTGTGCACAATGTTGGCCAACTATGGCCATTTAATGTAGTCTTTTTTTTCAACGTTGTTGTAGTTCAGTGATTATCCTGTTCGCTGTTTTACTTTTGCTTTTTCTCAGTTCTTGTTTTTCAATTCAGTAGCCGAACATAAACCCGATTTATAGGCTGACTCTGTTCATTGCAGACATAGGTAATACAACTAGGATATATTTCCAATTTCCAATTCTCTTGTCCAGGTGCTCTTGAAAGGGGTTAGGAAAGAGCACTGCTTCACATGGATGGGAAGTCTGTTCCAGAGAAGGGGAATTCTGACCTACCTCTCCCTCCAACGTGTCTTAGTTATGTCGTAAGCAAAGTTTAAATTCCTAGATCAAGTAATTCTAATACTATTTGTTTTGTGGATATGTAAAAGGTCCATCAGAGTGGAATACAATGATGCCTTATATGCCAGGCACAGATCATCGCTCAAAAGTCTGCAGAAAACAGAGTATAGAGATGTCCTGTATTCATTTTATAAGGAACCTCTGTGGATGTTCCAATTGCTGCATGTGCCTGATTTGGTACATACCAAAAGGGGCATTATACTCAGTGGTGGGCCTAATGAAGGCTGAATAAAGTGGAGCGGTGACTTCTGTGGTCTTAGATGCCATGTCCTTGCTTATAAGTTCAGCAATATAGAACGATTTCCTTTCTACCTTGGACACACATTTGTCAAAGACCAGGTTACTATCTACATATGTACTCAAATCCTTGACTACAGGTTCTGCTCTTAGGATTGTTATGAATGAGGTAATTTTTTAGGGTGGCTAAGTTCCCAAAGGCTACTATTACACATTTCTTGAAATTGAGTTTTAAGTAATGGCTTTGGCACCAGTCATTTGTGATGCAATTGTATAAATTAAAATGTGCTTCCCTTCATAATAATAATATATATTTGATAGGAAAAAAAAAAATATATATATATATATATATATATATATCTGTGTGTGTGTGTGTGTGTGTGTGTGCGTATATATATATATATATATATATATATATATATATATATATATATATATATGGTTCCCTATTAGAAGCCTGAAACACTATAAGCCTGAAAGTCAAAATCCTGAAAACTATAGACTGAAAATGCAAAATCTCGAAAGTGCAAAATCCTGAAAACACAAATAATGCTAATATGTCACTATAAAGACACTAATATCTACCAACTGACCCTGACCCTAACCCTAACCCTAAGGTCCGTCACTATCGCACACTCACCTGACCCACGCCCTAACCCTAACTCACTTAAACCGCCCCTAACCCCAATATTTGTCACTATTGCATACATGCCTAACTTGCGCCCTAACCCTAACTCACTTAAACCGCCCCTAACCCTAACATAAAACCAACCGCACACTTACCTGGACCCAACGCATGACCTAACACCACAGGGCTAACAATAGCAAAGCCACAATGACGTCAGTATGTCCATTTTGTGTTTTTAGGATTTTGACTTTCAGGATTTTGCACTTTCGAGATTTCGCATTTTCAGTCTATAGTTTTCAGGATTTTGACTTTCAGGCTTATAGTGTTTCAGGCTTCTAATAGGGAACCATATATATATATATATATATATATATATATATATATTATTTGGTAGAATTGGTTTTCCTTCACAGTAACAGAGGTTTGGTAATCATAATAACAGCATGATATTTTTAGAAATAGCATGTGACATAGCATCTGCAAGTACAGAAAAGAAATGTGCATTGGCTTAACAGAAACTGCTTGTGTGGAACAAAAAGTATTATACTTCTGAATGTTTTTTTGTAACAAATAGTGTTAAAAATAGAGGCTTGTTGAAATATCCTAAACAGTTGAATGTATACAGATATTCAAAGTGAAAAGGGAAATGAGTAACACAGCAGAAAAAGTTACAGACTATCCTATCAGTGAAAGAACATTTTTGAAAGAACATGTTGGCCTGCTGAGAGCTGGTTTTCTCTGGACTGAGATAAGAATACAGACAAAGAAGGCTTCAATACAGGAAAAGAATGATTTCATCAAGGGGGAACTTTTAAAACTATAAAAGTGGGTGGACATTTTTGTAATCTGAGTCAGCTGAAGAAGTGCAGTGTATCTGACAGTGATCTGTGTTATAAAGAAAATGTTATAATATCACAGTAGTGCTTGGTCAGCTTGTTTCAATAAATTTGTCAGCAATTATGAATATACAGCTGTACAGTTAGTCTGTGTACATGCTGATAATTTCAATTTAACAATGGCATGCTAGACTTAATTTGGACCTTTGAAATATTCATAAAAGTACTATGACAAGCACTAGTTAATATTCTGTTGGTGCCAACCTCAGTACAGTTTGATGTGAACAGCGCAGCAGTATTGAGAACTTCCAAGTGGGTAAAATGATATTTCATCTTTGCATTGGCTCTGACATGTTCACCAGCATTTTAACAGAGTGGGAGTTTCCAGTTTGCAGTCCTAGCTACAGACTGATCATCTCTTAGCCATTTCTGAAAATGGTAAGCCTCTTTCTGAAATAACATGGATACCAGCAAGGACATAAGTGCTAAATGCACACATTCTGTGGCCATAGACCTAAATCAGACTCCTGATAAAATTTGGACATTATTACTTCAGTGGTATGAACAAGACAGTAGTGATGTTAAATGTAATACAGCATTGTTTGTCATACATAGAAGTGAGAAAGTTTGTGTGTAAATGCATTCATTGTTTTGATCAGTATGTACAAAAGTATAAAACTACAACTGAATGTTTTAACTGTGGAGACAGATATCCTTGTTTTTGTTTGACATGTTATAAAACTGTGTAATGCCAGTTTCTACCTTTTATAGAAAATTTCAGTCATTTCTAGATAATGCTAAATGTTTATAGGTTGTAGGGACAGCTGAAATGTTTCAGACCTACTGCTCACAGTGGGATGCTTTTAACAACAAACAGCTGAATAAGTTCACAGAAGTGAATGAAAAACACACACCAATGTTAAACATGCTGTACAGATTAAGAAGTATTTTCAAGATGTTTTAGATATTTTCACTAGGGCTGATGTTATACAGATGGATAGTACAGAACGTACAGTAGTGCATACAGATGACACTTCATGCAGTAGTTTCTACAAATGCACAGAATTAAAAAAAATGATTATGGCAGAAGCATGTAGATTTTTGAGTTAAAGATAAAATAAATTCCAGTTCAGCTGACACAGCTAAAGTGCTTTGAATGACATATTGAGTGTGGCCAGTTAGTAAAAAATACGCATTTAGGCTGTGTAAGGTATATCAGAAAGGACAGTCAAATTAATTCACAGAGTAAAGGGTTTACAGTTAAAGATTTGGCAAAAAAATCTTTTGCTAGTTTACAGAATGTAAAATTTAAAGTCAATGCTACATTTTAATGGTGACAGTACATTCAAAAGTTCAGATCTCATGAATGAAAAGCATGCACCATATGTTAAGACACAGGATCAACTGCTATGTTATACTTGTATAAAGGGAAGACAAGTAAAGTTGCAGATTTAGGCAGGTTAACAAGCACACCAGATTATAGGCCAGCTCAGCAAGGTGAATTAAAGACAGTATTCCTAGTAATAGTTTATGCAGTTATACATGCATTTGTGGAACAAGTGAAAAGGAGTACCAGATGACATTAAGTGTATTTATGAGAAAACTGCTGACACATTAGAGCAATGTGTTCATAAGCTAATGGAAGGGACAATATTGAGTGACAATGGAGATATTTTAAGCATAACTTTTTTTTCTCTTGGTACTGATGAAGATGAGTTTGAAGTAGTAGATGCAGTGGAACATGGGAAAAGTAGAAAAAGGTTGGGGGAGCCGAGAACAGGGATGTACTTAAAGTGGCATCAACCCTTCCACTATGGGAAGCCCTGATGATAGACAAATTGCATGTTTTTTCTATAGAAAACTGCAACATAGTAAGCAGGACTGTATACTACAGAAAATGGAAAAATAGGAGTATTTGCAAGGGACTCAAAAAAAAAAAAAAGTCAAAAGCCAAAAGCAAAAGTTGCAGGATGATAACACAGAGGTCCAAAAGTTTTTATAATAAGGCATGAGGGAATAATAAATTGCAGCAATATGACAGTGAAGGCAATGTAAGAAATGAAAGCAAACTGAGTGTTAACCCAACAGTGCATGGCAATGCAAGTTAGCCTAGTACAGAGTAAAGGAAGTAGGGTGTTGCCCCTGACAGATAAACAAAGAGATATTTGGAATACCATAATAAAAAAATTCAGACCTTATGGGCAGAGACAAAACCAGACTGTGGGAAGTTAAAAGTTCCGATTGCAGTGGGAGGTGTAAGGGATTACATTATCTTTGAAAATCAACAGTATGTCATGACTAGATTACCTCAGGGTTTTCAGAATAGTCCTGTAATTTTTCATCAGATAGTAAGGGACATTCTTATTGAATGTGAGTAAAGACAACAAGGTTATTCATTACAGCCAGAGACTGTAAAAGAACACATGTCACAGCTAAGAAAAGTTCTGAGACAGATGCAAGAGGCAGGTTTCAAGGTGAACAAAGACAAAATACAGTTCTTGTCACAAGTAAAATTTCTAGGAACCATTACTTGACAGACAGGAAGGACTCCTTGTCAGGAAAGGATAAGGGGCATTCTGCAATTGCCAAAGCCTTTGATAATTTTGGATTTGCATAAGGCAGATCAAAAAGAAGAGTTGACTCTACAATTGAGTCACACAGAGGAAAAGAAATTTAAAATGTTATAGCAGAAGTTGTCACAGGCAATGGAGCTGATAGCTCCCACCAGTAAATTATCTTTCATTTTGCAAGCAGTAGCAGGGAAGGACACACTTTCAGTTGTGTTATTACAGTCTTGGCCATAAGACACATATCAGGGAATGGATACTAAGTTAAGAACAGTTACTTTTTGTAGCTGAAGAATGACACCTGTAGAAAAAAGGACATCATCCTTGCATTAAATAGGTTTGGCCATTTACTGGAGAATAAGACAGAGTATTTGACAATGTTCCTCATGGTTATAGTTCCAACTTTACATTTGACAGTCACAACTTTGCCAAATGACAATGATATAAACAAAATCAATGAAGAGGTTAGTCAGGCATTCCTACAGCAGTGTATGTGGATAGTGCATGTTTCTGGAAGGATGAGAAGTACTACACTGGGTTTGCGATAGTGACATTGCAAAAGGAAGACAAACCAATTATGGTTAAGTTACCAGGATACATGCCAGCACAAAGGGCTGAGCTAGAATCTGTAAAATATATTTTGCAGCATTTACATCCAGTAAATATTTACAGTGACAGTGCTTATGTAGTAAAATCACTGAGACTGCATGAAATAGTGACTGGAATGATTGGCTAAATGGATTATTTACAGAATGGTAGAACACCATTATCACAGTTTTAATTGCTACAGTAGCCATTATCATAATAATGTGCATGTGTGTTAAACTTTGCATTAAAATGATTGTCAATCACGTATCTACTGTAACTAATGTAGGTGGAAAAGAAAGCAATATAACCAATGGAGATAACATATTCTGTAATAGTCAAAGTTTGATTTAAATTTTGTTTAAAAATCTTTTGTTTTTCAAAATAAAAAGGAGGACTTGATAGAATTATATAAATTAAAAGTCGTTTCCCTCATAGTAATAATATCTATTTGATAGAAAAAATATATATATATAATTTGGTAGAACCATTTTTCCTTCACAGTAACAGTGGTTTGGTAATCATATTAACAGTGTGATATTTTTAGAAATAGCATGTGACATAGTAGCTGCAAGTACAGAAAAGAAATATGCATTGGCTTAACAGAATGTGCTTGTGTGGAACAACAAGTATTATACTTCTGAATGTTTTTTGTAATAAAAGTTATTAACAGTAGAGGCTTGTTGAAATATCCTAAACAGCTGAATGTATGCAGATATTCAAGTGAAAAGGAAAATGGCTAACACAGCAGAAAAAGTTATAGACTATCCTATCAGTGAAAGAACATTTCTGAAAATACATTTCAGCCTGTTGAGAACTGGTTTTCTCTAGACTGAGATAAGGATGCAGAGAAAGAAGGCTTCAATATAGGAAAATAATGTTTTCATTAAGGACAATGTTTTGAAACTATAAAAGTAGTTGTAAAAGACTTTTGCTGGACATTTTTTGTAATCTGAGTCAGCTGAAGATGTGCAATGTATCTGACAGTGATCCGTGTTATAAAGAAAATGTTTATAATCTCACAGTTGTACTTGGTTGGCTTGTTTCAATAAATCTGTCAGCAATTATGAATATACAGTTGCACAGTTAGGCTGTGTACATGCTGATAATTTCAATTTAACATTTTTTCTGTGCTAATCCTTCCTGTAGGATGTTAGTTTCTTGGGGGGATTCACTGACTGCTCCTAGTTTGCAATCCTCTGCAAACTTGGTCATCCAGAGGCCTTTGACATTGGCCTTGACTTCCTAAAGGTAGATACCATAAAGGAATGGACCCAGCACAGAGCCCTGAGGGACTGCATTAGTGACTGGCCTCTTTGTGGAAGTGATCTCCCCATCCTAACTTCCTGAGTCCTATCAGAGAGACAGACAGCTATCCAGCATGTAACAGAGTTTTGTATGTATATCTGCAAGTTTGTTTGCAATGTTCAAGTGGGTTATTGTAACAAATGCCTTAGCCAAATCATGATAGGCTACATATGCTGTTTTGCTCTCGTCTATTGCTTTGGTGACTCTATCAAAGAAGTTCATCAGGTTGAGTTTGCATGATAGTGAACAAACCAAAATAGATTGGGTCCAGTGTTTGAAATGTTTGCATGCCCATACTAATCATTGCCATGATAATTGCTTCATGAATCTGCATACAAGACTTGTTAGACTTATGGATCAGTACTTCCCAGGTCTGTTGATGGCCCATCCTTGTGTAGAACGATGACAGTTGCAGTTCTCCATTTGCATGGTGCAACATTGTCTGGAGGCTAGGATTAAGCAGTAACTCCAGTGTCCCAAAAGGTCATGGTTCAGACCATTTAGAAGGCATCCTAGGACAATTATCTAGGCCCATCATTGAGGTGCTTCTGACCTTAGACAGAGCATATTGGAATGACTCCCTAGTGATAGCTGGAAGGGTTATGTATGTTGGCCTTTCCTACAGGATGGCTGGTGGAGAGAGGGGTAAAATTGGATGTGAATTTGGTAGCCAGATGATTTGCTATACCTTCTGCTTCCATGTAGGTCACTTCATTTACAATCAGTTCTGCACACTGCTGTGTACTGCTTTTGAGGTTTTGGACATAGCTAAAGAAAGCTTTCTGGTTGTTCTTTGTCTGGGAGACTATCTTTACCTCAAATTTGTCTTTTATAGACTTTAGTACCAGAAAAAATCCTTGAATAAATCATTTCCCATCTGGCAAGCAGACATGGGTTCTATGATCACTGAAATACCATCTGTTATATATCTGTAGGAAACAGGGATAATTGGCTTACTGGACAAGAAGGGATCTCCTGGAAGTGAGGGGGGGAGTCCCACTGCCAAATGTACTGCTGTTGAATGATTCGCACAAACCCATTCATCTATAAAAATCTGATGCCGCAAAGGAAGAGTGGTTGACAGGATGGGAGGGGGGGTGCCTGAGGAGGCAAATAGTCATTCTGACTTTTTGGAATGCCCTGATTTTGAGATGCTTTTCATGTCTTTTGGATCTTTCTTAATGTTGTTTTTTTCAAAATATTTTTCTAGGCACCTTGCTGCTTAAATTGCTTTTGGAAAAAGGAAGCTGGGATGAAAAAAAAACTTTTTATTTGCCTTAGAAAAGGAAGGTTGGAAGATTTGGGTCAATCCTTGAAATAACTTTTCCCTGTCATCCAATGTCTTAAGAATCTCAGCAGCAGAAGGGCCAAACAGCACTTTCTTGCTCGGGGAAAAAATTAAAATCTTAATCCTATCACCTTCTCCAGGATTTTAAGAACATAACCAAACAAATCTTCTGATGACTGACCCAGAAGCAGCAACTCCAGAGACAATAACATCATAGGAACATGACAAGGCATGTCTAATAACATGAGAAACAGATACCAAAGAGGCATTCAAAGACATTTTCACCTCAGAAGAGGGGAAGTTAACAGGTGATGCTTTAATGTTGTCAAAAGACAGAAGTAAAATGATAATGTGAGCCTGGCAGTTTAAAATACTGAAATTTGAAATTTGAAGTGGCAGAAGAATAATCTTTCTTCTAAAATTTCTGAAAAGCTTTCTTATTCTTGTCATTAGGAATGGGATTTATATTCACAATTTATCTAGCTGAAGCAGTTTTAGATAAGGAAAACAGAACAGGGTCTGCTTTTGGATTGGAAAATAAGCATTTCCGAGTCTGAGGTAATTTGTATACCATATTAGACTTCCTAGGGGCATGGGGTTGAAATGTCAGATGAGCTACATATTGTCAGATAAACATTCTTTAAAGCAGATATAACAGAAGGAATAGCTGGGGTTGTACCATATCCATCTGTAATGAATCATAATGCATTTGTTGGAAAATACAATTTTTTTTCTGCTGCCATTGAGAAACTTCTTTCATTTTAAAGAAGGTTTAAAAAAAACATAAGTCTTCTGTAGGGAAATTTGTAACAATACTTCCCTCAGAATCAGAATCAGAATACATTCTCTCTCCAGTCCATGCTCATCTTATCTTTCATCCATCTTATGACTGAAAATCCAGAGTCAGAAAAGAGAGGGACTGTTTTTATTTCCATTTATAAAGAGAAATTAAACAAAGTAAACCCAGAAATCAATCCCCTAGCAAATAGCAGCAAATTATCCCTGTCTATAGAAAGAGAAACAGGAGAAGTCAAGTTTTCAATTATTTTCATTTTCACTACAGGGAGCGTCCCTGAAAAATGATTAACAAAAAGGAGGCACCATATCCCGTAGATGAGGTTCCTTTTCCCGGCTATGCACTATATTGGTCCCTCCCATGAGACTGACAAGAGTGGTCCTCCTTTGTACTCAGAGTACATCCCTACAACCACACATAATATGTCAAATAACAAATATGTCCAAAATAGGTCAAAAATTAAAAAAGATAGCTAGGTGCATGAAACCTAAAATAAAAATGTTCCCAATCCTGGTAAGCACACTCGTGCCAGGACTAGAATAAATGACAGTGTAGAATTCTCAAAATACAGAAACATTCCTACAATGGGGCCAGGCCAGGACCTAGGTGGAGGATGC
Organism: Protopterus annectens; assembly: GCF_019279795.1. Taxonomy (NCBI): domain Eukaryota; kingdom Metazoa; phylum Chordata; order Ceratodontiformes; family Protopteridae; genus Protopterus; species Protopterus annectens. The sequence goes on from NC_056746.1 coordinate 467,718,544, forward strand.
CCCCCCCCACCCCCATTGTAGAGGGAAGCAGCAGTCCACAAAAATCACAAAAGCAGATAGGTCAAAGAAGAGCCATAAAGACAATAGTGTGAACTACTGAGGATAAAAAAGAAATTATGTATTGTTACAATTATACAAAAAGCCCAGAATTTCCAGACTCAAGATATGCAAAAAGATTAGGAGATAAATTAGAAGAAAGAAAAATACTTTCACAAGAAAAACTGTCTGAAGCTACAAATAAAAATTTGTGTGCATTAATACAACAGATTTGTGAAAAACATTATATAGACCAAGAAACTTTGATCTATTTCAAAAAAGAAGCATCTGAGGAAGTATGAAAATATAAACAAGAAAACCGAGAGATGTTTGAAAAGTATTAAAAAGAAATATGGACGTGGGAAACAGAGATTTGATATGGTGCAATATTCATGCAAAGTCGAAAGCCAAATTAATCAAGACAAAAAGGTGACCCCAAAAATATTTGAAGAGAAATACAGGGAAAGGCATCCAGATATGGAAAATGTCACAATAAAAAAAAAAATAATAGCACAAAGGGAATGTAGAAAAGATTAGTAAACTAGAAGTTAAAAAAATAGTTGAGGTTGAAGTTATGGAATGCCTGTGAAGTGAAGGATTTGGTGTAGAAGGTCTAACACAGGTTACATCACAGCATGATGGAACGAGTGCCCAAAGTAAGGAGAAACAGGACAATCAGGAGACATCTGAAGAAGAAATATGGACATGGGAAAGAAAACGAGATGTAATATGGTGTAATATTTATGCAAAGGAGAAAGCCAAACTAATCAATACAAAAAGAGCAGCACCAAAGATATTTGAAGAGAAATACAGACAAAGGAATCCAAACATGGAAAACTTTACAATACAAAAACTAAGAAAGCAAAGAGGAAAATTAGAAAAGAAGATTAGTAATGGAGAAGTTGAAATAGAAACTGAGGTTATGGAGTACCTGCAAAGTGAGGGATTCAATGTAGAAAATCTAACTCAGAAAGCACCACAGCAGAATAGAGCAATGGACTTCCAAATTAAGGAGAAACCAGTGGAATGGGAAGCAACTGATCAGTTGCTAAAAGAAGATATTTTGGAGCTTTCCACAGGAAACCAGTATAAACATTCAATTGAAGCTAGACAGCAAGGGAGGGAATAAGAAACTGTGGCAACTCTGATGCAGCTAATGTTGAGGAGTGATAAGCCCGTGAATCCCATATGACAGAGCAATAGATGACACAGGATGAAATTGAAGAGAATGTACCACAGGAAGATGCTATAGAACTTTCTATAGAATGCCCGCAAGAAATGGAATACAAAAACTGTGCCCTCAGTTTAGAAGAAAATTAGCTAAGAGAACAGTTGTTTGATTTAATACAGATAGATCGACATATTAAGATCAATGAAAGAAGTAGACTGCAGAAGGTCAATAAACCCCCCCCCCCAAAATTAGAACTTTGATAAAACAAATGAACACAGTAATTAGGACTGTGCATAAAGATCTATGTGATATAACAGAAGTAAACAGGAAATATTACTGTGCAGCTAAATTAATAACAGATAAAATTCTACCACAAGAACACTGGGTAGTAAGAGAAAGGAAGAGGAGAAATCAAATACCATCATGGAAGTATCAAATAGAGAAAACTATAAAGCAATTAAGACAAGGAGTGTCACTCTTAGAAAAATATAGAAGAGGGAAGAGAGGAACAAAAATAATCAGAAAGATAGACCTGATACAAGCAATGCATAGTATTATAACTGATCAGGATTTATCATGCACTATCGCGAATAATAAACTAAAAATATCAGTACAGGCAGAAAAACTTAGGTAATACACAGATACAAGGAAAAGTACAAAATAAGCAATTTATTGATGACCCAAAAAAGTTTTATAGAGAATTGGGAAACAAGATAAAAGAAATTGAAAGACCACCAAAAAAAAGAAGAAATAGATACATTTTGGAGAAGTATTTATGAAGATCCTGTCGAACCTAACAAAGATGCTAACTGGGCAGAAGACGAAAAAGTAAGAATAAGAAGTTCAAAGGGGCAAGATAAGAAATGGGATGAATTAACAGCCAGAGAGATTGAAACAAAGTTAAGAAAAGCCTCTAACTGGAAAACCCCAGGCCCAGATGCAGTACCTAACTTCTGGTTAAAGGTATTAACAGCTTTGCATGAAGATTTAGCTATGAGTAACAGCTATTTATATGCGCACCCTGAACAGACACCAGCCTGGCTAACTACAGGAAAAACAATGCTCCTATTTAAGAGTTAACCTGCAAGCTACGCTAAAAATTATAGATCGATAACTTGTCTTCCGACGACGTGTAAACTATACACTGGAATTGATGCCAACAGAGTTTATAGTAATTTAAAAAAAACTCAATTATGACAATAGAACAAAAGGGCAATAAAAGAAAGTCATATGGAACAAAGGATCATTTGTTGTTAAATAAAGTCATAATGCAGAACTGTAAAAAGGGGAAGAATCTAAGTATGGCATGAATTGACTATAAAAAAGCATTTAACAGTATCCCATATTCATGAATAAAAGAGTGCTTAAAATGTATAATATATACCCTACACTGAAAAACTACATCACAGCAACCATGAAACAGTGACAAGTTAAGCCTTGTCTATCACCAGATTATGCAGCCTCTTATTTTTTTTTTTAGTTTACAGTTTTATTTTCCAAAGTACCATCTGTTGTCTAGTCTCTTTTATATTGTTTATATAAAAACTGCCTGCTGTTTCCAGCAGCTCTATCTATACACTGAGTTTAGCTAAAATATATCATTTATTTTGTGACAGTGGCTAAAGTCTTCAAAGACCTGTCTCAATTTTCATTGACATTTCAGAAAGATGAACTTCATTTTGCTAGCAGTGAATAATAATTCTTTTCCCTATTTAAGCTCCTTTACCTGGGCTTACTTCTCTAGTCCCCTTTCAAAGTCTTATAATTCCTGCCTTCCCTGCACATACTGTATATACCTTTACATATTTTCTGTTATATATGCCTCTGTTAATTCCATCTTTATTTCTTGACTTCAGTCTCCTCTACGCACTCTTCAGGAAAACAAGTCTTATAGTAGCTCTTGCAAACTTGAATAAATGCTACCAGTATACTCTTAGCTACACATGCACTCTCAGTTGTTGCCACTGCTTTGTGTGACATCCCTCCTCTGGCCAAGCGACCAAGGAACATCTATCCTCACCACTGAAACCAGTGGGGAATATCCACTGTGAGAAAAATAGACACACACTGTATTTTCAGATGCAACCCTCTGCATGAAGTACAATTTTCCTTAAGAGTACACAGGGAATGCACACTCCAGCCCTGGGGGCTAGGCTTTCTTTCCAGGCCTTTAAAAACACTCCTCACTGACCACTGTGTAGCTGAGTCCTTAGCCAGGTGTTCCAAGCCAAGTCCTCTATCACCTTCTCTATGAAATCAGTGGTCTTGGTGTCCCTGTTCAAAGTAGCTGCCACACACACTCTCTTTGACATTTGATTTTTCACACACACACACACACACACACACACACACACACACACACACACACACACACACACACACACACACACACACCTGGGAAAGGCTGGCACAACGTACCCTCTCTGCCACCTCCACACAGACTATATAAGGTAGAGCTGCTGCCACCAGAACACCCAAAGCCAGTTACTTTAAGGCTATCACCAGGGTACCCAATTACACTTATTAAAATTAATACGTATACAAATGGTAATGTTTAACCAAGCAGCAAGACTTTCAGGAATGTTGAGCCACAGTGCCACTAAATAAATGCAAGTACTCTCAAAGGTTAAATATTTTCTAAAAGACTAGACACAATGAAGATTCAAAAAAACTACATTTAGCTAATGTCACTATATTTTTCTAACTGACGGAAGAGTTACTGTTCCGTAGTTACTCACTAAAGCAAGGCAAGATGGACATGGATGAGTGTCTTGTTAGGTTCAAAAAGAGACTGTACACCTGACATCTCTCACTAGTATTCAAATACAATTTCAGTGTTGACTACAGAATGACATCACAGCTGGTCACCTGACTCTATGGTTCCCACACTATCCTCTCACTAGAAACTGAGCCAGGATCTGGCACTGCACAATACACACACACAAAACTTTAGCTAAGGTTTTTTTTACAGCAACTAGAAACTGCAAAACAATTCCAACACTTCCACCCTTCATGCAGGAAATAACAAGCCATTCTCTTCACCCCAGGACAGAAATTATTTCACTACTAAGGACAACAGAGCAAGATCTTTGCCCAGCCTTTTCACAAATTGTGTCTCTAGCTGCATTCAGACCTTTTTGGATAAAATCTTTATGGCCTAAACCAAGTCATTTAATTTCAGGCTATTTTTCTTAAGGTTAGCCGGGCTGAGTTTAACCCTTTCCCTTCTTTTCCAGTATTTTCTACTAAAATATATACATTTCATCAGTTACAACAATACAGTCTCACATACATGTATATTTCTTTTCTGTCCAGCAGGACCTACTGTTGATACCTTTTTAATACAAGCCACTTTACAAATACAGTTTTAACATAAATATTTGTACAAATCAGTTTGATAATCAAATGACATATAATTATTTACAAAACTCCAGCTAACTATGCTGGTATATGTTTCATATGCACTGCCCTGCTCCCCCTGGCACAGCTGGAACTACCTCACATCATCACACTTTCCTTGTAATACATATCAAATAACCTTCTAAACTGTGGTAATATCATAAAATACTAAATATTCAATGAATTAAAATATACATTAAAACATCTACATCTCCCATGTAACTTAAAAATGTATATTACTTTATTTTTTATCTCCAATATTAGGCTATAGACTGGAAAAATCATTCCCACATTGCAGCTGAACTCATAAAGAAAGGAGTTAACTTAAAAATCTATACAAGAAAATACCTATCCCAAAATGCACTCAAACACTTAAAGGGATAAATTTTACTTAGCTTCTTTCACCTTTGATGATAAACAAGTACCTAAGTAGTTAATTATTTTCTAAGAAATAACATCATCTAACTAATTCATCTAGTTTCATTATTCTTAAGTACTTAAAATTCAGCATCCTCCATTCACAAATCATACAGCTTCTTCCATAAATGCCTATACACTCCATGCTCATAAAGATACTTCAGTTCCTTTTAGTAGATCAACTTTTCAGAAAGTTGAAATTCAAGTGGTTGAGACTATATGATCGACTTTTTGAAAATTCAGTGTTTGCTATGGAAAACTATTTTCTTTTTTCTATTAAAATATAACATTTTCTATTTCTAAAATGCAGACCTTTCTATATAACAAGGGAAATCAGTGGGATATATGTCACAACAGTGTACATCCCTCCAACTGCTAACACCACTGAAGCTCAAAATAAACTCCATAATATTATCTGTGAGCTACAAAGCAGAAACACGGAATTTGCACATGTGATAGTAGGTAATTTCAACAGAGCTGAGCTTAAAGAGGTGCTACCCCATTTTTATCAGTATGTGGATTTCCCCACCAGAGGGGAGAATACCTTAGACAAATCTTACTGCAATATTAAAGGAGCCTTTAAAGCTTTGAAGCACCCCAACATAGGCAGCTCTGATCATACTGCCATCCTGCTTCTCCCTACCTATAAGACGGCTTTAATCAGAGAACAACTGACAACTAAACAGATCAGAGTCTGGCAGGAGGGTTCCATGGACTGCCTTCAGAACTGTTTCAGTACCACCTGCTGGGAGGTCTTCAAAGAAGCGGCTATGCACAACCTCCAGTTAGACATAGAGATCTATACCGAATCAGATCTTGCCTGCATAAATAAATGCATGGCAGATGTAACTACCATGAAAGCCATCACTGTAAGAAGCTAATCAGAATCACTGGCTCACCCGGAATGTCTGCAAGCTACTGAGGGAAAGAAACACAGCCCTCAAGTTAAATGACAAAGAAAGGTTAAAGGTGGCCAGGCCAAATCTGAAAAAGGCATCAAAGAGGGAGTATGGAAAGAAAATTCAGATCTGCTTCCAAGATATGAGGGACACGAGAAGCCTATGGCAGGGGATATAGCAGCTCACAGACTATAAGTCCAAATCACCCCAATGTGATGACAGCTTGGAATTCCTAAATGAACTGAACTCCTTCTTTGGCAGATTTGAGGAGAACACCACCCTACCTTCTAAAACAAACACTGACAAAGAGGAGACAGTGCTCACCTTAAACTCCAAGGAGGTAAGACTTCAGCTTAAGAAGGTGAATCCTAGGAAGGCTGCTGGACCAGACAACATATCTGGAAAGGTGTTGAAGGGCTGTGCTGATCAGTTATGTCTGGTACTGACAGACATTTTCAACTCATCCCTTGCTATCGAGAAAGTTCCCTCATGTTTCAAGGAAACAAGTATTGTCCCACTTCCGAAGAAACCCAACCCTACCTGCCTCAATGACTTCAAACTGGTCACCTTAACATCAAACGTCATGAAGTGCTTTGAGAGGATTGTTAAGAAACATCTATCTGCGAGCCTGGCTAAGTCCTTTGCTCTACTCCAATTTGCATACCAGGCAAATAGATCAACTGCAGATGCTATATCTGTCACACTACACCTTGCATTAAAACAACTAGAAGGGACAAACAACTACATGAGGAAGTTGTACATCAACTTCAGATCTGCATTCAACACTGTGATACCGATGCAACTGGTGGATAAACTTGTGAAACTCGGCATAAACAAGCACCTATGTAACTGGACTCTTGACTTTCTGGTTGGTAGACCCCAGTGGACATGCGCTGAAAACAACACCTCTCAATGCACAGTCCTGAATATTGGTTTCCCCCAAGGTTGTGTGCTCAGCCCCTTGCTCTTCACCATCCTCAACCATGAATGCACTGCAAAACATAAGTCAAACCATATTATAAAATTTGCTGATAATACCACAGTCGTGGGTCTCATTAACGGTGGGAATGGCCATAACTACAGGGATGAGGTGAACACTTTGATTGCCTGGTGTGACAGGAACAATCTGGACCTATATGTTAATAAGATCAAAGAAATGGTTATGGACTTCAGGAGAAAGGCAACAGTTCACCAACCACTCACTATCAAAGGTGAGATAGTAGAGAAAGTCAAAACAACCAAGTTCCTGGGCCTTCACATCTCTGATGACCTCTCCTGGGCTGCTAACACCAACCATATAGTCAAGAGGGCTCAACAGAGGCTTCACCTCCTGGTAAAGCTCGAAAAGGCCAGGCTCCCACTGTCTGCTCTTAACACTTTTTACAAGGGAGCTATCGACAGCATCCTCACTAGCAACTTCATAGCATGGTTCAACAACTGCACAGCTGCTAAGAAGAAGAAACTACAGAGGGTGGTGAGGGTGGCTGAGAAAATCTTGAGCACAAACCTCCCTTCTATTCAGGAGCTTTTCTTTACAAGAACAAGAAAGAGAATGTATAAAATACTTGCTGATTCAACCCATCTGGCCCACAACTGATTCTCACAAATTGCATCTGGAAGGAGGTACCCCAGCTTCCGCTGTAGGACTACCAGATTCAGGAACAGTTTATATCCTACAGCAGTGAGACTTATTAATACAGACACCAACCATAATACCTGATACATTGAAGCCTCTTTTTTTTCATTTAATCCTGCTGCTCAAAGAAATTACTGCCAGCATTATTATTATGTAATATGATGGCTGTACTGAGTCACGTCTAAGGTTAACAAATGCAATATGGTAACGAAACACCTGCTGTTCACTAGTCTCTATTTATCCTATATCTTAACAGTGTAGAGATTTGGTGGTGAGTATGTATTTATTATTTATCACTGGATGATGGGTACTGAATGAGTTTGTGTAATGTGAACTACCTCCTGCATGTCATAAGTGTTATTTTCTTTCTTATGTTATTATTTGATACCGCTGTATCTACGTTATTTGCACTGCATTTCTCTTGTGAGCTGACATTTGTAATTTCGTTTAGGCTGCACTTGTGCAGTCCTAAATGAAAATAAAGTTTCTTTGAATCTTGAATCTTTGAATCTTTGAGATTCCAGTACAGTGCAGATCAAGGATTTTAACCTTTCCCAGCTGTAGTGTGATCTTAGAGTCAATGTATGACACATATTTTTTTTTTACTTTTCAGTGTTACAGAATATAGATCATATGGTCTTATCCATACGCAGTTCGATACCATAAGTCAGCTTTCAGGTCTTCAGCCTGGTCTCTGTTGACCTTAGAGCCTTATCTGACCACTGCTTGCAGCTGATTGTGGCACCAGTGTTTTATGCTGTGGGCCGACTGTTTCACTGGGGAATGACTACCCCAGTGCCTTTTCATTACTAGGAGGAAGTATACCTGAGTTGCAAGTTGGCTACTGCTGTATGTGATCTTTTGACTGTCTCTCTCTCTCTCTCTGTCTGAACCATGTGTTAGCTACTATCAAGCCATTTGCCAGACAGAAGTCTAGAATGGCTTCTCCTTCTTTATTCCTGTTGCTCCACCCATGTGGATCCAGGCAGTTCTCATATCCTGTTCTGTCTGTCCTGATATGTGCACTCAAGTCACCCATTATCAACACCAATTCCTGCTTTATCTAGTAGCTTCTGCAACTGCTGTCTGAATGCACCCTTTTCCTCACTATCACAACCCTGCTGTGGGGCATAGGCTGAGATTAGGAATACAAACCTGTCATTACACTGGAGTCTGTCATTAATTCTAATGATATCTCTCATTGCCTTTGAAACCTCTCTCTCATCACAATTCCAACACCATTTCTAGCCTGTCCGACTCTTGAGTAGTATACTCTGGATCCCAAGCCAAGTGGCTTTGCTGCACTGCCCCTCCATCTTATTTCTTGGATACACAGAATGTCCATCATCCTCTGTATCAAATCATCCACTTCCAAGCTGCATCCTGTCAGTGAGCCTACATTAAGTGTAGCAATTCTCACTTCATGTTTGGCAGGTTGATTGGTTTTATGTCCAGCTTTTGCTCAAAAGAGTTTTCCCTTGTAATCCAGGCTGGGCAACTAGACACTGGCTGGCCAGTAGCTTATTTACCCAGGGCTGCTGGGCTTTATGTGGGCACACATTGGTCAATAGGTGCATATACACCCCTCCCACTGTTAACATGGGTCCCTGGTGTAGGTCGGGTCCTCAACCCACTTATCACCAGTAATTGCCCATGCCCATTTTGGCAACATTAGTCAACATGACCAAATCACCTAGAGCCACATTTTACACCTTCGGGTGGATAGCCCTGCCATGCCATGGTCTGTACAACTCTTCCACCTGTAGTGCACCATATAGAGTCTGTGCTGCTGCCTACAGCTCCATTCATTGGTAAGTTTTGAGATGGAAAAACTCAGTCAGTTTTTCAGAGGTGGGAGGAGCAGGGAGGACATGCAAACTGCAAACAGGCATTGGTCAGAGATCAGGATCAAACCTTATACCTGAGAGGCAAAGACCTTAACCATTAAGCTAACTGGCCTCAGCCATAAGCAGTGCACTCCTTAGATGCAAACCACTAAAAGTAACTCTGGCAGCTCTATCAGCATCCCTGTACTATCTGCTCACACAGCAGTCAGCCTTGCTGTTGTTTGTTGTACTGTGAGCCTTAGTACACTGCAAACTGCAGGTTACTTATCATAAAGTTTAGTAGTGACAGCTATTGTAATCTCCACCTTACTTCTTTGTGCACCACTATACAAAGTTGTTAGAGTCTCTAACTATCATGAACAACAGCATTATCTATCATTGATACCATAAACTATTCATAAGTTCATAGATACTTTCTAGGCTATTGATTTGTGAGGATCTTACAAATTCAGAAAATCAGAACAAGAATCTGTTTGAACATTAATTTGTTGCCCCTGACCACGAGGGACATGGGTGCTAAACCAGGGGAAAATTTGTAGTTTCCCAGTAAGTTGTTCAAATTAAATTGGAATAGTCTTGACATTTTACTTAAAACAAAGGTCTCTACCACACAGCACCACCCACACATATATGTGTACCACTCAAGTCTCAGCATAAACACACTTAGCACAACATCACCACCCTCTCAGTTAGCCAAGTCACTAGCCTGTGGGCTATAAGACTTCCAAAAACCACAAGCTTAGAGTATACAGATAGAACTGTTATACTAATTATTGGAGAACTAATTGTCAGGCACACAGACACCAAGATCAGAACCTAAAGAATGCAGAGACATGCTGGATGTAATCATGCATGTGTTGGATGGATGCAAGACTCTGGCCCTGAGTGGAACCCTACATTTATCCAGAATGATACCTAAATACTAACACACGATAATTGAATTCAATAATTGGCTGATTAGTCATTCCAGGGGGCTCCAGTATGTGTCAGCCTGGAGGGTGATGGATAGACCAATCTTCAATTTTAGAGAAGGCCTACATATCTCATTCCATGGTTTTCACTTATTGGTCCAAAGTCCTTATTGTTCCCAAACAGAGAACATGTCTGACTGCTGGACATTTCAGCATAACAAACAGTAACATTCTAATTCCTAATTTTGACCACATCAAAGTATTTGTCATTGTTATTGTACTTATTTATTGACCAGGTAAGCCTATTGAACGCAATTGCCCTTTTCAGGGTAACCTCAGGAGCACTTTGTGGTTAAGTGACTTGCTCAGAATCACTCAGTAAGCAAATGAAGGTAGAAGGAATGAAGCCCTAAACCCTTGGCACAAGAAACAGCTCATTAACAGCTCGAAGCTTTAATCCTCTGCACTAGCTGCCAGGTTTCTCTTCCCAGTGGCAGATATCTTAACAACACACTACTTGGTCTTAAGGCTGTCCAGTTTCTGGAACATGTCCATGTCTATAGTGTCCCTCAAACTTGGTATCAAAGCAAGAATAACACTCCATCCTTTCCTGCACTCAGTGTTTACTGTGTCTTCAGACTTGAGGGACACTGCAGTGGCATTTTAATATTTGTCAGAGATAATCCCACTACTAGGCAAATCTACCCATGACCCTAACAGTGAATTTATTGAACTTGAAATTATCCCTAATAAGACCTAACAATTAGTCTGCTACTGAACATTGTACATGTCCCCATTAAACTATGATAGACTCCTAGATGTACTTAGTGAATAACCCTTGTCAAAAGCTACCTTTCTATTGTGCGATTTCAATTATCATTCAATTAACTGGTGTACCTACACATCTAAATCTGCCTATTCCCAAAGATTCCTAGACTTAGAAAGTTGTAACTCCTTAAAATAAATAATCAGCCCATTAGGGCCTGGAACATTCTGGACCTGGTTCTCTCCACCATTGCCCTAAGTGTACCAAGTCTTTAATATCTCCATCCCTGGTTAAAAAAGTCCACAAATTAGTAACCTCCTACTTTAAAGCTGCTAATCCCACAACAGTAAACAGTTCTGAATTCAAAGACTTTAAACATTCAAGCTTGCTTAAAACCTATGGTGAACTATCTGTGTTCCATTGAAGGCGAAAAGCCGAGGTACCAGGACTTGAATTGTTAATAATGGAGTCAATTTACCTTCCTATGCTGGTGTTCCTGTTTTCTGCTTTCAGTACTTTTCATGAAGCTTCAGCTTCTCATCTGAACTCTATTCCCATATAAAAAGTGCAAAGATTTAGGAGTCCCCATTGTAAGCAAATATCATGGGAATGTTACAATAAACCCTTTTGGTCATCTAGCAGCATAAATAAGGTCTATAACTAAAGAGAAAAAGTAAGGTCCCATAACAATTCCAATTACGGTAAAGACAATCAAAAAGATCAGCAAGAAACTAAAACTTACCATCAGAAAGACTAAATCTTAAGTATTCACCTCTTTTTCCATGAATTATTCATGCATTTAAGTTTTATTCTACTTGAAAGAGTGTACTTCCTCACACTGTTGTTGCTGTTAGACTGTTTGCCTTGAAATCATCTTCCAAAGGTTCTTCTAAAGGTGCTCTCTTGCTAGATGTTTAAATCTGTTTGTAATAGCACTGCACTTGCAGCAATCCTTTACTGTAGTTTTACATAGGAAGATTGGGATTATTCGTCTAGTGGCAGTAGGTGTTTGCCTGGTCTGTCTTAGTTGGGAAACACACACAAGGGCTCTAAGTGTAATCTTTTTTATTGGCCAAAAGGCTCAGTAGTTGGTTTTCTGTATTTTCAGTGTAGCTATCGATTCAGTGCATTTGCGTAGAGTTGCTCACCACACAGAGATGGTTAGCAGTGCCCTATACAGATACAAACATCTAGAAAGCAAATGTTCCCTGTAGAACTACTCATAAAACTGTACCTGTAAAGCAGTAAGTATAAAGTGAATACTTTGAGCACTGACAAGTATAGAGCAGCATATCAAGTAACAATATCATTAAATGTATTATAATTTGGTAATATATAAACTTGTCTGGGTCCAACCTCAAAAATGCATCCTTCATAGCTGTTAACTTTCATATGCTACACTCTTGTAGCTTACCAATTAAAGGACTGGATAACTTCTTCTTTTGGCTTTTCCTGGTTAGGAGTTGCCACAGCGGATCATCTGTCTGCTCATGATTGGCAGTGGAGTTTTACAGTGTCGAGTTGCCAGCCTGGCACCCAACCTTCCACAGAAGGCACACACACACTCACACCTAGGGCCAATTTAGAGTATCCAGTCCACCTAATGCATGTCTTTGGGATGTGGGAGGAAACCAGAGCACCCAGAGGAAACCCACATGACCACAGGGAGGACATGCAGACTCCACACAGAAGACACCCCAGCCGAGAATTGAACCGAAGAACCTCTTGCTGTGAGGCAGCAACGCTAACCGCTGCACCACCGTGGCTGCCCTAATTAAAGGACTGGATAACATGGATACTAATTTCTCTGCAGCCAGGTTGGTGGATATGGGTGTCTTAAGACAACGTAGAAGTTGTCTTATGTTTAAAGAGAGCTGCTTTTTCCTTAAAGTAACGGATGCAGTATTTGATGCAGTATTTGAGAGTAGTGTCACTGGAGGCAAACTCTTACATACAAGCACATGTCAGGTTGTCCAAACCACACAGACAACACCCATTGCGCATAACATGCAACACTCATAAACCAATGTATGTTGATGCACTCAAATGCAATCTTTCCAAACTCCAAAGACCAAAGACCTCCTAGACCTTCCATCTCCAAAACTCAGGAAACCCAAAAGCACTCAACAAAAACAATGACTAACAACACTCATACAGCCTCACTCAGTGGAGCCCAAAATACAAAGCTCGCAGGGAAAGCAAAAATGTTTCCCAGAATTCCAGAGTATGACATACTGATGACCCTCTATGCAGGCAGAATAAGGAGAAGACAACAGTTAGTTGCCTATCTGGAGCCAAGATCTGCCAATTTACAAAACACTCAAGTCACTGCTTCACAGATATCAGTATGATTCGGTTATAGTCCACAGAGGTGTAAATGACCTAAGACGTACCTTCTTAGACTATATGAAGAGGGACACTCTAGATCTCTCTGACCACATGTCTCAGGCTGGTATAAGCCTAGCATTGAGCAGCATATTGCCTTCACCAAGGATGATGCCACAATACGAAAAAATAAAATGATTGATTTTAACAATTGGCTGAGTTTCTAGAGTCATCCAAAGTGGATCCAATATTTGTCAACATGGAAGGATATGGTTAACAGATCACATTGCTTTTCAAAGAATGTCCTGCCCCGTCCCCTTTAGGCTTTCAAATAATTGCTATAATGTTATCCTCCCCTACTGAGTCTTTTTTAGGCAGTGCCAAACTGACAAACCTACCAACACAGCAAAATCTAGTCAAATGATCCTCCAGGTGTTACTGCTCAATGCTAGCAGCCTAAACAAAAAGCTACACTCCCCCATGTCCTCCTCACCCTGGAGAAAATAGACATCTATGCAGTTACTGAGACATGGTTTAATCCCTGTCAGTGCAAGGTTTCAGGGCCTTCCACATTTTTAGACCAGTAGCTGCACAGACAGGGACTAAACGCAGAGGGGGCTTGACCTACATAAATAACAAGCACACCTATAAGTTTGTTAAACAGGATGACATACTAGGGTTTCTCCACATGCAGATCACCATGGACAAAATCCCATAGTATATCCTAATAAGCTATAGGTCTCACTCTCTGTCCTGCGAAACTCATAGCTCGTACTTAGACCTATGGGAGGCACTCTATACTTCTCTATAGACTGGAAATCCTATACAGCCTCAAGAGATTCCTAGACTTCATAAACACAAGCATCATTGATGAGTTAGTGCATACACCCACTACAGGTTCCAACATACTGGACCTCGTACTCACAAATATGGGAGAACTTTACACCACCACCAATGTCACATCCTCCCTTGTAAGGTCCAACCAAAAAGCTATCTCATAAAATGAAAATCAATTTGGTAGCCCCAGTACACCCTATAACAGTCTGACACTATTTCAAGGCAAACTACTTTTTATTAAGTGATAGTTTTTCAAAATTCAATGCCCTTCCAAACCCAGAGAACAGAACAGCCTATGCAGTAGTGTTCACAGAAACTCTGCACAACTATGTCAGTGACTGCACATTGGTTTCTGTACCTAACAGATGTAAGCCCAAAAGTAATTCTAAAAACAAATCTCCCTAGTGGCTTCCTAAATTAAACAGGTTATACACCAAAATGAAAAAAAGTTGTCTTAAATCGGGAAGTGTAACTCACAAGATAAGAACTGTCTCATCAAACTAAACAGGCAACTAACAGGGCTAATTACGTCCAATAAAGCCAACTTTGAGGTTAAGATAGCTATCCAGGCAAACAACAACCTTAAAGCTTTCTTCAGCTATGTCTGAAACCTCAAAAGTAGCATGCAATAGTGTGCTGAACTGGTGGTTAATGGTGCCATATTCACTGAGATGGTGGATACAGCAAATCTGTTGACTGACAAATTCAGCTCCAAATTTACCTGCCATTTAACTCCAGACACCCCCCACCCATTAAATACCTTCAAATATAATCCCTCCAACAATAAATAGAGAGCATGTTCTGGCTGTGCTCATTAATGCCAAGTGCACAGTGTCAATGAGCCCTGATAATATCATGGGATACCTCCTGAATAACTTAAACTATGACCTGTCTGGGCCACTGGAGTCACTATTTAACTGTTGTCTGAGAATAAGCTTTGTGCCATGAGAATGGATGACTGCAATGGTCAGCCTCTTCGTAAGGGCAGACCACCAACAGATCACGTTGATATCATATACAAAGCCATTGAATGACTTATCTTGTAAATGATAAATAAAGACATAGAAAACCTTCAGACACTGGACCCAAACCAGTTTGGTTTTGTCAAAGGAAGGTTATGCCTACCGAACATGGTGGACTTCTTAAAAAGGTCACCAGGGCAATGGGTGATGGTAAAATAATGCCTAATGCCTACCTTGACCTGGCTAAAGTGTTTGATATAGTACTGCAGTCTGGTGTTTTTACCTTGACCTGGCTAAATCACTTGATAAAATACTGCAGTCTGGTGTTTTTAACATACTTATAGAAATAGGCATAAACCCTAATAAAATGTGCTGGATAGCCATCTGGCTCACAGATAGGACCCAGGAAGATAGGATTGATTAGACTACCTCCACAAAGAGGCCAAGTACCAGTGGAGTCCCTGAGGTCTCCATGCTGGGGCGCAGCTCTTTGGCATCTACTTCTCGGAAGTCAAGACTAATGTCAAATGTCTCTGGCTGACCAAGTTCGCAGATGATTGCACGCTGGGAGCAGTCGTAGAGTCCCCTCAAGATGCAAACCTCTTAAAAGAGGGTCTAACACAGACAAATGACTAGTGCCAAAACCACGGCTTAAAACTCAATGCCAAGAAATGCATAATAGTGCCTTCTGTGAAGTCCCCCCTCGCAGGAACATATGTCATTGATAAAACACCCCTAAGAGTTGATCCACCAGTCAAGAACTTGGGAAAACATGCAGATAGTAATCTGGCCTACAACCAACATGTGTCCAGAATAGTAAGGAAATCTTTCTATGTTTCTCAACTTATAAGTAAGGGCATGGCATCTAGGTATAGGAAAATCATCATATTACCATACTCAGCTGTCATCAGACCCCTCATTGAGTATAATGCCCCCCTCAGTATGTACCTGACTAGACACATGCAGCAGCTGGAATACCTGCAAAGGTTCCTTACAAAAAGAATACTGGGCATAAACACAATGTCCTGTGTGGATCACCTCAAAGCTCTGTCTCTATACTCGGTCTCCTACAGGCTACTGATAGGCAATCTATGCCTGGCATAGAAGCCATCCTTGGACCCTGCTTTGATGGACCTTTTGCAAATCTGCAAAATGAACACCATCAGAACTACTAGATCTAATGACCTAACTTTTGATTTTGATGTAAATAAGACATGTTGGAGAAACAGACATGTATCTCAGAGATTTCTCACGCTCTGGAAAAGACTCCCTTCAATGTTAAACAAAGTCCCTGCCTAATGCTATTTAAGTGAAACCTAGACATATTGATGGGAAATCTAAAATTCATCCCTCGCCTGGCACCCATGTCTCTGATGGACAGAAGCAGTCAATAAATCACGCCTTAATTAACAAACACCCACCATATAAATTTCTAAAATACAATAACTTGTGTTGCATGGCTAGGCTCATAAAGGCCCTAGCGGTCATTGTCCTATTATACACCTATATGCTTATGAACCTAAAGTTGAACAAGAATTGAAGTCAAACATGACTATTAATCATTCTTTAGTTACGTTTAGAAACTGAGATAATAAGCTGCAATTATGCAGAATTAATTCAAAATGGCATTTCCTACTCTGACACAACAAACATAGGCTACATATTTGCATATGGATTTACAGGTAACTGTATTCTAGAAACTGTCAATTAAATTTCTTCAAATCCCTGAGTTCCTCTCATCCCTGAAAATCATTACTGTATTTACCCTGGCTGTACTCTCTAACACTAAAAATACTACTTCCACTGGCACAGAGAATTTAGACTACAATATTAACATTTGGTCACATTGACTAATGTTGATGTGACACTCCAACCACATTAAAAATGTGAAAAGGATGTTGATGACAATGACAATTAGACCTGTAATAGTTTGGTTTTGTTAATATCAGATCATGTCTACTCAACTTGGTAAACTTCTTTGAGAGGATTACAGAGGCAATGGACAGTGGTCACTCGGTTCACACTGCAGTTACATTTCATTTGACTGAAAGCTCATTTCATGTAAAAAAAGCAGTGGTTCATCTGGTCTAAAATTCATTTGATCTAAATTACAAATAACTGAACCACATTTGATTGAAAACTATGTTAGCTAGTAGAAAATTACTTGAACAGCCATTATGTAGGACTGGTTTGGGTTGGGGGGGCAGGAATTATAATGCAAATTATACCTACAAGGAACTACAAGGCAAGTTAAGTCATTATTAGTTCCTTTGTAAAGCCCACAGTTTAGTTGTACCTCCATGTCTAGAAGTTTGTATATGTGTGCCAGCATGGATTCAATATGTCAGGAGTATTCTCTTTTCTCTATGATTGCTCAACATGCCACAAACTTTAACCTATGTATAACCAAATTCACTGATGACAGCACACTGGGTGTCATCACACATTGCCCCATTGAACTTGAAGCATTTCTTCAAGAACTTGTACTTGGTGCACAGAGAAAGAGCTGAAACTAAATACAAAATTTGCAGCATTGTCACATTTATCAAACGTCCTTCATCTAGATCTTAACAGCATAGCCTGTATCTCACTCCACACGGGCACGGTAGTCATGCATGTTGTCACCTCTGGCACAACTGATTTCCAAACATATCAAATGTATGTCAAAGGATGTTATTGACCATCTGTACTCAGCCCTAATTAGACCAATTATTCAGTATAGTGTCTTTTTCTGCATGTATTTAGCCAGTCACATCATGCCACTAGCAAGATCCAAAAAGTTCTTGATAATATCCTATGCATAGGTCACTTCCAATTACCTATGATATGATCTCAGTTACTCTCATTGGAGGCAATATATAATTATCAACCATGGAATGGGTAAAGCTAATGTATAACCAAATGGGATAGGCTATTTCAAGAACAAAAATGGAAATTAGCTAGGCTGAAAATGGCCCACAAGGGTAGCTAGCTTAGTACTTACCTATGAACATTTAAAAAAGACCAGTGACCTAAACACTTATAGCTTTCAGTACAGACTAGAAGTCCCATCCCTATATTCTGCCTCTTATAAACTTATGCATGGAAATTTATGCCTGACATTCCATGTCCTTAAAGATCCCACTCTAATGCACATCTTATACATTCACAGGCTAGATGACTACATAAACTCCAAAACCAATGAAATTAACCCTCACCAAAATATAAATAAAGCAGTTTGGAGGGATAGATTTTTTAGCCAGTAGTTGCCACTTCTTTGGAACAAACTGCCACTGAACATTAAGCAGAGTGTCATTCTAGCATCTTTCAAGATTAATCTCAACTGCTGGTTAAGTACCCATAACTTCATCAACAGGCTGATATGTTTTTCCTCCCTGGAAGTCAGGGGTGTAAATCTTGAAGGTGGTAATTGGTAAGGCACACATGATCTTCAGGCTTAACTTGCCTTGCAGTTCCTATGATCCTATGATAAAATCTATGTAAAAAGGACAATTACTAGATTATTAACTGGCAGATCTGATTTTTTTAACTCCATGCAAACTAACCATCTTATGTTAAGTGTCAGGAACTATGTCCCCTGCTGTTAATTTAGATTAGCTTCCTGAATGGGCCGCCAGACCCTCAGTTAGTGGTGCTGCATAGCATAGCATGATGTAGTGGGGTAAGAGAAACACAGCTTCATACTGGCAGTCTAATATATGCTGAGCTAGAAGGGGGTTGTCCCTAACCTCCCCTGCTGGGGGATTGTGCGCTTCTAGACACTATCTATCCACTATGTAGAGGTATCAGCAGGAGCTGTCCATATCACCACAATGACAAACTTCATCTGTTGCCAGACCATCATATATTCTAGTTACCAATCATTGACAACTGTTATCATACTATCATAGTTTATGACATCAGACGCATACTCACCCAGTGTGTTACTACATCCTCCATAAGAATTTAAGCATATATTTGCCTCAGCTGTCCTCTTTCCTCCATCACTGTCTCCTCTAAGGCTCAGGCCATTAACAGATCCCAGGTAACCTGAGTTATAATCAGTATTTCACCCCTCAGTGTTGTGGTGCTGACTATTAGCAGTCCGAAAGATAGCTTACAAAGTGCTTTGTAGTGCATGGAGTGTAATCACTCTCAAAACTCAAAAAAAGAACAGCTTTTTTTATTTTGTTTTTTCTTGTTATTTGCTTTTCCTCAGACCATACCAGATGGTTCCCCTGCCTGCATGTAACTGAGTCATTCATTCTCGAGGGATGGAAGACAGGCATTCCTGAGCTAGGTTCAAAGATTTGAATCAGCAATTAGTTCCCCAGCAAGAGTTGGGTGGTAGGGAAAAGGCCAGCTTTCTAGTCCTGTCAGGTGATCTACATTCTTTCGATGGAGGCAACTCCTCTACTCTCACAGAAGTTCCTCTGAGCTCTGACATTGCTGTTTCCCAAGGGGAAGCATGTCTCTCCATGTCATGTTCCTCTCAGCCATGTGAGTGACTGTGACAGCAAGGCCTCAGTAGACACAAGCTCCACTGGGTGTATAAACTAGTGCTCCTGCTAGATGTCACCCTTGTGTGAAACAGACTTGACTCTGCCCTAGAGAAGGGTGAGCAAGCACAGGTCACTCTGTTTCTCTTGGGTCAGCTCCTGCAGGCACCTGTTTCTCTTGGGTCAGCTCCTGCAGGCACCCAAGCAACTAATCAAACTTCATAGTAGTCAAAGCTTTATGTCTCTATGCCACAGAGGTGGCTAAAAAAACTTTGTGAAGCACCTTTCTGCTTATCAAAGTTTTGCTAAGCAGATTTTAGAGCGGTTAACCTCTAGTCTTACAATGGAGCATAACAGTGGTCAGAAATGAACAACATCCAAAGCATTTTTGCTGCTTTCACAAAAAAGTGTGGCAGAGTATTTTTCTGTCACCAGAGGGACACTTCACTTCTCCCATTTTGGCTGTCCTAAGGGGGATTTACAGCTTTCGAATGTGATCAGAAAAAGATCTATGTATCACAAAGAATTATGATTGGCTCTCTCTGATCATAATCTCTTATCAAGTGTTCTCAGCATGGATGTCAGCATTCATATTTCAAGCTTTGCTTTCCTTTGCTCCACTCTCAAGATGAATTTGTTGACATCCATATCTGAAATATATAATAGGTTGGCTATGAACAGAGACTTGATCATAAATTATATATCGAGAGTCATGGGAAAGGGTCCAAAGTGGTTTTATTTATGGCTCAGATGCAGTGCATGAAAGCACAAAATAGGCTGTTTGAAGCAGAATGAAGTTGTTCAAAAAGATTAGAAGAAAAAATGGACTGAAGAAAGTGAAATAAGGACATTTATGTCTATAAAATAATGATAAGATAGTGCAAAAAAGTATGCAAGTATTTCAAACTCTAATTTAAAAACCGAAGCTTAATACAGAATAGGCTGATAATCATACTGTATTCTATTTTCTGCCTTTTCTCTGAAATTAGTTTCAGAACTACATTATTATTATTATTAATAGTTATTGAAATAAGTGATTAGTTAGGAAACTGGGTATAAGGGTCAAAGTGCACTTGTGTACTTATTGAATTAATTGCGTTTAATATTAAAAACAATTCATATTCTCTACTGCTCATTGCATTACAACTCACCAAGGAACCAACTGACCAAAAGCAATCCAGTGAAGTTGAAATCCACAGTAGTTGTTTTCCATAGGAACAGTTTCTATAGTGATTCCTTTGTTTTGGGAGATTTCTCCCTTCTTCAAGTTTATGTTACTATGTAGTTGGCATACATAAGTTTGGAGTGCGGTGAGGACTTTTCTTTTAGATGATTTCTCATGTAGTTGTTCTTGATGAGTTGGTTCCTCCGTGACTTATTATTTAATGATTTGTAATGGAAGTAAGCACATCATCAATTTAAATTGTTTAATTATTAAAAAAACTTCAAACCATTTGACAACCCCAAGTTTTAATAATGTGTGAATTTGAGGGAGGGACCAAATATTTGTTTTCATACATAGTGCCTTACCAGCCACACAATGGAGTATTGGTATTTAGGGCTAGTTTGTCACTGGTACATTAAGACTACATTTGTTCTATAGGTGTATCTGTGCTCTTCTGATAAGATTAAATATAGCATATATATCCAACCAAATTAGAGCTAGCTATATAACAGAATTAATGAAAGTCATACTAAACACTGTGAAGATATACATTATCAAGTCACTTAAAGACAACAAAATGTTATAACAAACAATGACAAAACCATCACTCAGGTTTGTACACTGAACATTTGGCTTTGTTCATGCCATATGGTTAGGGTACCAAAGTAGGATGAGTTGTTTGGCTAGGATACTAAAATAGGATGGGCTGTCTAGCTAGGGTACTAAAATATGATGAGCCGTCTGGCTAGGATACCAAAGTAGGATGAGCCGTTCGGTTAGGGTACCAAAGTAAGATGAACCACCTGGCTAAGGTACTAAAGTAGGATGACCTGTTCTTTCTTTCTTTTTCTTTCTTTCTTTCTTGTTTGTTTTAAGCTGAAAAATGTGTTGGGTCAACTGCCAGAATAATATTGTTGTAGAGAATGGAGCATGGTAATGGTGGTGTGATAACAGTTACCAGTGACTGGTAACTAGAATAACATCCTTGTAGTGAATGGGGCATGGTGAATTTGCTCTGATATCTGGAAAATGACAAATAATGCAAGACCCAGTGTTAACAAATGTTACCCCCCCCCCCCCCCGCTTATCTTTTTAAGGTCAGGTCTCACACTAGCCAGTCAAATCTGCCAACACTGTCCAGCAAATGACAGTAGCAGAAAAAACAGATTGGTTTCTGCTTGCTGTATATGCTAGTAATGTGTCCCTGACTTCTAAACTTATAAAGTTGATAGAATAAGAAGATTTGTGTTAGCCTTCATTTTCTGAAGGATGCAAAGTCAGGAGCTCAAATGTATGTCATTATTTAGTGACTTCAGTCCTTAGTAATTTGTCAGAAAACCACATATTTTATGAGGAACTGACCAAATATATGAAGCAAAAATCTGTGCATTATACACAATTCTTCACATCTGAGAGGCATGGCAAGGTGATTATAAACATAAGGGACATTTTTTTACACTGTCTTTCTGAGAGTTCTGTAACTAGTACCACATAGAGCAGATAAAGCCCCATGCACTGCAAAGAATTATTATTGGGTCTCTGATCATAACATCAGTATGAATTTCTTAGCATCCATGTCTCAAGCACATAATAAGCAGGTTATGATCTATGACCCACTCATAATTCTCTATATTATACGCATTTCTTATAACACAAAATATAGTAACTGGTCATTTCTGAGATTCACCAGTATCTGACTGCTGCAGAACTGAAGACAGGCTTGACTTCTACTTAGGAGTATGGATCTCAGCATATGACTAATAACATAGCACTTGAGATGTGGTCCACAGTTACTGATTTCATTTCAATGTCTGCTGAGGTAACACAAGTTGCTACACAAGTATAGACCTTCCCGTAGAAACTAAAGAGCAGACTTCTCAATACACGTGCCTAGTAGATTCACACTCCTCACACTTATTTTCACAGGATTTAAAGGAAAAGTGCACAATATGTTCTGGATGGACCATGAAGAACAACTTTTCAGCCTTACACAAAAAAGCTAGCATTATTTTACCTGCACTAAGTTAAAAAATGACATATTTACTAACTGAACTGTTAGCATGAAGGGAACAATGCTGTAACTTTTGAGGCTCTTTCACAGTGTCACTCGCACTTTTGAATTCTTAGTGAATCCAAGTGACAAAAACAAATTCATCATCAATACTCTAAACCATTGTATTAGCGATCAAAAATATCTAGGCATGAATAGATTCTTTTACAATTATCAGAAAAGTACAACAACCTAAGGTAAACTGCCTTCCTTTTTTGCTACTAGACATGGATGTCAGTGCACCAGACAAAGGAAAACATCCTGCTGACAAGAAAATTGCACAGTAATATGCAGTTAAATCTGAACCAGGGGCACAGAACATTACAGCAACTCCATATATTCTCAGAATACATCAGAATGACTGGCGTTATTATCAATTTTCACAACCCTGTATTATGAGATATTACTTGTTCTTGCTTCAAAATCTTCTCAGTATTCTGGGAAATGTAACAGAAATAGAGACCACCTTAGACAGAAAAATTATCTACTGTCTTTTCATATTACACTACCATAGTGTCTGTTGTCGGGCATATGCCAGGGGTGTCTGACTTACCAAAGACACAGATGACTGCAAACTTGGGTGTATTGTTTTTAACCTGATTGACACCATTTTCCTTCAAAGAGCACTGTACATCACGCATGAATGGCACAGCAGAAATCACCTTGTCTTCTACAAATGCAGCACTGCAGCGTTAGGCACCACAACCCCTTCCCTAACAGGTAGCAAATTAAAACTAACAAAATAGTAAAAGATCTTGGAGTCCTTGTACATGGCAGCCTTTCAAATGAGCTTCTACTGTGAGTAACTGTAACCCAAACCTTATGCTTCAGGTGCTCAGTCACAAAACCTAGAAAGCAGTCTGTTACATGTAATGCAAGAGAACAGCTGGAATAAGTATTTTTGCAGGGGTGGGGACTAGGTCTTGTTTGTTACATTCCAGTACTTATTATATACTGACACAACAATGACATTGTATTATGGAAAGGATAAACACAACCCAGCAGCCAAGAGCAATTCTTTGATTCACTCTAACATGAGCAAGCAGGCTATTTCTGATACACTTTGCCTCAGGAACAGAGCAGGTAGTCTTCATTTGATATCTATATAGCTGTTTCACTCAAAGCATACAAAGTTACCCAGCTGTTCCTCTGGAGGATGGGATCCATGCTAGATAGGTAACTATCTCACTTTATACAGTTCCTATCACACAAATTATAAAACACTGTAAACTGTTTTGTAACCCACTTATATTCATATTATATCATATTATATATATCATATTATGAAAGTATATACATGAAGTACATTTGGAGAAAGTACACAAATTCCACACAGAATAAATCAAAGAGCTTCAAAGTTTATCTTAGAATAAAAGATCATATCTACTCTCTCTCACTTTTCTCAGCACTGTGCTATCTTCTTAGAGGAGAGCTATTCTTGAAGTAAAGAATATTAAAGAATCCCTTACTATTTGAAACCCTTTGCTTAGAATACACCCTGGTGACTAAATAAAAGAGGACATTCAGCAACAGTAAAAATTAGAACTATACCATAAAACATGACAACATCAAGCTTATAAAATTGGTAACAACTTAAAACTAACAAAATAGTAACAAATAGTAACTAATAAAATACCCAACTAACAGTTGGGTACCTTTGTATGCTTTGAGTGAAATAGCTATATAGATACCAAATAAAAACTACCTGCTCTATTCCTGAGGCACAGTGTATCATTCAAATTGTTTTATCATGGTGTGGATGGGAGGAGAAATTGTGTAGGGGATATCCTGAAGGAACACTATGCTAAGAGTGTTTTAGAGGTGAAGAGAGTGTCAGATACAGTGATGTTTATGAAGCTGGAAATTGATGGTGTAATGATGAATGTTGTTAGTGCATGTGCTCCACAAGTTGTGTGTGCGATGGATGAGAATGAAAAATTCTGGAGTGAGTTGGATGAAGTGGTGATGACTGTACCCAAGGGTGAGAGACTGGTGATTGGAGCAGATTTCAATGGGCATGTTGGTGAAGGGAACAGAGGGGATGAGGAAGTGATGGGTAGGTATGGTGTTAAGCAAAGGAATGCAGAAGGTCAGATGGTAGTGGATTTTGCGAAAAGGAAGGACATGGCTGTGGTGGATACATATTTTAACAAGAGGGAGGAGCATAGGGTGACATATAAGAGTAGAGGACGCTGCACACAGGTGGATTATATCTTATGTAGAGGGGCCAGTCTGAAGGAGATTGGAGACTGTAAAGTGGTGGCAGGGGAAAGTGTAGTTAGGCAGCATAGGATGGTGGTTTGTAGGATGACATTGGTGATCAAGAAGAGGAGGATGAGTATGAGGGCAGAACCAAAGATCAAATGGTGGAAATTGAAAAAGGGTAATAGTGAGGTGGAGTTCAGGGAAGAGTTAAGACAGGCACTGGGTGGCAGTGAAGAGTTACCGAATAGCTGGGTAACTACAGCAGAGCTAGAAAGGTGCTTGCTGTGACATCTGGAAAGAGGAAGGAGGACAAGGAGACCTGGTGGTGGAATGAAGAAGTACAGGAGAGTATACAGAGAAAGAGGTTGGCGAAGAAGTGGGATTGTCAGAGAGATGAAGAAAGTAGACACGAGTATAAGGAGATGAGGTGCATGGCAAAGAGAGAGGTGGCGAAGGCTAAGGATATGGCATATGAAGAGTTGTATGAAAGGTTGGACACTAAGGAGGGAGAAAAGGACCTGTACCAATTGGCTAGACAAAGGGACCGAGTTAGTAAAGATGTGCAGTAAGTAAGGGTGATAAAAGATAATGAGGGAAATGTACTCACAAGCGAGGAGAGTGTGTTCAGCAGATGGAAAGAGTACTTTGAGGGGCTGATGAATGAAGAGAATGAGAGGGAGAGAAGGTTGGATGATGTGTGGATAGTGAATCATGAAGTGCAGTGGATTAGCAAGGAGGAAGTAAGGATAGCTATGAAGAGGATGAAGAATGGAAAGGCTGTTGGTCCAGATGACATACGTGTGAAAGCATGGAGGTATTTAGGTGAAATGGCAGTGGAGTTTTTAACTAGATTGCTTAATGAAATCTTGGAAAGTGAGAGGATGCCTGAGGAATGGAGAAAAAGTGTTTTGGTACTGATTGTTAACAATAAGGGTGATGTGCAGAGCTGTAGTAACTACAGAGGGATTAAATTGATCAGTCACAGCATGAAGTTATGGAAAAGAGTAGTGGAAGCTAGGTTAAAAAGGGAGGTGATGGTTAGTGATCAGCAGTATGGTTTCATGCCAGGAAAGAGCACTACAGATGCGATGTTTGCTCTGAGAGTGTTGATGGAGAAGTACAGAGAAGGTCAGAAGGAGTTGCATTGTGTCTTTGTGGACTTAGAGAAAGCATATGACAGGGTGCCTAGAGAGGAGTTGTGGTATTGTATGAGGAAGTCGGGAGTGTCAGAGAAGTATGTAAGAGTAGTACAGGATATGTACAAGGGTAGTATGACAACGGTGAGGTCTGCGGTGGGAGTGACAAATGCGTTTAAGGTGGAGGTGGGATTACATCAAGGATCAGCTCTGAGCCCTTTCTTATTTGCAATGGTGATGGACAGGTTGACAGACGAGATCAGACAGGAGTCCCCGTGGACTATGATGTTTGCAGATGACATTGTGATCTGTAGTGAGAGTAGGGAACAGGTAGAGGAGACTCTGGAGAGGTGGAAATATGCTCTAGAGAGAAGAGGAATGAAGGTCAGCAGGACTAAGACAGAATATATGTGTGTGAATGAGAGGAAAGATAGAGGAATGGTGAGGATGCAGGGAGAAGAGGTTGCGAAGGTGGATGAGTTTAAGTACTTGGGATCAACAGTTCAGAGTAATGGTGAGTGTGGAAGTGAGGTGAAGAAGAGAGTACAGGCAGGACGGAGTAGGTGGAGAAGAGTGTCAGAAGTGATTTGTGACAGATGAGTACCAGTAAGAGTGAAAGAGAAGGTCTACAAGAGGGTAGTGAGACCAGCTATGCTATATGGGTTGGAGCCAGTGGCATTGACAAAAAGGCAGGAGTCAGAGTTTGACGTGGCAGTTGAAGATGTTAAGATTTGCACTGGGTGTGACAAGGACGGACATGATTAGGAATAAGTATATTAGAGGGTCAGCCCAGGTTGGAAGGTTTGGAGACAAAGCCAGAGAGGCAAGATTACTTTGGTTTGGACATGTGCTGCGGAGGGATGTAGAGTTTATTGGGAAAAAGATGCTAAGGATGAAGCTGCCAGGTAACAGGAAAAGAGGAAGGCCTAAGATAAGGTTTATGGATGTGATGAGAGAGGACATGCAGGTGGTTGGTGTGACAGAGCACGATGCAGAGGGTAGGAAGAAATATAAACAGTTGATCCGCTGTGGTGACCCCTAATGGGAGCAGCCAAAAGAAGAAGAAGAAGAAGATCAAGCTTATGAAATTATCCCCCAATTAAACTCAGATCAGTTCAGATCCTATCTGCATGAATTGCTGGTAGCTTAGGTGGAGGTCGATGGAAAATATCCCACAATAATTATCAAAAACAGCATGGGAAATTCCATGATACCATGGCCAAATCACCCCTAGTCAGTAAAAATACTACCTCATATCTCCCAGAAATTATGTCACTAGCCTTGTAGGATTAACCCTATCAGCAAGGGATAGATCACAGATAGAAAGATAGGTAGATAGATAAACAGGATGATAACATGGACACCTGCATGTTCCAACATGGGATCTTTAGCATCAAGATTTTTGAAAACAGTTATCCACATCTCAATGGAACTCCAGAAGACAGGAAACAGTAGATGGGCTTAACACAGTTTTATCCCTGGCCCCAGTTTATATTATAACATTTACAAAAATGTAGCATTTGATTGTGTTGAGTCCCTGTATAGTTATTTTAAATATGAAGCAGTTGTGAGTTTTAGAGACAGTAGAGGGCAAATGTGTAATATTTTCTGAATTTTATTCATATATATATATATATATATATATATACCACGTTTTTTATGATTTATTACCCTTAAGGAGAGCTGTTGTTTTAACATTTATTGATGCAAGCAGTTACAGGGTTTATTTTACATTATGAATTGTATTAAAAAGAACTTTTAAAATGTAGAATTCTGTAGAATTGTTGTTGTAAATGATGTTATTTATGTTAGTGGAGGTGAAAGGATTGTGGGTAAAGCCTATGACATGTTAATTTTAGTGATACACTTTTTATTGGTGTATTTCTATTTAATTGAAGTATTTAAGGCATGTAATTTAGTTTGTTAGTTGTATCTGACAAAGTTGAGGATGAAAACTTATTTTCAAGGATTATTGTTTATGTATTGTGCTTTCTTACTGCATTAAAACTGTGTTAAGCCCATCTACTGTTGTTTGTCTTCTGGAGTTCCACTGAGGTGTGGATAACTGTTTTCTAAGCTGCAATTGCACCTTTTTTTCCTTCATTGTGGTTATCAAGATTTTTGATAGACAAAAGATCTTAACCATATTCAGGAAACGTTTGACTTTATGAGCCGATCTGACCAGGCACCCAATAACAGCACGACCACATCTATGCACATCATATTCATGTCTAAATCATGTTAGATATCTGTTGCTAACTCTTCTGGTATTCATTCTGGTCATTATCCGGGGAAAAACAGAAGAAATGTAAAAATAGAACACAATTTGGAAACAATCACTTACATAAATTTAAATAAAATATCTTTTTCATTGATGATTAAGCATTTAATATGTTATAGTTTCAGTAGCTGCTTATCTGTATGATATGTATGTATTCTACCTATGTTCCAAATTTCAGCTGTACACCACAAATCTATTAATTACCTTTATTTTTAAATTAAGATTTTCTTGATTGCTCTCTCCACTGTAACTGTTGATGTGCTGTATACCACTGTAAAAACATGTCTATTGTAATTTGTGTGTATACTGACCGTATCTGATTCCGCAGTGGTGCAGTGGTAGCTTTGTTGCCTCACAGCAAGAGGTTCTCCCATTCAATTCTTGACTGGAGTGCAGGGAGTGCCTTCTGTGTGGAGTCTGCATGTCCTCCCCATGGTTGGGTGGGCATTTGAAAGACATGCATAAATGGGCGTGCCTTCGTTGAAGGTTGAATGTCCAGCTGGCACCTCTGCATTTGTCAAAATCTACTGCCAATCATTAGCGGACCGGAGTTCCATTGTGGCAACCCCTAACTGGGAAAAGCCGAAAGGCAACAACAACTGATCATGTCTAAATATCTAAATGTATCTGTCATTTTTCTATGTGGAGCTTTTCTCCCTAGGCCTCTGCTGAAAAAGGGCCTTTTTGGCCCAGTCATGCACCCCCGGTTAACAAATGTAAAATAAAATAAATAAATAAAGTCAGTATGTTCTATCAAATAATTATTTCAAATGTAACTAAGATGACAATAGAATCAAATGTCTTCCTCATTAATAGAGCTACAACTTGAATATAACAGGAAATTAACTTTAAATAGTGTATTAGTAAAAGATGTGAAGAAAAATACACACACACACACACACACACACACACACACACACACACACATATATATATATATATATATATATATATATATCTGTGTGTGTGTGTGTGTGTGTGTGTATGACAGTAAATCAAAAATGATATATCTCAGTAAATCAAAAATTTAAAACTTCAAAATGCAACTGATCAACCACAATTGAACGAAAAGCTTCTGATCAAAAAATAAATAAATACCAAAACATGTTTTTGCAGGAGACAAGCACCCCTGCAATCAATATCTATCTATCTATATATATATATATATATATATATATATATATATATATATATATAAACTCCAAAACCGCACTACAGTGGGGAAAGGGCAAAATCCTTGATCCCCTGATTAACTGCATTTCATTGCTATTTACTGCAATGCATTACTGTTCAACTGCTTTTTACTGCATTTCATTACTGTTTAACTGTATTTTTTCATACTGTGAGTTCTGTTTTTGTCTGTAAGTGGCTAATCTGTGTTTTTCTGTGAGTTTTACTATGTTCTTAACCCTTAAATTGAGTAGCATAGTCTTGCTACAGATTTACTGCATCCAGACCTGTTTGTTTTTGCCTTCTGTATTCCTGGAGCCATCTTGTGTTTGCCTTCTGTGTTTCTGGCAGCCATCTGCTTGGTAAATCTCTGTTTTTTTATTGGATAATTTAGCTGGTTCCTGTTTCTTTGCCTTAAATAGCCAGTTTTTAAACCAGTTTGTACTAGTTTACTCAAAGCTGCAGTGACTACAAAAGATAACTGCTTATTTTCAACTGTTTTTTGCACTCCTGATTAACTAAAGCAATATTTGTTGCATATCTGTTTAAACTGTGTAACTGTTTTTTAAGCCTAGTGAATTCAGTCCTTACCTCTGTTCTGATCTTTGTCTCCTTTTTGATTTTCTGTTTATTCTGTGCATTTTACTTGTTGCTGTACTTGAAACACACTAGCATGGAGCTGAATGTCTGTTGCTGTTGTGGCCTTTGAAACTTGCTGTGCGGTCTTTTGTCTGGACAGGCCTAACTGGTTCTTCGTGAGAGGGGGATTCAGTCTGCTCTGGTCTGGCTGGAGTTGTTACATGGGGCTCTGATTTTTTTGATTGGATGGTTTGGCTGGTTCTTGTCTATCTGCCATGAATGGTCAGTATTTGGGCCAGTTTGTGCTTGTTTGCTCGAGGCTGCAGTGACTGCAAGAGAATGGGTGCTTGTTTTCAGCTTTCTGCACTTCTGATTGACTAGAACAGTGTTTGCTGCATGTCTGTTTGAACTGTGTGGCTGTTTTTTGGGCCTGGTGAATTCAACTTTTACCTTTGTTCTGATCTTGTATCCAACCCACCCAGCCAACTGTTATTGTGGTATAAAAGCTTGGTTGCTTTTGAGTTGCCTGCCTCTGCTATAAATTTGATATTGGACACTACCCCCAAACCCATCACATCAGCTCTTTCTACTGAGTAGTGAGATCAGTTGTGAAGATCCACCCATTCAGCTTCTTAACATTGAATTATCTTCTGTCTCCTCACTTTCTACTTAAAAAAGTAATACTTTTTTTTTAAATGTGCCTCTTCCTACTTCATTTTACTTGTGCTTTAGTTTAATTTGCTTCAATTGTTACTGATTGTCTGTAGCCTTATACTTTGAGCTGTTTTACTTTTGTGATTGTGAGCTAATTTATCACATTTGAACTGTTTTAAAACAATTTACTGACTAACCGCATTTCATTACTGTTTAAATGTATTTTTTCATACTGTGAATTCTGTTTTGTCTGTAAGTGGTTAATCTGTGATTTTTTGTGAGTTTTACTGTGTTCTTGACCCTTAAATTGAGTAGCATTGTCTGATACAGGTTTGCTGTATCTAGAGCTGCAGCTGCACTGTTTTTAACCCTTTGTAAGGTATTCCATCTACAAATTTCCCTTAGTAGCACTTGTGTGATCACACAGTAGTACTATTCTTAGGCCTTCCACCCTTCACCCTCAGCTCTCTCTGGCCTCTCTCCCTCAGTTTCTGACAAATATGGATAGACAATTTTCTATTCTTTCTCCTGCCAGTCTGGTTGATATAGGCATCCTGAGACAGTGTAGCAACTGTCTCATGTATATGGACAACCCTCTGCTACTACCACCTAGGAACACAATTTGTGAGAGATGCAATTACATTAAGAACCTGTAGTCAATGCTCTCTCCCTCCCAAGCCAGTATGTCTGGTACTGAGAAGGTTGTCAACACGAACACCACTCCTCAAACACCACCAATATCTACACAACACACACCCACATATGCAGAGATCCTCAACAAAAACATACCAAAACAAAAGAGACCTCTGAGGCAAAAACACACACAAACTCCACTGCCCGCCACACCACACACCACACATAGTCCTCACACATGTGTCTCACACCACTAAAGCCCAAACATAAACCCAACATATTAGTCATAGGAGATTCCATTGTGAGACACACAGAAGTGCCCCTTACCAGGCTGGATAAGGAGAAAGTCATGACTAGTTGTTTGTCAGGTGCCAGGATCCACCATATCACCTATGCACTCAAGTCTGTCAACAACAGGTACTGTTACGACTCTGTCATAGTCCATATTGGTGTGAATGACTTGAGATGTGCCTCCCTGGATTATACGAATAGAGACATGATTAAGCTTGCTGAATATGTATCCCAGGCAGGTATGTCCCTAGCTTTAAGCAGCATTCTACCATCATCCAGAATGATGCCTCAATACAAACAGAAAATGATTGACTTTAACAATTGGCTTAGTTTCTGGTGTCATTCCAAGGGGATCCAGTACCTTGGCAGCCTGGGCAGACATGATTGACAAACCATGAAGCTTTGCCAGAGATGGCCTGCACCTGACTCCCTTGGGCTTCAGGATCCTGGCAAAGGCTCTTGCCTCCCCCCAAAGTGCCTTTTTTAGGCAATGCCATGAGATCAAAACTGCAAACATGAAAGTTTTATCATAATCCAAATTAAAGGACATGCTGCTAAACACTAGGTGTCTAAACATGAAACTGCACTTGTTGCAAGCATTCTTAACCCCGGAAGATGCTTCCATTTGTACAGTCACAGAAACCTGTTTCAAAGCTATGGAGAGTACCCCAGCCATACCAGTTTACTCATTCTATCATACATTCAGACCCCAAACTGTTGGCAGCAAAGCAAAAGGAAGTGGAGTTTCAATATATATAAAAGACATGCACACCTCCAAGCTGGTCAAACAATATGATGCACAGGAGACACTCCAGGTGCAGTTAACCATTGACAGGACCGCTATTCAAATCATAGCTAGCTACAGGCCCCCAACTTTGATTCAAGATGCCCACGCCTCTTATCTAGACCTCTTCAAATCTATCAAGATTTAACCCTTTACCCTGATCCTGGGCAACTTTAACTATCCAACCATAGATTGGAAGAACTATTCATGCCAAAACACAAATGTCCAGAGATTCCTTGATTTTGTCCTTGCAAATGATTTGGACCAGCTGGTTGACACCCCCACAAGAGGTGAAAATATCTTGGACTTGGTATTAACCAACATGAGTAACCACTGCAGCATACCTACAATGTCATCCTCCCTGGTAAGATCCAAACACAAAGCTGTCAGATTCGAAGTCACCATCTCATCAGACCCCACCCTCCCACCAGCTAGGGTCAAACAAAAAAACTTCTCCAAAGCTGATTAGAACCTCCTGAGAGAAGGTATAAACAGCTTCACTGCCCCTTTACCCTTCATAGGAACTGTCACTTATGTCCAAACATACACCAAAATAATACATGAGCATTTACGTAGCTGCATGGAATCAGGAATACCCAACCGGACAAAATCCTTCTCCTCAAGGAAAAGTAAACCTGTCTGGTGGACATATGCAAAAAATAAACTCTATAATAAAAGGAAAAAAAATTGCTATCCAGGACCAAGAAGGAGAAAGTGCTAATTGGAAACAATCTTTCCTTAGCCTGAACAAGTAAATAAGAGCACTAGTGAACTCCTCCAAAGCAAGCTTCAAGTCCAAACTGGCCACATCTACTAAAGCCTTTTAGCACTTCTGTGGATCCCTAGTGATATCTGCATTGCTTACTGTACTTATTTCCTTGTTTCACTTGAAAGAAAGTTACTGTTTGTCATTTTTGCATTTAAGTTACTTGTAACACATTGCATTTAAGTTACCTGGCACTTGCTCACTAAAGCAATTATATACGTCAGCTCAAAAAAATTAAAAGCACTGCACTCTCACAAACTCCCCTTGAGTACCTTGTTCCCCATTGGCCCTTTTTTTCAATTATAAAGGAATTCCCAATACTATTCTAGCATGTCCAAAGGTCAGTTGTCAATCTCCTCTCCGGTCCAGCTGGTGAATCTGGGAATCTTGAGGCAATGTTACAACTGCCTCATGTACACAGACAACCCTCTCCTCCTCCCAACAAATTCCAACACATGTGAGAGATGCAACCATATAGCCAAACTGGAGGCTAAGCTCTCTCAACTCAGTACTGGCGTAACCAGTCAGGAGGAGAAGGAAACCACACTCACTACAATTCCAGTCTCACATGGACCTACCACGACAACAAACCAAACACATAAACACACAAAAACATACTCGGAGGCTCTAAATAAAAATCTGCCTAAGCAGCAGAGACCTCCAAAGCAGACACCCAAGCAACCGCTACCTCAAAACAAAACACATGCAACACATAGCTCACAAAGCCAGTGTGCCGAACAGTCACAGCCCTTAAGGCTAAACAACACACCTGATACAATTATAATAGGGAACTCTATCGTCAGGCACACTGACATCCCGCTCACCAGGCTGAACAAGGAGAAGGTCACGGTGAGCTGCCTGTTGGGCGCTAGGATCCGCCACATAACACAAGCACTCAGGTCACTCCAAGGCAAGTACAAATATGACTCAGTCATTGTCCATGCTGGTGTGAATGACCTGAGACGTACCTCCCTGGACTACATGAAAAGAGACATAGAGGAGCTCTCTGAGCATGTAGCCCAGGCCGGTATGACCCTGACCTTGAGTAGCATCTTACCCTCACCAAGAAGGATGCCACAATATGAAGACAAGATGATCAATTTCAACAATTGGCTTAAGTATTGGTGTCATTCAAAGGGGATCCAATGCCTGTCAGCCTGGGATGACATGCTTGACAAGCCACGTTGCTTCGCTAGGGACGGCTTGCACCTGTCACCCCTGAGCTTTTGGATATTGGCAAAGGCTCTTGCTACCCCCATAGTGCCTTTTTTAGGCAAGGCTCAAAAGACAAACCCACCTCCATAGGTATCACAAGGGATGATAAGAAACTAAGAGTAATGCTACTCAATGCCAGAAGTCTAAACCTCAAGATGCACGCACTCGAAACTCTCCTTAGCATGGAGAACATCGATATCTGTGCAGTAACAGAAACCTGGTTCAAGGCTCCCAAGAGCACCCCAGCACTACCAGGTTATACCTCATACCATGCTTTTTGGCCCCAAAACTTGGACCAAACCACAAAAGGAGGGGGAGTATCAATATTCGTCAAAGATACCCACACCTCCAGGTTGGTGGCACAGCACAAAGCATCAGAGACTATCCATGTGCAACTAACAGTGGGTAAAACTGCCTTCCAGTTTATAGCCTGCAACAGACCACCCTCCCAAACACAGGAACCCCACTCAGCCTTCCTGAGAATACTGGAAAATATGAAGGTCTCTCCAAACACCATTATACTGGGCGACTTCAACTACCGAAACATAGACTGGGAGCATTACTCTAGCTCCAACACCCTAGCCCAAAGGTTCCTAGAATTTATAAACTCAAATGCTATGGAACAACTTGTTACCACTCCCACAAGAGGGGAAAACATACTGGACCTGATCATCACCAACATGGGGACACCATGCTCCAGACCAGAAGTGTATCCCTCACTAGTAAGATCAGACCATAAACTAATCTCACTGGATATTCACATCCGACCCCACCCCCTGCCCAGAAAACCACAGTGAAAAACTTCTCTAAAGCAAATTTCACACGCCTCAAAACCGAGGCGGAATCCTTCAAAGCCCCCAGGCCTGTGGAAAATACGGCCCAGACTGCAGAATCCTTTATAAACACATTCTATAAACACCTTCAGGAATGCATGGATCATGCAATCCCAAATAAAACCAAGACCCAATCCTCGAAAGGCAGACGTCCTGTCTGGTGGACTCCAGCCATAAACAAACTATACAATAGAAGGAGGAAGCTACTACACGATAGAGCAAAATCCCAAAAAGGGAAGGCATCTCTGATCAGTATTAGCAAAAAACTACGGGCACTCATAAAATCGTCTAAGGCCAGCTTCGAGAGAAAAATTGCACAGGACACTAAGGATAATCACAAGGCTTTCTTTAGTTATGTTAGGAACCTGGGTGGGAATTCCCAGATATGCTCAGAATTAGTCCAAAATGACAAAAAATACACCGAGCCCACAAA
Organism: Protopterus annectens; assembly: GCF_019279795.1. Lineage (NCBI taxonomy): Eukaryota > Metazoa > Chordata > Ceratodontiformes > Protopteridae > Protopterus > Protopterus annectens. The sequence goes on from NC_056746.1 coordinate 467,754,423, forward strand.
CATTGCCAACATCCTAGCTGACAGGTTCAGTGCAAACTTCTCCCCCCCTCCCCACCAAAAGGGCAAATATCTATCCCAACAGAGTGCTGCCCCCCTGACATCTCAGATGCTCAGGGTAAGACCCGCCCTCTCCAAAGCAAAAAACACAACATCAATGGGACCAGATGGTGTCCCGGGCTGCGTCCTACATGAACTCCAAGAAGAGCTAAACCCAAACATAAAACTACTGTTCAATCTTAGCCTTACTACAGGATATGTACCCAAAGAGTGGCGTACAGCAACAGTGATCCCTCTCCACAAAGGTGGTGCCTCAATGGATCCTGGAAACTATCGCCCCATAAGCCTGACTAGCTTGGTCTGCAAAGCTATGGAAAGGATCATCATGGACCTCATAAATAAAGATATTGGGGACCTACAGACACTGGATCCTACCCAGTTTGGCTTTGTTAAGTGCAGATCCTGCCTCTTAAACCTGGACGATTTCTTTGAAACAGTCACCAAGGCCATTGATGAGGGGAAGGTGGTCCACACAGCCTACCTGGACCTCGCAAAAGCCTTCGATACATTACCCCACTCGGGCATTATAGATAAGCTCACCAGCTTAAATATAAATCCCTATGTCACTAGATGGGTTGCAAACTGGGTCAAGGACAGAACCCACATGGTTAGAATTGCTGGAACCATGTCAGACTCCAAACCAGTTACAAGTGGCTTCCCACAAGGCTCAGTCCTGGGACCTCTCTTGTTCGGTATATATTTCTCGGCGGTACAGGCCAACACGGAAGGACTGTGGCTGACCAAGTTCACAGATGACTGCAAACTGGGTGCCATAATCAACTCTCCAGCCAACACAAGCATCCTCCAAAAGGGCCTCATAGAAACAGACAACTGGTGCCAGAGCCATGGCCTCAAGCTAAACACCAAAAAGTGTATAGCCATCCCCTTTGGCAAAAACAAAGTGCCAACAAATTACCACATAGGTGGTAATCCATTAAGTACAGAAGAAGTCATTAGGGACCTGGGGACCCAAGTTGATAGCAATCTCTCATTTGACAACCACGTGGCCAAAGTGGTTAGAAAAACATTTTATATAGCCCACCTAATCATGAAGGGATTCACATCTAGATCAGGGGAGATCATCGTGCCTCTTTACTCATCCCTCATCAGGCCCATAATTGAGTACAATGCCCCTTTTGGGATGTACCTTACCAGACACCTGCAGCAACTGGAAAGACCCCAAAAGTACCTCACCAAGAGGATCAAAGGGCTCAAACAGATGCCATATGCTGCCCGGTTAAAGAAACTCCAGCTCTACTCAGTGGCATACCGCCTGCTCAGAGGTGATCTGTGCCTGACGTATAAAGCCATGTCCAACCCGGAATTAATGGACATGCTGCACCTCAGAAAATCCAAATCCCATCGAGCTACGCGCTCGAGAGACTTGAACCTCAGCACTGAAATAAATAGAACATGCTGGAGGGACAGATTCATAACCCAGAGGCTCCCTTCACTCTGGAATAAAATCCCAGTCCAGGTTAGGCAGAGTCCCACATTGAGTCTCTTCAAGAGGAATCTTGATGAGTGGATGGGAGATTGTAGGTTTACCCCAGCTATCACTTCTGTGTCACTGTTAGACAGAGGCACAGTATACTAACCTCAAAAAAAGGCATATCAAAATTAATTTAAAATGGGTGGCGAAAGCCAAGCACACTCTGGCTAGGCTTATAAATGCCCTAGGGCAGATAGCTTAGTATGAACCTATGAACCTATGAACCTATGAACAAGGGTTTCTTCACATATGTCCCCACTCTCAAGGTAACCACTCAGATCTCCTCAGAACTGGTGGTCAAGGACACCACATACACAAACACCATAGATGTAGCCAACCTGCTGGCAGACAGGTTCAGTAAAAACTTCACCCCTCTGTCCCCCCATCATTAAATCAGGACATCCACAGCACCTGCCCCCCTTATCTCTAGGAGCAAGTCATCACTCCCCTATCAAAGGCAAAAAAATCCAGCCTCCATGGGACCTGATAACATCCCAGGTTGCATCCTACATGAACTCAGGCAGGAACTTGAAGCACCATTAGGCACCCTATTCAACCAAAGCCTCAGTACTGGCTTCATCTCAGCCAAGTGAAGGACAGCCACTGTCATCCCTTTGCACAAAGGTGGAGTGTCCACCAATCCGGGAAATTATAGACCAATCAGCCTAACTAGCCTGATCTGCAAGGCCATGAAGTGGATTATCATGCAACTCATTAACAAGGACATTGGCAACCTCCAAACACTCCATCCCACACAGTTTGTTTTCATCAAGAGGATGTAATGCCTGTTAAATTTGGTCGAATTCTTGAGACAGTGACCAAAGCCATGGACGAGGGGACGATGGTGCACACTGCCTACTTTGACCTGCCAAAACCTTTGATACTATTCCTCACTCGGGTATAACAGATAAACTCTCTCAGCTAGGCATCAATCCATATGGTACCAGATGGGTAGCAAACTAGCTCATTGATGGAGCCCACCTAGTCAAAATAGGAGAAGCCACCTCAAGCAGTCAACCGATAATGAGTGGCGTACCCCAGGGATCAGTCTTGGGGCCTTTGTTATTTGGGATATACTATTCTGAAGTGAAGGCCAAAACCAGCAGGCTATGGCTGACCAAGTTTGCAGATGACTGCAAGCTGGGCACTGTCATAAAATCCCCTAGTGATGTGGACATCCTCCAAGAGGGTCTTCCCTATACACATGACTGGTGCCAGAAACATGGCCTCAAACTGAATGCCAAAAAATGCATCATTATCCCCTTTGGGGAGAATGATGTCCACACAAATGATCCCATTGATAACAAGGTCTTAGGCATGCAATCATTTGTGAGGAACTTGGGTACCCAGATTGATAGCAACCTGACTTTTGACCACCATATTGCCTCTGTTGTATGGAAGGCTTTCTACATGGCCCATCTCATTAGGAAGGGTATCTCATCCAGGGACAAGGAGATTATAACATCCCTGTATTCTTTCCTTATAAGACCCTTTATTGAGTACAATGCTCATTTTGGCATGTACCTCACAAAGCACAGGCAGCAGCTGGATAGACCTCGTAGGTTCCTTACCAGAAGAATCCAGAGCCTCAAACATCTACCCTACACAGATAGGCTAAAATCCCTATGCTCTACTCAGTCTCATTCAGACTTGTTAGAGATGGGCTGTGTCTGACACACAAAGCAATCTCAGACCCTGCCTTGAAGGGACTGCTGCATATCCGCAAGTCAAGCTCCACTGGAGTAAATCACACATGCGACCTCAACCTGGTCTGTGACATCAATAGGACCTGGTGACAGCACAGATTTGTATCCCAGGGACTACCCCTTCTGTGGAATAGACTCCCTCTCCATGTTAGGCAGAGTGCCTCATTATCCTTTTTTAAGCGCAACCTGGATAACTGGATAGGGAACAGAAAATATACTCCTGGGATTCCACCTGTGTCCCTGCTGGACAGGGGCATCTGGTGCTGACTTGTCGGAACATGAGATAAATTCTTGACTAGGCTTGTAAGGGCCTCAGGGCCAATAGCCTAGTAACTTCTTATGATCCTATGATCCTATGACCCACTATACTGCAATCAAGAACAAAAAAAAGCCAATACTTTTAATCAGCTGTACCAACATTTTTTTCTGCTTGACAAATTTTCTGTCAACAACTAGAATGCAACCCATGTAATTAAAGAGACAGATAGACAGAGATTGAAAGACAGATAGACAGATAGATATCTTGGTGGTAGGATGTTGATCTTATGATAACACAAAAGTGCAGCCACAAGTTCCCAATTTTTCAGTACCCAACAGCGTGAATAACTGATACCTAAACAGTCATAGATTACAGAGCATATCTAAACAATCCTTTCTTGGGTTGTGACTTACTGTGGACTTGATTGGTAAGATAAGTTTTATTTTAATTTATATTGTAATTGTTATCACTGTTTTTCACTGTTTGTATGTTGGAAGGGACTGCTTGTTAACAGGATTTACTTTGATTTCTATTTAGCTGTTTTACCTTTAATTTCACTATTAGTTGTTAGAAAGGGATAGGTTTTAGATAGGCAAGCTCTAGCCACCCCAAGGGGCCTATACAGCTCTAAATTTACACATACTGCAGACAGGAAAATCCTGAGCATATCTGAACAATCCCATTTTGGCTTGTGATCTATTTATCTTTATTGTCAAAAAGAAGTGGTACTGTGAGTGATAGTGAGGAATTACAACTTTTGTCTGACTTGTAAAACTTGTATGGTCAGAACAACTTACTGTATTGTAGTTGTATATTGCTGGTGTGATTTGTCATAGAAGTCGATTTAAGTTCTCTTTGAATTCTCTGGTTACTGATTTTGATATTTTCTTTTGTAATATTGTATTCATTTGAAGTTGAATATGGATTCCTTAAATGAGTATGCAATTAACAATTTGCTAATGCACAAATATCTTGTGCAGTGTAATAAACGCTATACATATTTAAAGGTAACAGCTGATAACACTGGCGATCTGTGTTCCTCGTGTCAAAAGTTGGATGATTTGCTTACCAGTGTTAGAAGCAAATCTAGACTTAATGATGATGATTGCACTTGTGCAATTGGCAAGGCTTAGAAAACTGTTGTTTCATATATTAATGGCTGGACTGGTGAAATAATGTTAGGCAAAGAACACATAGAACACATTTAGGAAATGATGCATCTATTTTCTGCAAAGATTATTCAACCCATTTGAAATAAAATGATGCCGCTGACAACTCTGGAATTGTGGATGCAAGTATTCAGCAATCTGAGGATCCAGTTTGTTTAGAAGGAAACAAAAAAAGAAAGAAAGGAAGAAGTTCACAACAAACAAGGAATAAAAAGAAACTGATTAATAATTATAAAGGAAAGAGAATATGTAGTAAAAAGGACATTGCTTTGTTATGTAACACACGGGTTACAAGGAATGATGATATTTTCTATCTGAAAAACTTCAGTCTCCAGAAAAAGGCATCATTTTTCCAACAGAGAAGGTAGAAAAAATAGGCAAGGGACAGGTGAAAAGGAAGAAATCAAAACTGAACACGGAAGGATTGAAGAACATTACTGTAAGAAAAAAGAAGATAAAGACAGACGTTGACTACATGACTCAAGCTGTGGATTTACAATACCAGCTGGATGTGAATTTAATACACAATGAAAACAGTAGGATTAATAAGACTAATAGTGATGAAGATCTATCCTACGTAACAATTGATAGACCAGATATTACTGTATTAAAAGCTGAAGATTCTCCAGAGCTGGCCAGCAAAGACAGTCTTGTAACTGGAGATTCAGTTATTACAGGAACTGATACGTATATTTGCAGAGATGATAATGAACATTGAATAGTGTTATGCTTATCAGGAGCAAAAATGGAAGATGTGAGACAAGCCTTGGAACACCTTAATGTAAGGAAGCATGGCTCTGTTTTTATTCACGTTTGTACAAATGATGTCACCCACAAGGATTCTCTAACTGTTAGTATGGTGCTGACAACCCTCTTAGATACTATTGCTTGTACGAGTGTTAGGACATATTTTTCAGAAATCACCTATAGAAAGGATAGTTAGGTCACTGTGAATAAAAATATTTTTTGGATAAAAACCTACATGGAAAAAATGTCCTGTTTTAAAAAATGGAAATGTGTAGAGCATCCAAGCATAGTTTTGGGCACATGTGTTCAGACAGGATGGTATACATTTGTCTAGATCAGGGAAGAGAATTTTTGCAGCAGATCTTTTGTAATATTTGACAAACACTAGGCAGGATTTTTAACATGTCAAAAATTTAACAGCTCGCAGATAGCAACATTTGATGCCTCTCTGATGGTTGTTAATGCTAGGAGCATTAATAATAAAGTATTTTTTATTGGAAAAATTTGCTATGTTCCCACAAGATTGATGTTGTTATTGTTTGTGAAACATTGTTAAAGAACAATGACTGCAAACCAGTTCTGTCAAGGTATAAATGTTTTTACTGTGACAGATCTTCTAACAAAAAATCAGGTGGAGGTGTTAAGATAGGCATCAAAGATAGCTATAAGACCTGTAATTATTACATGTTCATTGATTACACCAATACTATAGACTGTGTAACTGTGACAATAAAGACAACCTGGAACATATAACAATTATTAGAGTGTATATACCACCAAAGTCAAGTGCAGATGACCTAGAGGAATTCATACATTTCTTGCATGAAACACAGGAGGGAAGAATAATATTAGATGGGAACTTAAATTTACCAGAAACAGACTGGAATAATGCAGATTCTACAGCGTTAGTAAGGAAATTATTCACAGGGTACATACAGGAAAATACAAAGTCCAAAAAAAGAAATCCAGCACAAAGGAAGATGAAGGTTCTAAAGTTTTATTGTGGCAAGCTCCATAAATAAAATATCCACAGCAAACCAGTTTCGGCTGAGAGTTCAAGCCTTCTTCAGTGCAAAAGAAAAATACATTAGAGCAAACCCTGATACCTACTTATATATATATATATATATATATATATATATATATATATATATATATACATATATATATACTTAAATTGGCTTAATCAGCTTAATAAAATGTTGAAATATTTAATCATTAATTAGACAAAAAACTTGGCCATCCAAGGCTGTATTTAACTTAGCTCATTTAGACCTGGTTTAAATAAAGCACATAGCCTGATTATCCAAGAGGATTCTTTATTGTTTAATATATTGTGCCAGCCAGCTTTGGATGTTCAGTTCATTTGAATTTTGTCTATAATGGTAAATGTGAACTTAGCAGTTTGGTGTACTAAAGTGTGTTTATAAAGTGCGTTTGAAATTCTTTTGTTTCTAATTTCACTTAGATGTTCACTGATACGATGTCTAAAGGGTCTAGACGTTTGTCCAACGTAAAATGAAGTACAAATGCAGGTGGCTAGATAGATAATCCAGTTGCTACTACAATTCCCAAAACATCTGATTTGGTAAAGTTTGGAAGTGTTGCAACTGGTAAATTCCTTCGTTTGAAATATGTGTGGACAAGCACTGCAATGACCACATGGAACACAACCTGTCAATATATCAGCAAATAGAGTTTTTTGTAAATTGACCGGTGGGTAATAGTGTTTATAATGGGTTAAATGTGAATTTATTGTTCTACCTCTTCTGTAAGAAAAGGAACATTGAGAACCAAGTATTTCATTCAGTTGGTCATGAGCCAACAAAATATCCCAATGATTATTAATGATATTTCTGAACTTATAAGTGTTTGCCCCAAAAGTGGTTACTAGCCTGATAGGCTGTGATTTTTGTGTACTATCGTGATCAGTCCGTTCTTGGTATACTAAAAGATGAGATCCTTCTATTTGGTCTACCTCAGTTATAGTGCGGGAAATACAATCCTTATGATATCCCCTTGTAAGCAATCTATTGGTTAGGTCATGTTGGCATGTTTGAAAACTTTGTTCAGAGGAACAAATACGTTTAGTACATAGGTATTGTGATTTTGGGATGTTGTTGATGATGTGGCGGGGATGATAACTAGAGGCATGCAACAGGATATTGTATTCTGGAAATTTCCTGCGTACCTTCGTCTCTAAGGTATGAGCATCCTGTCTGGTGATGATAACATCCAGAAAAATAATTTCCTGATATTCAATATGTAGTGTGAACTGAATACCTCATTTATTCTCATTAAGATATTCCATAAATTCATGCACATATAGTTGATCACCCTGCCACACCATCCAACAATCATCCAGATAGCGTCTTCAAATGTCCAACTGATCAAGAACAAGGTTGTGGCTATCATCATATATAAGTTGTTCCTCCAAAAATCCCATAAACAGATCAGCATAAATAGGGGCAAAAGATGCTCCCATTGCTGTGCCACAGACCTGCCAATATATCTTGCCTTGAAATTGAAAAACATTTTTGTCAATACATGTTCAGTTAAAGATATAAGAAGTGTATTGAAGCCAGGGGAATAAAGTTTAGATTTTTCCAGCCAATATTGAATGGCCTCTAATCCCGCCCAATGTGGTATACTTGTATAAAGGGAGGTGACATGAAGTGTGCATACCAAAAAAACAGCTGTGCAACTCGACCAGAAATCCAAAGTGAATGGAAAGCCAGAAAGTATCTCTTATGCAAAAAAACACCAATTTTATTTGTCCAACTCTCCAAAAGACAAAACACACGAACTCGAACAACTACTCCACATTAACGTTTTTCACCACATACGTTTTCGTCCTATTACAGACTTCATCAGATGACTAACCAAAACCCCAACCTTTCCTTTTATAAGCCATTAATTGATTCAATGATTCAATTAAATAATTTAGTAAAAATGCTTTGTTTAGACACTTTAAAAGTCATTATAAATTTCTTTTTAAAAACAAGAAACATATCTAAAATGCAATTCTTACAGTATAAATATTTATAAATACATTTCTACTCAAATTAGGTACTGCTAATAAGTTGAAACTTATTAACATATTTTTGAAAGTTTTATATTAAATAGTAAAATCCTTAGAAATACATCATTATACAAAAATAATGGATAAAATGCCATCTAGTGGACATTGCTAGAATTGTGTGTATGAATAAAATAAGCTAAAAAATATGTAGTTATAAAGTTTTAAAAACTATTCATTCTAAAAAGATCTATATTATTGTTTGGATTTTCTGTAACATCTATTCTTCACCAAATCCACTGTGGATAAGAGTGAATTTCTAGTATAGAAACATAGTGTGTAAGTAACAATCAATAATTAATTTCAACAAGAGAAAATAAAACATTTATAATTTAGCTGCTCTTAATTTTAAAATGGGTACTATACTTATGTATTCATTTAGGCCTGGGGGTTTGTAGGCTTCTAATGACATTTGCCACCACAATTCTCGATACTCTAATCTTTCTTCCCAGGGCCCCCCTCTTATATCTTTATCTGTGTGTTCTAATACAGTAAAACTAAAACTAGATTTCTCACATACTTTACTATGCTTGTACAGCGCATTAGTTTCTTTACAATTCTTTATGTCATTTAAGTGCTCAAAAATTCTTCTTTTTTTTTTTTTTTTTTTTTCTGATGAAGTCTGTATTAGGACGAAAACGTATGTGGTGAAAAACGTTAATGTGGAGTAGTTGTTCGAGTTCGTGTGTTTTGTCTTTTGGAGAGTTGGACAAATAAAATTGGTGTTTTTTTGCATAAGAGATACTTTCTGGCTTTCCATTCACTTTGGATCAAGTGTGCATAAGTACCAATCTGGTTCTAGTTGTACATTCTGGATGATGTTAAGAAATTGAGTAGTGTCTTTTAACCTAGACCTGACCATAAATAGTAAAGGCTGCAGATACTCAGTGAGGAAGGCAGATAAAGGTTCAGTCAGAGATCCCCTCCCAGATACAATCAGTCGTCCTGGAGGACAATTGGAATTTTTGTGTATTTTAGGAAGTAAATATAAATATTGGGAAATGAGATCAGAAACCTTCAATTGTTTACAAATCTTTTGATTTATAATGCCTTCCTCAGTGGCTAAGTCTAAAAAAGCATCAGTTTCTTTCTTGAAATTGGGAATTGGGTCAACAACCATAGGTATGTAAAAACGACGATCGGGCAATTGCTTATCCGCATCAGCCTGGTACATGTCCCAGTCCATTACCACGATGCCACCTCCCTTATTAGCTGGTAATATGACTATATCATGATTAGAACTCAAATCATGTAGGGCATTTTGTTCATCTTTGGTGAGGTTGTGTCTGATAGTGTGATGTTCATGGGAAAAATGTAAGTCTTTCAAAACACATTCCTTAAAGATAGCTACATGCTTGTCCATAGGGGGTTGAAAGTTGGATTTACCAAATTGGAAACCAGTAGCTCTTTGAGTGTTTGTTGTGTCTGAAAAAATATTTTAAGGTTAAGTAATCTACAGAAATCATTTAATTCATTAACCAAAACATGTTCAGGTACAACAAAAGTCGGTACAAAGTTTAGACCCTTGTTTAACACTTTATTTTGTACATCAGACAGTCGGTATGAAGAAATATTGTGTACATTATTTACTGTGTTACAATCTTCTGTAATAGTTGTTGAATGTTTGGTGTGATTGTATTTTCTATGTTTTCTACCCCCCATGTTTCTTATGCCTAAAGGGACTGCCTGAGGTTTCCTTTTTGCTACTGGAGATTCTTGGGTGGAAAGGGAATCTAAGTCAGTGCAGAGGAAGAATCTTCCTCTGAAGTGCCACTATATGTCTGTGTGGTTTTTCTGAGTATGGATCTTGGTCTCTTTTTTTCTGTTATTCATTTTAGGACCTAAGTCAGAAAAATGAAAATTTTTCTGAGTAACAAAGGGTTTTCCTTTTTCATAATCTAAAGTATCCCTTTGAAACTTCTGTGTTTTCTTTTTAATAAATTGTTCTTCCAATGTTGATAGATCTTTAGCCAAATGGGTTAAATGGCTACTGCAAAAACTCTCAGACTTATATGTCTTGGCCTCTTGACAATTAGCAGTAACTTCCTCTATCTTAGTTTCAATCATTCTTTCATAATAAGAAATCAAAATGTCTACAAAAACCATGGATGCTTTATGTTGTGCTTGGGCCCAATCTTGAGACAATTGTTCATCAATTTGTCCCACCAAGGGTTGAATCCTAACACGTAGACCTTGTGGTGGAATATCCTTAAGCTTATAAGCCTTAAAAAGTTTTAAATGCCAAATGTTAGCCCTAAGTGTCCTCATATTTTTAGTCAATTTTTGGAATAATAATCCACAAAGATATTTGGGATCTTCTTTTCCAGGAATAGAGGTAGTAGATTTAAGGGGCTGTAAGCCAAAAACCTCTACATTGTCCCTATCAGCAGATAGGCCCTGCAAAATCCCAGTGAGGTCCATGGTGCAAAATGGGACAAAAAATGTCTATATTTTTTGGAAAATATTGTTATAACAATATAATAACAGCTATGAATGAAAAAATCTGCTGCAATATAATTTATATAGATTTAACTTCAACATTTGACTGGATCATACACATTACACTGATCAATAAATTAGTACTAGGTATTGGTGTACTCTTGATAAGATCAATAGCTGCATGGCTTACAAATAGGACATGGCAAGTATCATACAGCAACTGGACAGGCAAAATCTTTGGTTACAGTCAGGGTGTCCCACAGGGCTCTGTCCTAGGCCCTTACATGTTTAGATTGTATCTTTCAGACCTAACTTTTTTATCTGAGGTGTTCTACAGTCTATATGCAGATGACCAGAAATCGGGTAAACTGATTACATGTTTTACAGATAAGGCATGTCTGCAACATAACTTGACTAAATTGACCATTTGGGCACAGGAGAATATCAGCAACTGGACAGGTGAAATCTTTGGTTACAGTCAGGCTGTCCGACAGGGCTCTGTCCTAGGCCCTTACTTGTTTAGATTGTATCTTTCAGTCCTAACTTTTTTATCTGAGTTGTTCTACAGTCTATACGCAGACAACCAGAAATTGGGTAAACTGATTACATGTGTTACAGATAAGGCATGTTTGCAAAATAACTTGACTAAATTGACCATTTGGACACAGGAGAATATCATGCTGATAAATACAACAAAAACTAAACATATGAGATTTGGTAGGCATAAATTGAAAGGTGAATATTTAATACAGCACAGTGTTTGAAACTGTAGACTCATTTAAGGACTTAGGTATATAGGTAGATTCAGCTATGAGTTTTTCTAATCATATCAACCAATTGGTTAATGATAGTTATAGAACTATAGGTTGTATAAAAAGATTTCTAAAGTCTAGGAAATCAAAAATAATGAAGTCATTGTTTGTTAGTTACATTAGACCCAAACTTGAGTATGGAATAACAATATGGAAACCCTATAAGAAAACAAGCATGAATAAACTGGAAAGAGTACAACAGAAATATACCAAGGGTATCCATGGATGTGAAAATTCAAGTTATTATGAAAGACTAAAATATCTGAACTTGTACAGTGTCTCTTACAGATATCTAAGAGTCGATCTTATTCAGGTATATCGGGCATTTAGTGACAACTGCCTCTGGGAATGTTTGGGGTTAACAAAAAGTACTAGAGAATCATCAGACAATCTATGTAGGAGATATACTGAAAGACGCAATAATGTGGCGAGACTGTTGCACTGGGGATTGTGCAAACATTATAACATTGAAGTAGCTGGAAAGTACTGGAAACATGAACCACAAAGCATCATAGAAAACGATGACGTCTATATCACATGGGATCACCTATTACCAACAATTCAAAAGATAGACGCTAGAAAACCAGATATAATAGTACAAGAAAAGAAGGCAAAAGCAGCATTGATCATTGAAATCACCACGCCCAGTGACTACAGTGTCCTGCATACAGAGAGACACAAGGTTATAAAATATCAGGATCTGCAAGCAGAAATGAGAGCAGTGTGGAAGGATACCCAGACAGTTCCAATAGTAGTAGGAGCAATGGGTCTTATAAAAAAAGAGTCTACCATCATATTTAGATATCTACCAAAACACATTACTCCATACGAATTACAGAAGGAGTCATTACTGAGCACATTTTGGGTACAGCAAAGAGCACTTTTGGCTGGCATCAAAGAGTGAAACAATACTAATTTCATGAACTTTAATCATACTTTGACTTAGGAATGGGGTCCATTCCTGTCATGGTATTAGAAACCCAAAAGATTTGGAAAAATTACAAAGCAGGAGAGATTCTATAGGAATGAGAATTGTACTAATTGGTTCTCTGACAGAGTAGCTGATGCATGGAACAGACTACCAAATTACATTAAAGCATGTAAGAGTTTAGATATTTTTAAGAACAGCCTAGATACTTATTATGAGAGTAAGTGTTTTGGTATATTGGCAAGCTAGAAAGGCATTAATGCCCGTGCTTGAAATATTTGTATGCATGTATGTATGTACCTAGTTTCAAACCCTTTCAGTGAAGGCTTTAGATAACACATGGTCAGGAAACTACTTTCCTCTACATCTAAGGGAAGTCTATTCCATAAAAGAGAAAGTCTCTGAGAGAGAGAGAGAGAGAGAGAGAGATAGAGAGAGAGCTCTATCTCACCAATAGTTTCTCTTTATGCTATGGTGTATATATAGCTCCCTTAACTGGGTGTTTAGGGTGGTTTTTGTTTAACACATGTGCAGAAGGTTATATAAGAATCAATCTTTGAAGCTAGTAGGCTGTGCAGATGTCATCTCTCAGAAGTCTGTGGGAAACAAAGAAGAGATAAAACACTTTAAGGCAGTATATGTAGCACAAGGAAGACATACCCTTGAATCTCTTATTAAGGAGATGCTGCAGTCTCTCAAACTGAGTCATATTTATTTTATTTTATTTGTATTTGTTTTCTGTTGTAGAGCACTAAGCTCTAAGGAACTCCATGGCTCTTTTCCAGACTCAGTCTTGGAGTGGTGTCTGGTTAAGTGACTTGCTCAGAGTCACACAGTTAGGCAATGGAGTCTTAGGGAATCAAACCATGTACCACTGGAGCACAGATTTAGACAAGTACATACCAAAAGAGGCATTAAACTCTATTATGGGGGAAACAGAAATGGATGATAACTTCCCTAGGCCTAGAAGATATACTCCTGGTGATAAATCTGGCTAGATAATGTAATTTCCTAACAAAATTGGATATATGGTGTTCAAAGGGTAGCTGAACAGGAGTGCTCAGGTCAGATTAGGCGAGATTATTCTAGCTGTTTTCTATATTTGTCAGACTATCCTACAATACTGTTTTAAAGTCCTATGATTTCTGAACTCTGTAATGTCATTGTGTTGAAGTAATAAGTAATGTCTTGTGTTTTTATTATTCATTATTAAATATTTTTAAAACCTTTTAAATGTGGCTGTTTTGTGTAGAGATGATTTCAGCTCTAGAGTATTTGCATGTATTTGATGATATTGTACAAAGCCACTCCAATAGCTTTGCTGTTCGTCACATTTACTAATTGGATAATAATATTGCACAGTCGAATTGGACACCCTTTGGTAAGGGCCTTTATAGTAGCTGATAGTAGTGGAGGTGGCAGTCAGTATTACCTTATAGTCTGGGCAGAAAGGGGGCATAGCCAGAGAATCTGTGCCAGCCTTCCCCAGGAGTGTCTGTGTTTTTGTATATAAATCAGATCTCAAAGTGTGTGTGTGTCAGTTACTTGGGCATGGACATGAAGCACTGGTTGAACAGAGAGGGTACTGTAGGTTTTGGCTTGACCACTAGGCTGAAATCTGAATCCTATAGCTGTGTCAGTGGGAAGTGGGATCTGGAGAGAAAGGGAGAAAACAGCCCCAGGCTGACTGTGATCTCTGTGTGTTTTTAAGGGAAATTATACTTTACTGTGTGTGTATTTGTTATCCTCCCAATGTGGATACCCCTCACTGCTGCTAGTGGCAAGGATTGAGACTCCTTGATTACTGCCAGTGCATGGGCATTGATATATATATATATATATATATATATATATATTGTGGTGGTTCTACTATACATGATCGAAATTTAAAAAAGCCAAAACCCATATGGGTGAGACCATATGTTTACTTTTGAAATTTTGAACATAAAAAAACAAAACAAAAGCTTACCTACATGTTGCTAGCCCCCCTGCACCCCCCCATGGGGGCTCCTCCCCTCATACCAACTGCAATTTAAATATACCAACTCCAAGATCACACTACAGTGCGGAAGATGGGAATCTTCCCATTCCACACTATATGGAGACTCCTGTTCCCCATTGCCGAAATTTCAAAATTAGATCATATGGTCTCGGCCATATGAGTTTTGGCTTTCTGAAATTTTGATCATGTGTAGGGGGACCCATAGTGGTATACTGCCCCCTAGCAACTAATGTGGGATGTGAGGAGTTGCATTTTTGGAGCAGTCTTTGAGTAAGGTCCATGCCTGCCCCGAGTGGAGAAGGACACATCCCTTCTTTTAAAATAGAGGGTCAGGTAGAGAGAGAAAGATAGGTTTCCATGGCAGACAAACAAGGTAGTGTAGAGAGACACACAGGGAGGGTCGTATACACCATGAAATTGAGTATTGTAGACACTGAACACTCTGATAGAGGAAGTACTGTAGAAAAAAATACATGCTGGGGTCGGTAGGGATTAAAATAAAACATTCAGGATTTTGCCTCAGAGTTCAAACTGTAAGCCATTTTTTGAGAGATTTTCTGAATTCACATGACTTAATTCAGCAAAATTTATGTTTTATTTTCAAATGAGTGATTTGATGTAAATCAAGCACACTTGAAATATAAAGAAGAATCTCCAAGGAGTGGAACATTATACTGGCAGTCACTTCAAACTAATCTATACTATATTTTTAGCCTTACATCACTGCCTGAAAATACAGACTCAGCATGAGTTGATTTTCCACTTGTAGAAAAGGAAACGAGTATGTGCTTTATGATGAATTGAATTTTTAAAGAGAGGCTTCTTTATGCCACATCTAAAGACAGTGAAAGAGTGAAGCAAATGGTAGACTTCAAAAGGGATATAAGTGCAAATTACTTGTTAAGCCAAGTTTAAAAAGAAGTTAATAGCATGTCATACTGGTATAATGGCAAATACTGTTAATTGTTTTGAGAAAATGATGTGAAATAACTGAAAGGATGCTTGCCAAGATATGCACAGTGAATGTAGTAAGCTGTTGGAAGAAATGTGATGGAAGACATTCTTTCAACATAAAGCATGCACTTAAGAAAAAAAATACTAAGGCAAGTAGCAAGCATGTTATAAACATTGTTGAAGTTTCAAATTGCAAAAAATTGTTTGTTGTATTCAGTGAATAATGAAACATTTTGTAAATGTCCTTAGGAAATTCAAAGTGTAGAAAAAAAGTGTGTTTTAAATGAAGCAGTAACTGATATAAAGAATGTTGGTAAAACATTGTGACAATTCAAAGTTTATGTTCACTTGTGAGTAGAGAAAAATTATTGTATTGGCTTTTCCGAGAAAATAATTCAGATAGTTATAGAGTACATACAAAAGAATATGCTGAAGAAAAGTGTTACCCTTTTTTGAGAATGACAAGTAAGGAAATTCTGAAGTGTGTGGCATGTGGAATGTTAACTATGGTGTACGCTTTATCTAAAGTCTAAAGGTAAAGGTTAAGCAGTGTGTAGAGTGCTACTGAGGCTAATGGTATGGTATTTCTTAAACTATTCAGAAGCACTAATGGTGTGATATTACTGAAACAGTTCAAAAGTATTACTGTAAACTAGCAAGTCCATTAATATTTCTACATTCTGTTTGCTGCTTTGTGAAGTACTACTGGGGAAGACAGTAGTCTGTAAATGAATTTTGCACTGGAATGAAGGAGATTACATGAGTTGAGCCTTTTGCAGTGAAAACATAAAACAAAAGCAATTGGGATGGTTGTTTAGTGTAAATCTCACAATTATGTAGTGTACAGAGTTGCTCAAATAAATTCATAGTATGGTGCATTACAACAATGCAAAAGAATGCTTCATACAGGAACCAGAAATTTCTTGCACATTACACATGCTAGAACATTTGACAGATTTGTAAATGCCAGTGTAAATCTATATGTTGTGTGGTTGATAGAACACTTGATCTGACAGAACCCATGAAGACAAAGTCACAGGTATCATTTATTAAAGCAAAATGTTTACCAGTTTATTACAGGGTTAAGTACTGGACCCTCTCATTTTTAGAAACTATTTCTTAGACCATCAAACCAATAGTCATGACCTATGGATATCTAAGCTTGCAAAAGTCTGTAAATTAGGTGTTGCTATTCTTTCCTCCACTAACTCATAATGGACATGGGTTAGGCTATCTAAACAACTCTTGCACAATGGACTCAAATTAAATGTGAAAAAAATGTAACATAGTTCAATCTGGTAAATAAAATGAAACATTTCCATATCACATCATATAGGCTACACACACCTCCAATGAGACACCATTGTAAGGGATCTTTTTTTAACACCTTTACTGAATTATCACTTGTGACATAGGCAAATTTACATTTATACAAAAGTATTCAAACTATACTAACAAATTAATATTAACAAATATTATATTTCACATATTATATATATTATATAAACTAAGCAACATTACATACATTATTCAATTTCTGCCCCTTTTTTAAAACAAAAAAGATATTTATCAAACCGTCATCTTGTCACTGTAGTTAACAATTCCATATCTTTGATCATCATTTCATTGTAGTACTTCAGAAATCATTCTATCTGACTCATTAAATTTCCAGTGTCTAGCCAATAAATTATATTTGAAAAGGTTTAAAGCCTTTAACTGGGTATTTGAGGAGCCATTTGTCTGCAAAGGAATAGAAGGTCAAGGACGGTCATATCCTTCATAGCTTGAATGGTCTATAGGCTGAATTCCTAGTACTTTCTAATGAACCTATGTACCTGCATGTGAACTGTCCTGTGTTTGAGGGAAGTGAAAATCAATGTCTCCTATTGCTTTCCAAATAAAATTGTATTGCTTGTTACATACACTGCTTTGGGAGAAACTACTGAAAACTCTGTGTCTGTAAACCCTGCTTGTTAAGAAGTAAAAGAAAAGCAATATACAGTATGTGGAAATCAGTGACAAATGGTATAGCTTTATACAGCACTAAATCTTACCAGATGCTGTCATCAATAAACCATGCAATTTTATGCAACATGACACAACACAAATCATATTAGATGCTCACAAATTGTGCTAGGTGCTCTCTGAGCTGTGGTAGGAAATTAGTAACAAGGTGCATACAGCACTGCATTCTAGTGGGTATTGAATGAACAGTAGTAAAAGACCTGTGTCTAAGTGTACACAGCAATGACCTATGACAAAGTGAATGTGACCACTAATTAAAAAACAAATCTTCCTGAGTTGCGACTTGTTAGTATTAAGGTATTGGTATTCTAGGGGGATATTTGCCCTGTGCCCAAATGGAGACTTGCTACAACAATAAAATTCAGCCTTTGTCACAGTTATTGGGTAGTGTGGGAAAGGAAGTGCTTTTTTTACTGGTATACTAAAAGTCTTACGACAAAGAACTGTGTTTGAAAAAAAACTGCTTTACCAGAGCACTGCTTGCATTTTGTGAAACTGAAATAGACTCAAGATTATGTTTTTATAAGTGAAACCCTTTGGCAGAAACTAAGAAAGAGACCCATTGTTGATCAAAACAAGAAAAAAGTGTTCATTTTAAAAGGTTAAATCTTGTTACAGAAAAAAGGGGGGGTCATTGCTGAATTAATAGAGGGAAAATGTACTGATGCTAAAAGTTAAATCTTTGGCAAGAAAAGGGGAATTAGTTGCTAATTAAAACAAGAAAAAAAGTGTTGATTCAAAAAGGGGTTATACCCTCAGACTGGAAAAGGAGGGTCATTGCACAATAAAGCAAAAAAAAGATAATACGTTTGAAAACAAACCATTAGAAACTTAAATGACTGTTCACTGCTGGTAAATTGGTTGTCAGTTACTGAAAACGAGAGGCATAAAAGAAGAAAAAATATTTGTGCTGTTACCATGGAAGAAACACAATACTCTGTTCTGGCTCAGCAATATGGATTAATAAGAGAAAGTAGTGAAATGTGAGTGTACCAGAGTGTCTCTGATAGGAGGGATCAAATAAATGGTTTGCAGTCTAATGCTGCAAATATACAAACTGAGACCTTAGTTGGAAGTAATGATTCTAGCTTTGTTTCTAAGTGAATTGGAATGGATGATTGCTGATGGGGGAATTTGAAAATTGTTAAGAAATAAGAATTTGCAACAGACAGGATCTTATTGCAAGAATTATACTGGTGCAAGAAAGGGTTAACCAAGAATAAAACAAAGTAAATGAAACATACCCACATTATTAAATAATCTTGCACAAATGAACTTGTATTTCATAGCTCAGAGGTTCATAGTTACATACTATGCTAATGACCACCAGGGCTTTTATAAGCTTAGCCTTTGCAATCCAATCCAGTAAAGTCCCTATGTATCATGAGCATTTATTAGGACAGGGTATGTTAGTTATAAGAAGTTTCTAGAGGTTATGTGGGTGGGTGGGGGTTATATTAGTTTGGGCACTACTGCCTGCTAGAGACATGGGGACCATACCCGGGGTAAATTTATGATTTCCCATTCATTGGTCAAGGTTACGCTTAAATAGGTTTATGGATGGATTCTGCTTCATATGGATGTGGAACCTTTTCCAGAGCATGGGGATCCTCTGAGACACATATCTGTCTTGCTAATGTTTCTCATTTATGTTACAAGTGAAATTTAAATCCTTGGATCTAGTAGTTCTGATGCTGTTTGCTTTGAAGATGTGCAAAAGATCCATCAGAGTTGAACCCAAGGATACCTTGTATGTGAGGCATAGATTGCTTCTTAGTAACCTGTAGTTGACAGACTCTGAAGATAACAATTTAAGACAATCTGTTTAGGAAAATGTGTTTATATGCTGGATTCTCCTGGTAAGAAACCTTTGTGGGTGTTCCAACTGCTGCATATGTCTGGTCAGGTATATGCCAAAGGGGACATTATACTCAATGATGGGTCTGATAACAGCTGAATAAAGAGACACTATTACTTCCTTGGATCTAGAATTCATGCCTTTACTTATAAGTTGGGTGACATAGAACGATTATTTTTTACTACCTTGGCCACAGCCAGTTTACTGTCTTCATATATTCCCAGATCCCTGACTATTGGTTCAGTTCTTGGGGGTATCTTATCAATGGAGTAATTAGCCCGGGTGGTAGTAATGCACTTCTTGGCATTGAGTTTTAGTCCATGACTTTGGCACCTGTCATTTGACTTAATTAGATCCTCTGCTAAGATGTTTGTGTCTAGGGGAATCTATGACAGGTCCCAATTTACAGTCATCTGCAAACTTAGTCAGTCAAAGACCTTTGACATTAGCCTTTATCTCCAAGAAATAGATGTCAGATAAAATGAGTCCCAGCATGGAGCCCTGAAGTATCCCACTGGTGACTTAGAGAATAAATTGCGAATGTGGAAACTCAGAGGGTGTTGTCATCATACAGATGTAACTACAGTAGAACAGATGACATGATAGCATAATAAAATTATGAAGAGATTTACAAAGTTGTCTTGTCTTCACCAACAAAAATATGAAAAGTTGAACAGACAAAATTATGACTGAATATTCCAACAGGGTCTCTGAACTTTCTGTACAAATATGTATAGTGAAATGCACATGTAAGCCTGAAACTGCTAGATCAATTGATTTCATAATCAAAATA
>NC_056746.1:467779742-467792242 GCF_019279795.1 Protopterus annectens
TCATTCCTTTAACCATACGGTAACCCACTAATTAGACTGATAGTAGTGGGAAGTGACAGTAAAACAAGGCCCATAACAATATCGGTAGATAAATATTACCCCCTCCCCCCAAAAAAAAAAATAGCTGTTAGATTTTTCAGCTGAAATGATATAGCTGGGTTTATATAATTCTTTGTCCCATTTGTTTATCTGACATTAATAAACAGGTAAATCTAATTAAAAAGTAACCCTTTTATAGCTGACCTTAAAAGTTAACCCTTTATTGCTAACCGAAGTAGGGAGTGACACATGAATAGGATACAATGAGAAGCAGAGTTATTTGTTCTGAAAGAAATGCTGCCATAGTAGAGCTCCCCAAAGGGTATTCTTCCTCAAGCCAATGTTATTAAATTTCTTGGCGTCTCTTTACAATTCATCAGCATCTAGTTTGCCAAGTTTGCAAATTGCTGTGAGCTTATCTGCATAACTGCCAACAATGTAGCTATACTAAAACAATACCAATAATATCATAATTTAACAGAATACTGTTCAACTAACATTGCATTTTTCAACAAAACACACCTGTGCAATTTGAAACAGTCAGATAGCTATTAAATGTCCGATGAATTCTGATCAGTTAAAGACTGCAACTTATGCAAAAGAGTCAGCTACCACTGCAAATGTTAAATTTAGAAGAAAATGTTAACATTCATCAATAACAGGTATTGCAGAATTATCCATGATTTCGTCATTATGTCAACTAGTCAGAAAGTCAAGAATTTGCTCCCCTTATATTGCTACTGAATGAGCCCATGTATAGAATTTAATAGTGCTTTTATGACTGTACTCTTAAATAATTTAAGCAGATGGAACAAATCCATACATTTTATTTTGATAAATTATAAGAAGTATAGGTACTTAAGTATTATCGCCACCAGATTTTTGCAGTAATGCTGGTTGCTTCTGTTTATGTTAAGTAGTAGCAAATTATGAAGGTTAGAGACGTGTTCTGTAATGTTTTGTAGTTTAAGGAAGGTTTATCAATGAAACAGCTAAAAAAATAAGATTTGAAAATAGGGTTCCCCTTTACCGCCAGCATCTCATGTCAGTTAAGCAAGTGGTAAATATGTACCACTGTTGGGTACAGGTAGTTTGCTTAGTACAAAAGTCCATTCAGACCGAGACAACAGAGTTTGTATTATTAGATTCAATCCATATACTAATATTGTGATTGAAATATTGAAAAAACATTGGGACATCATCACTACAATTGTACCTTTTGGAGGCATAATTGGAACACAATCTTCCATAGTATACAAAACTGGTTTAAACCTAAAAAGAATGATAGAGACTAAGAAAAAGACTTATTTAGGAAACAGTAGGAATGGTACCACCTGCTGTGGTGCATGTAGTCAATGTAAATACATTTACAACAGATGTAGAATGAGACTTAAGAACATTGTTAAATCTGTGGTATTTGCTAAGAAGGGTAATTGTAATACCAAGCGGATTGTCTATATAGCGGTGTGTGGGAAATGTGATGTGTATTATATAGGAAAGACCGAGAGGAAACTTAAAACCCGTGTATATGAGCATCTGTATAGCATCAGGAAGGGCAATACTAAGAATGTATTAAGTAGACACATCTTAGAAAAGGGAAGTGAACACAATTTTTATTTTGCTATTATTGATCAGGTAGAGGTTAGTGATAGAGGAGGAAATTGGAAAACGTACCTAGCCTGGTTAGAAAGTAAGTGGCAGATTTGCCTAGACGCAACAACCCCCCCGGGTATAAATGATTTTATAAGTATAAAGCCCTTTTTAGTGTTAGATTAAAGGGAATCCATCAGCTTAGTACATAAATAAATAATTTTAACATTTTTATTATAATTGTGTTTTATTATGATATATTTATACTGCATACAATACATAAGTAGCATTATATTTATTTATTATACATATTAGTATAATTATATATATTTATATTTTTATTTAGTAATTCTACAAACATTAACCTGTGTATTGGGTAGACAGTTAATAAATCCTATGTAATTCAAATGTACTATGCACTGTAATATGCACTTTAAAACCAGTATATTCTATGTTTTTAGGACAGTTCGTTTTAGATATATTGATGTAAATGGTGAGAAGTTTGTTTTTAATTTTATTTTTTGGCGCCAAATTGTACTTAAAAAGGAAGTGACATGCTTTGACAAATGGTTCTGATGAAATCTGGGAATGCAGATGAAAGCGCTTAACCATTCGAATCTGATGTGCTTTGTGGTGCCTACTGTGGTTCAATAAAGTTGCGTGAAAAAAGGAAACAGTCTCCTGGTAACTAATTCACGGCTCGAGTCCAGACGATCTACGCTGTCATTTTTGGAAGTTATTTGTCCTATTTGCTCAACTTTCAGTTAAGCAAGTCCCATTCTACTTCAAATGCATTCCTTTCACATGCTGTCGGTAAAGGAGGAAATCTATTTTCAAGCCTTTATTATTTTATCAATGATAAACCTACCTAAGACTACAAAAACATTACAGAAAACCTGTTTCTAGCCTTCATAATACTTTAATACATCCAAAAAGAACAAGGTAATGCTGAGAAAT
This sequence comes from Protopterus annectens, assembly GCF_019279795.1. NCBI lineage: Eukaryota > Metazoa > Chordata > Ceratodontiformes > Protopteridae > Protopterus > Protopterus annectens. Next base: position 467,782,329 of record NC_056746.1, read on the forward strand.
AATCCTTCGCCACAAGAACTGCAGTAAAAGTAATCCTTTCCACATTATGAAAGCACCTAATCTGTTTACACTCTGCGTGTGTATAATATCGTACGCTAACTCCCACACTCCTTTCAGCCCAAGATACGTACACACGCAACCATTGCAATCTCTGAATTCAACTCTTGACATCTTTAAAGGACGCTACCCACAAATCTTAAAATGATAAGTCTTAATAGTTTTTAAACCACCACCGATATCCCAGCAGACTTTCTGACAGTCAACCCTTCCATATTACACTTCAGTGATGCTGTTTTAGTAAAAGTCACGAAAGTAAAAGATGTTGCAAAATATGGTTGCAATAATACGTAAGTACCAAAGTATATATATTTATTGTGATAAATTATAAGAAGCACAGATATTTTCATGCTCATAAAATCTGTCAAAATATGTTATAAATATATAATTTTATTGATGGTTAACTAATGCTTTTAGGGTCATCAGCAGCATACTTCTTTTCAAATACCTGACCACAAAGTGTTGCCATGTTAAATAAAGTAAGAAATAGCAACGATATGCTAAAGATAATTTGAAATAATGCTTTTACAGAGACATAGTATTCAGACATTCCAAGGTTATGGAACAACGTAACTGTTAATATGAGAAACCTGCCAGCTATTTTTAGGAAGACTATGAGCAGTACAGAGCGATTAATATGTTCCTCCATTTTTATTAACTACTTATGAACCTTTAAACTCTCATCTGCCTCTGAGTGAATCATTATGATTTCATCAGAAGCAGTGTGCAGAAAGCTTTTTTTTCAGTTGCATTTATTTTGGGAGCTCAGAATCACATTAGGAATAAGCTCAGATGAAATAATTAACAGTTTATCAGGCAGAAGAAGAACACATAGGTCTGGTTTATGAGGTCATTTTAAGTGGACATTCAGGCCATGTTGTTTCATTTTTTCATTACTAGAACTAAGCTCTGCATTAATCATTTCCTTTAGTGAACACTGTGTGATATTTTATTTCAGTCAATCTGGACAAAATGCTTTTACAGGATAGATATTTGGTGCTAAGATGATGCAAAACTATGTAACAGGTGGGATCAAGGTAGTAAATTATAGGAATTTGTCACATTGCATGTTTAAACAGTCCCATAAATTCGGACTTTAAACTAATAGGTTATATGGTATAAAAGAAAAACAGATGAATGTTAGAAATTTTGTTGTATCCAGTTTTGTTTTGTTTTTTAATCTTGTATATTTTTTAACATGGAGATGACAGAAACATTGGTGTTGTGATGTAAATATCTAATAGAAAGAAATTCTGGCCCAATGAAGTAAATATGTCTGCTGCTTATTCATAAGGGAATCTTAAAGTCTAGGTAAATAGAGATACTCTTGTAACTACTACTGACTGCCTCCTCTTCTGATAGACTTCTTTATTTATACAGGTATCTGCAGTTTACAGCCGATGCACATTTATGTTTGTTTTAGATTTGTGAGCTTTTTTTTGTTTACCTTCCTAGCATATCAAGGTAAAAACATCAAAGTTTCTTTGTATTCAGATACTTGTGTTTAGCCATAATTTCTGGAAGTGAAATATTTTTTTTCCTTAAGAATTATTATTTCCACCATGGTATCCATAAGAAAGTAATAGTTTACTGAGGTTTTGTTTGAAGAGCTACTGCCCTTGCAGCAGAATCAAATCAGTTAATAAAATGGATGCAGAGTTAGAGATTTTAAAGACCAATTAGCTTAAAAAGCACCACATACAATTTTAAACACTTGTTGCTGATTTTTAATTTATTTTATTTTATTTATCATCACTGTGTTTTCATTATAGTATCACTATAATGAGTGTTACTTCAGAATGATATGAAACAAGTGACTGCTTTACAGGTCTAGGATTTTTTTCAACATTCATACTATTTACTTCACAGAACCCCCCCCCCCCCAAAAAAAAAAAAAAAAATATATATATATATATATATATATATATATATATATATATATATTACATTCCACATGATCCTCATGCATTGTGTACACTTTGCTTTCCTTGATGGCAGGAACCAAATATAAATCCCATATGTGTCAGGTTTCACCTTATAGAGTGATTCTTGTCTATAGCCCAGTCTTACAAGCTTTATTTTTATGTAGTAGAAAATTAAATATTTTAAAGTTTAAATCAAAACTCTGTTAATTATGCCATTATTAATTACTCATTTATTTTGCTGTGAAACTGTCATTTTACTCCAGTCCTTTCATTTACAAAGAACATAATTTATCACATCTACAAAAAAAAACTATATACACATAAACCACAATGTCTTTCTATATGTTTCCTTGTTTATTACAGAGTTGACACCTGAAAAAAAACTTTTTCTGAAACATTAAGAAGCTAAAAATGTAAAAGATTAAAATGGGGGAGCATGCGTTATAACCTACAGGTCAGTCTCAGTCCTGACCCCATTTTCCCTTAAATCTCTCCCAGTTTTGCCATATGAACTGAAACTTTGATCCTTGTATTATTTTTAAACATTGCTGTTAATTTTATCAGCTACTCAGTGGTTGGATTATTTGCTTTCCCCTATTTTCTGGTTACAGTTTATTTAACTAATGGAATAATCTAACCTACTTCTTTGGTGACTGTGCTCTAATTTATCTCCCCCTCCATGCACATGAAAAAGTTCACTTCAGTCAATGAGAAGGCCCTATTACTAACAGTACTCGATGCCCATGGAAACATCTTCTTAATCCCCTCCACAATATAGAAATACTTCTGTAGGCATTTTAACACACATGATTCTGAATCTTCTAGTTTTTATTAACTTTTCCACTACCATATATTCTTCCTTCTATCCTGTTATATCTATTTGCACATATTGGTATGTCAGTCTGTTAGCATTTTACTGACCACTTTGACTTTGTCTTTTGAAGTGCCTTATCTATTTTGTAGACACCCCTTCTATCACTATTTTCAGTGTTTCCCCTGTCTAATCACCACCTGATCAGTGCTGGCCATTTTCCTGAACTCTGTGAAATGGTATTGTACTGTCTGCTATGACTAATACCAAGTTCTACCTTGTTTCAGAAGACAGCAGCCCGGACTTATGTTCTAGATCTTCCATCTGTCTCAAATTGCCATTTTTGCTTTACATTTCCTACTATGATTTGAAATTGTGTGCTACCTAATGCCTGTGTATCACAGAGCTCCCTTACTTAGTTTTTACTGTTTCCCCTTTGCTTACTTATATACGACATATTTGTGTTTGTGTGAAATATTCCACATTTAACTCTTGCAGCATAGCTCATAGGAAAAGTCAAATCATGACCATGGCTGCATACTTTTGGTTAGTAAATAAGGGTTGCTATATAAAGTACCTGCTTGAGCAAATGCCCACTTTACTAAAAGACATGGCTATCTCTTTTTACTGTTCATGCAATGCCAATAAGGCCCACTCTGTTCTTTTTAAAGGAAAGATTTTGCCATCTCTCTGTCATTTTCTTGCCTTAAGCCTGTCTCAGAGACTCTTCTCCTTCTCCATTTGTTGTGATTCCAGTAGTTCCTAATGTTTCCCTCATTTTTATGACTAGCAACGCTTTCTCTGGTAAGTTGAAAGTCATAGAGCCATCTGTAAACATAATTTTTAGAGTAGCCAGGTAACTTCACTTGAATCTCCATCCTTTTACCCTGCATTCCTTCATTATTGGAGTGTATTCAGCCCGTCATTTAATGGAGACTGCTGAGAAGTTAATATCTATCAATACATTTGCATCTCCACAATATATTTTTGCCCCAGTTCAGAAGTTGCAAGTCAGAATAATATCGGACATGATAGAGCCACTGACTGTCAAACTGGTTTCCAGACAAGTTGACGTGCTCTTAGCACACAGGCTCCTTGTACATATACTTTTATGCACTGGAAATGCTTGCATACTATAGATGCTTCATCTGTAAATAAGGTGTGTTGAATTCAGAATCTGTTAATTACACAAAAGAGATAAGTGCACATAAAATAATCTACATTATCAGTAAGGGTGATGGTTCAGGGGCAGGGTCTCAGCCTAAGCTGCTGGAGCCCTGCATTTAATAAGCAGCCTAGCCACCTGTGGATTGCTTGGGAAATGAGGAATAAGCATCCACAGATATACTTATCTTTTTTCATGAAGAAAACAAGGGGCAATGTGTTGCAACACCATCTGAAATCTGATTTTGAAGGTTATAAACATTTGACTATCCACATATGTTTTGACACATTTATGAGATCCTGGGGGGTATCTAAATTAAGACCTAATGCATATACCTTATTCTTAGGTCTGATTACTGCTAGCACCAAAATGAAACTGTAGTATATTAATTGGCTCCTTATTGCACTTCCAAGACTCGTAACTGCAAGTCACAGGATTATGAAAAAAACAGGTTGAAAATACTGGAGAACAGCAAATGTAATTAGTCATTGTCTTAGGTAGGCAGATAGGTTTCCAGGTTAGAGTTTGGATGTAGGTTGCATCTGCAGGTTTGAATCTCATGTCTTCCAATCTATGCTTAAAGATGTTAACACCTGAATGCTACAATGTCAGTTGAGTACTGTGCTTAGCTAATGTTCTCTGATTGATTTAGTAGCATGCATACTAAAATTGGAATGATGCAGAGAAGATTAGCATGGTCCCAGAGCAAGGATGATATGCAAATTTGATATGCAAATTTGTGAAGCATTCCATAGTCTGCGTTTCTGTAATGGTTAAGATGTTTACCTCATAGACACAACATACAGGGTTTGATTCTCACCTTTGGAAGGGAAATTGGCTAGATTTAAAATATCCCCCAAGGGCAGCTAGCCTAGGCCTTACATATGAATCTGTACATATTTACACTTTTTTTGCAGTGTAGTTTGCCTCCCTGCATCCTCAGTATGGTGGGACTTAGTGCCACACGTATATGCTATTTATATATATGTTAACTCTAAGATCACCGTACCTAGGAGGAAAGGAAATACTCTGGGACACAGCAATCTTGGGATTAGTATATGTAAGCCCCATTTTCACGCATTCTATCTCACTATTCTGAGACTCATGCCAATGATTCTATGAATTGTAAATGGTTACCATAATTTAATGTCCTGCCATGCTTGTGTCACTACCTGTTCTTCCTTTCTACTAAACCATCTGCCACAACATTACTTTCAAAATTAAAAAAAAAAATTAAAAAGCTACCTTGCATCTTGAAGTCACATCCATAACTTTGTTAAGATGATATCTAGTAATTAAGCACTCATTTGTTGTTGCAAAACAAGGATGACTCATTACAGCTCTGGCAGTCTATTCTTGTTATAGAAGAACATTAGGTGTTTATTACTTGGCCAGAGTGTAAGGCTGAAGTAGCTGTTGGTCAAGGATGAATCTAAAACTAGGAAGTGAAGGTTCATAAATTATTCATGAACTAAATTATACAGCTATACCTCACTGGCCTTTAAGTGATTCTGTTATGTGGGAATGCACATTCCTTTTTGAAAAAAAAAAGCTCTTGAAATATCTATTTAATCATGCAATGACTTATTGAGAATATAGTTTTCTGTATGTTTCTCATCCATTAAAGCTGACTGTGTACTATTGATGCAGTCCTATCCTCTAGGTTTTATTTATACAACTAGAAAAAATCTTACCATGTAATATGCCCAGTGAATGCTACAAAGACTACTATTAAATATTTTGCTTGAGTCTGAGAATCGGGACTGATAAGCAGTCAAACTTAGTAAGCAAAAGTGATCTTTATAAACTCTAGGTCAAGAGACATGACAGTGTCAAAACAGGCAATATGAAGTAATGTATTCCATTCATTATAAAGAAATGTAAGTCAGTGAGCAAACACATTTTATCATTTTGTATTCCTATAAGTATGTGCATCCTATTAGGAAAGAAGAAAAACTGGAACAGAAAACTATAACCAAGATAAAACTTCTGAGTATCTTTCCAAAAAGACTGCATAAAAACTGTCACTAAACTAGGATACATAAGAAAAAAACATATAATTTAATATAATAATAGAAATATTGAAATGTTTAAACACAAAGAAAATCAGGCATCTGTTTGATTTGCAATATCTGGCAGGATGCCTTATTTGAGATAGGCTGTAACAGAGTGGTACATTGGGCAGAATGGAGTCCACTCAACCTGAAGCTGAGAACCACAAAAAGGACTTCTCAGAGTTGAATACCATAAAACTGTCTTCCATACCTTCAGCAACTTTAGCAAGCAGCTTGTTGAAGAGCTTGGCTCTTTGAATGCAGCACTGGCATTCATTAAGGAAAACATAACATTGCACGTGGCTTTTATATGAATTCTGGTAATGCATGTGGCTTTTATATGAATTCTGGTAATGCACATGGCTTTTATATGAATTCTGGTAAGGCACTTACTCCCCATCAGCAATTGCCAATCATGCACCTTAAAAGCTTCCACCCAGGGATGCTATCCCCTTTACCCCAACCTAGTTACAGATCTGGGCTGTTGGGTGAAGAGCCACGTACTACGTTCCTGATAAAATTATTGGAATTTTCTCTCACACATAACTATTTCATTTTTAATAATGAGATTTTCCTGCAGAGGGAAGGTACAGCAATGGGAGCTCATTTTGCCCCTCATATGATATTATCTTCATGTCCTATTTTGAAAATGCATGTTTGTATACTACAGACTTTTTTCAGTTTGTTGTAAGATATCAATGTTACATAAATGATCTTATCTTTATTTGTAAAGTGATATAAGAGAGTTTGAAGGGTTGTTAAATAATAAGCCATTTGGGTTGGAGTTTACTTTTGTTGTTAACAAACAGGCCATACAATTCTTGAATATAAAATTGTATGTGGATGTTAATAATAAAGTGCAATTTAAACCCCTTAAAAAGACAACAGCGGTTAATAATGTTTTACATGCCAGAAGTTCCCATTCTCCTCATTTATTGGAATCCCTCTCATATGGAGAATTTTAATGGATTTTTGAACACACTTCTGAAAGGCATCTGTTTTGTCAGGGAGTTTATGCAAGTGAAGGAAAGACTGTTACAAAGACGCTGGGCAGGATTCACGAAGCCTCCGTGTAAGAGTTACAAGGCTTACACGGAGGCTGCAGTTAAACGGTGTGACATCAGCATGCCATGCATATTCATGAGGGCATGCTGACTCACACCCAAGGCCAACACAGTCCGTGTAAGAAAGTAGGGGGCGTGTCCATAGGGCGAGCCCTGCAAACAGACACGCCCCCCAGAAGAGTAACAGTCCCGAAAGTACACCCCCACGACAAAGAGTCTGCGTAAATGTCAATAAACACAACACAACACATGCCCCCACAGACTATAAACATAAAATGGAAAAATGAACATGTTATATTTTTTTTTATAAGTTGTAAAGATGTTTGCCCGTGAGTGCGCTCGTGTGCGTGGGCATGCCCTTCGCTTAGCCACAGTTAGCAGTCAGTGGAAAAGCATATAAGATCTAAAAATGCAAAGTAAGCCAAGAAGCAATAGCGTAGCGGTAGAGACGTCGGCTGAAGAGGAGGCAGTCATGGTTCGAGCCCCCACAACATCAATTTTTATTTTTAGTGAAATAAGCACGAAACAATTCCCTGACATATATGTACATGTATAAAATTATTTTTATGTAAAATGTAATGAAATGGGCCATGTATTATGAAGAAATGTGTGATAATAAAAAAAAAACAAATGTCAGAAGTGCCTATAGCTGAGCTACACTCGAACAAGCTGAGTATATCTGCCTGTAGGTGAGCAGTGGTTTAACAGGTGTAAAATGAGTGCCCGTAGGTGAGCAGTGGTTTAACAGGTGTAAAATGAGTGGCCGTAGGTGAGCAGTGGTTTAACAGGTGTAAAATGAGTGCCTGTGGTTGAGCAGAGGTCTAACATGCTGAAACTGTGTGCCCGCAGCTGAGCTGAGCGTAATATGCGTGCTGACAGCCAAATGACGCGTAAACCAGCGTAACCCGTTTGCGCGGAGCTGCGCACCGCGCCGACAAGATAACCGGCGGGCAACATTGAGCAAGCTGTATCAAAACTGCCTTTACACAGACACACCTTCTAGCCTGTGTAGACAGTCATAAAATATAAAAAGCAATGGCCAGGCTCGAACTCAGGATACCATGCACCATAGTCAAAGCACTGAACCATTAAGCCATGACAGTTGCACTTAGAAATGCAGTAATAGCATATATATAGGAATGAATGGAAAGAGAAGCATGACAAAGCAGGTTTTGTGAAGCTGATACATTTCCAAAATGGCCAATCACAGATAAGTGCGGGAAAAACGGCATATATAAGCCCCATAGGCGGGAATACACAGCATAACTGATTGTGGAACCGATTTGCAGTCAGGATGGCAGGTGTAGGAGAGGGTAGTTGCTTCTGAGCACAGAGGTGGGGCATTGAGGAGGCCAAATATATGGTTTGGCTCCTCGTCCATGATCATGAGGCCCAACTCATGCAGGGCCAGGTCCTGTGGAGAGCATATAGGGCTGAGGCGTGGGACCGGTTGGCACATGATCTCACCAGTGCCACAGGAATACCAAGGACTGGTGAACAGGTCCATCACCACCATGCGGACCTGAAGAGACGGAAGCAGGACCAACTGAACCGTTGGATCCAGGAGGCCCGGCAAATGCCCAAAGCCCCACTACTGAGTAAGTTACATGTAATTATTTATGTAGAAAGTTAACCTAGCTGATATTATGGAGATGTTTATTCCAATATTACTTCATTTATATTGCAGCTGCAGGTGTCCATTCCGCGAATCGTCGAGCCTATGCCGATAGGCTTGTGCGGTTGCGCCACCAGGCAGGTTAGTAATTCTCTCCCTGTAATTGTTAAAAAATATAAGTATGACAGTTTGCAAAAGAGTGCAGTGTAGTCACCTATTAATATAAAGTGCAAGTAACAGTGTAAGAGAGATTCTGCTAGTACTGTGTGATTACATAAGTGTGATGCAGTCTGTAATCCAAAAATAAAAATGAAACAAGTCTGAAATAAAGATATTCCACCTGTAATATAATAGTACATAACCTGCAGCAGGCTGAAAATTACAGCTACACAAGCTGAGTAAAACACATGTGTGAAATATATCCCCGTTTAAATTCTGAAACATGACACAAGTGAGACTGTTGGAAAGGATTGTTATAACCAAGTAAAACATGTCAATAAAGCCTAGAATTAAGTACCATCCTGAATTGTAAAAATAAAACAAGTGAGAGTGTGAGAAAGAGGTATGAATCCACCAATAAAGTTGTAATAACTCCTGAATAAAGTACACTGCAGTCAGTACAGAATGAAATGAATGTGACAGGCACAACCAAACAGAGAAATGTGTGGAATAAAGTACTGAAGCTGGAATGTGTGTCCCACAATTTGGATATGTTGCTCTCAGTTTGCAATATGCAGATAGTATGGTCGTATGAAATACCAAACATCCACAGTTGTCTAGAGCCATATAAAGCAAATGTAGCAGGATGCTGTAGCTGAACAGAGCCAGATATGAATGTGTATGAATAAAAATGAAATGTATATTGATGTAGCAGTAACATTCCTATCACCAACATGCATAAGTTTACACATAGGAAACTGTAATCAGACCTGTAGTGTGTATATATCTGCAGCTAGTAGAAATGTACAGCATATGTATAGGTATTTGAAGTTGTTAATGAAATATTTCTTCACCCTACCCTATAACCACAAATAATCCATTCCAAGTGAAATAGGTATGTGTATTCACAATTAACTCCCCTGGACAATTGTCCTGTTGGGTCATACATATTTGCATGTGCGTTGATGCATGTGCCCTGTTCATACATCCAAACCTGATGGCCTGTTGCCATCAATCAACCCTGCATGTTGTTGGATTGTGTACTGTTGTTCAAATTATGCATG
>NC_056746.1:467797242-467847038 GCF_019279795.1 Protopterus annectens
CTGTGAACTAACTCTGAACATATCTGAGGGTTTCCACCCAGGTGTCTAACATAGCAGAAGAAGCCCTTGTGGTTATCTGTAGTGTCCATAGCAATTTTCCTCTCAATGTTGGCCTTGCATGTTTGTATGAGAGAATGTAGCTTTCTACTAGTGCTGATCAGAGATGTCTTATCTTTATGGAATTCTGCTCTGTTGTGCAGTAGCTACCTTCTTTTGTTATACAATTTGTTCATGGCTGGGGTCCACCAGACAGGACGCCTGCCCTTGGTGGAGAGGGTCCTGGTTTTATTTGGGATTGCATGATCCATGCATTCTTGGAGATGTCCGTAGAAAGCATTTGTGAAGGAGTCTGCATTGTGGGATGTGGTTTCCACTGGCCTAGTGGGCTTAAAGGATACCAACTCAGTTTTAAGAAGTGTAAAGTCAGCATTTGAGACATTTATCACTGTAGTCTTTTGTGTTGTGGGGGAGGTGGGATATGTATATCCAGGGTGCTTAGTTAGTGGTCAGATGTGACTAGTGAGGGGTATACTTCTGGTGTGTAGCACATTGTCCCCATGTTTGTGATGATCAGGTCTAGTATATTATTTCCCCGTGTGGGAGAGGTGACTAGCTGTTCCATTGCATTTGACTAAGTGAATTCCGGGAACCTTTGGGCTAGGGTGTTTGGGCTAGAATAATGCACCCAGTGTATGTTAGGGTAGTTGAAGTCTCCCAATATGATGGTGTGTGGTGGGACATTCATATCCTCCAATGTCTTCAGGAAGGCTAACTGTGGTTCTTGAGATTGGGAGGGTGGTCTGTAACATGCTACCAGTTGTATAGCAGGTTTGCCTACAGTTATTTGCACCTGGATGGTCTCTGATGCTTCATGCATTGCCACTAACCTGGAGGTGTGGGTGTCCTTCATGAATATGGACACTCCCCCTCCCTTTTTGTTTTGGCCCGAGTTTTGGGGCCAAAAAGCATGATACGAGGTATAGCCTGGTACAGCTGGTGTGCTCTCAGGAGCCTTGAACCAGGTTTCACTTACTGCACAGACATCGAGATTGATAGAATATGTACATACAGATATATGTAATACACACATACATACATAGATATATGTAGATACATATACATATACAGACAGATCTGACTGACAACAGATATGTCTGTATATGACTATCTCGCTCTCTCTGTCCCACCCCCTCTCACTCTCACTCTCCCTCTGTCTCTCTCTCTCTCTCTCTCTCTCCCCCTCTCTCCCCACATCTATATGTATATATCTATATCTATATATACATATTATATATATATATATATATATATATATATATACAAACATATTTGCATATATATATATATACAAACATATTTGCATATATATATATATACAAATATATACATATAAATATATATATATATATATATATATATATATATATATATATATATATATATATATCTATATATATATATATTCTTAGTGAGGCACGTGTGCAGATGTATTGCAACAGGTGCCTGGTGACAAAGGCATGGAGTGAACACCAGTGTGGATACTGGAGTACCATACACCATTCCAAAACACTGACACCAGTAACCACCACATATGTGCATGCCTGCCCACCACTGCATGTGTCAGGGGGGAACAGGGACAACAAGTGTACAATAGGCTCCCCATTTATATACACAGTGGCACACTAGTCCTGTAATACCTGTACATGGAATGTGTCAGCGGACATGGTGTGTCTGCTATGGACTTGCAGGTCACTGTACCCCTCTACACCCCACAATGTCCAACACGGTATGTACCTCCCATGACAGCTACAGATATGGAAAAGGACACTGATATACGCAAGTAACTGTGTCAATGCACTCAAACACATTACCTATGCAAAGTGACTGACAAGACCACAGAGCGCACACAGACTACCTACATAGAGGTTACCACTGCTGGATATACATAGTTCGGTCACACCCATGACAGTTGTCCAACAGCCATGGTAACACCTCCAACATCCACAACACAAATTACCTATGTCTGCTGTCCTAGTCACTGCAGTATAGAGCACATGGTGGAGGTACAGGTCCCTACCCACAGAAACGACATACCCTGGAGTAAACCACACAGAATTAAGAAGCAAGGCTCCCCATGAGTAGATGTCAGACATACCCCTGCTGAATGTTATGCAGATAGTTAATATGCCATATGAGTCACCCTGTGTAACTGTTTGTAAGGAGCAGGCACGATCATAACACATGTGTCACAAGGGGCAGGGTAACATAACAGTATGCTGCTGTAGGCCCAGTGCCAAAAGCATACTACCTACCTAAGACACAATGCACACCCATGAACACATTGCAAACCAAATATGTGAGGTGGAATGAGTGTGCCAGTGACTGGGTGCATGTTATGTACTGGTGTGATTGCTCACCATGACTGTCTGTCTGTCATGGTAGTGTGTGTCCTTGGTGTGAGGCCAGAGACAGATGTGTGAGGTATTGCGATCAACACATACTACATTGCCATATGTTGTGCTGTGTTACCCTGTATGTCACTGTGGTGTAGGTAGGGTTATGGCAAGTAAGAGTAGTGTGCATTACCAGTGAAATATGTAACGTGCAGTGCATGCAGTGCATGGGTTGATAATGTTCCCCATACAGTACCTTGATACAAACCCCCAGTGTGAGGTTGTGCATTGGACATGAACCAGTGTGCTGACTGCAGCAGTATACTAGTCTGTCGTATGGAGTGTGCCAGGTACTGTTGCACAGTTGTCGGATGAGCACTGATATCTGGTCATTTACATGTGTATCCCCCAATAGACAGACAGATGCTATATATGGGGGTTAAGTTATATCACTACACTTGAGTATTATGTGTATTATGTGTGCCATAGTTTGCTGACAGATATTGCTGACATATTTTCCTTCTCCTTTTCAGGGCTATGGTTCACCAGCGAAACCCTGTGTACTCCACTGCTGCAGAGGAAGAGATACACCAGAGCCTGGTGCGGGATTTCGCAATACTCTTTTCCCGCACCAGCCAGAACCAGCAGGAGAGGGCTGCACTGTGGCAAGACTTGGTCCGTCGGGTAAATGACATAGGCACACATAACTGGACATATGAGCAGGTACGCCATCACTGCAGTGATTTAATTAGAAATGTCTGTCAGCGTGTGTCGGATATCCACAGGCAGCAGCTTGCCACAGGTGGTGGGGTGGCTAGACATCCCCCCTCACCAGACTGGAGGGACTACTCCTAAGTGTTGTGGCTCCAGCCCAACAGCAACAGCAGCAGCATACATGTGTAATGATGGAGGCTGGAGCCACCCAGCAGCAGGACACGGAGAATGCAGGTAACATGCCATGTGTATAGTTGACCGTTCTGTACACTGTTAGGTTATGCATGTGTGAGGTGTGTCCTCGGTTTTTAGCTGTAATCTTGGTTATTATTGTGCAAGAGTGATATTCTCAATATCAGCAGTAGACCTGTGGAAGCTAACTGTTGCACTACTGAACTGTATCATACTCACAGTATCAATGGCACAGTTGTGCCCACTGACAATAAATGTCTCATTTCTGCAGGTCCCTCTGGTGTAACAGCAAGGCAGCCTATCCATGCTGGTGAGTGTGTAATAACATTACCTTCAATACTCTTGATACTAATAGTAATAATAGGCTGAAGCAGTAGTGCTATGTGTTTGATTGCAGGTGTGTTTGTGTCTGTGTGTTGATATCTCATATACTGAGGAGTGTGCATGTGTGCATGTGTGCATGTGCTCATGTGTGCATGTGTGCATGTGCCCATGTGTGCATGTGCCCATGTGTGCATGTGCATGTGTGCATGTGCCCATGTGTGCATGTGCCCATGTGTGCATGTGTGCATGTGCCCATGTGTGCATGTGTGCATGTGTGCATGTGCCCATGTGTGCATGTGTGCATGTGCCCATGTGTGCATGTGTGCATGTGCCCATGTGTGCATGTGTGCATGTGCCCATGTGCCCATGTGCCCATGTGTGCATGTGTGTATCAGTGGTGACATTGTGTACACATTGTAAACTGTGTTTCCTGTCTTACTCCCACAAGTTCTGGTGCTGCTCTGGTGTTGTGCAGCAGGGAACCTGAATCAGCTGCTGTGGATAGCGATAATGATGATACCTGTGTAATGGCACAGGGAGGTGTGCCAGGGTCCATCATTGGTCAGCCAATTGACAATACACAGCTGTCGACCCCATCAATGCGCACAGTCATCCTGCCAATACATCCCTTGTCACCAATGTCCCTAGGTGATGGACAGGATACAGTGGGCATTGACCAGGGTAATGTGGTATTGGTGGCACATGCATCCCCACACAGCAGCCATGGCCAGGGTCCTGACATGGTACCACACAGGCAGACGTCCAGGGGTTCTCGTGGGAGCATCCGTGGGCATACCGCCCCTGTCAGACATGCCCACAGAGGTCTTTCAACCTCAGCTATGTTTCGGGCTGTAATGCAGGCACAGTCACGTATGGAACGGTACACCAGACAGGGTCTGAGGGAGCTGAGAGCATGTCGCACAGCTATGAGTGACAGTATGTGTGATGTTGAGGCTGCCATCCGTAACTTCACCGAGGTCATTGACAGACGTTGGGGGGACACATTAGATCTGTTCCACAACTACGTGTCCATGAGCCAGGGCAATGGTGGACGGTTGAGGCGTTGACATGGCCGTATGCCAGCAACAGCTGGCAGCCGTCGCAGATGACAACAGGCCCACGGCCGCTCACATAGTGCCAGCAGCAGCCCCAGCAATGCTGGGTCTGTGCTGTCATCAGACTGCCCCAGGAAACCATGTGCACGTGGCTCTGGACAGACCCAACAGGGACCTGTCTCCAGTCACCAACCACCTGCTTCTGATGACAGTACCCAGTCTGGCTTAGTACCTGATACGGTCCGTAGCACCCCTGCCAGGCACAGGTACCTTGTCCGTGGCCACAGACAGTGATCTGTATGACCTGGCAGGTACAGTCTGTGGCTGTCCACAAACACCTGTATATGGCAGCCTTGAGGTGGGACTGTGTGCATGCATACACACATGCAAATTGATATCACCTAGGGCTACCGCATACACGCACACACTGCATCAACATTGCCCCATCTTGTACTGCTGTCCCTCACCAACACACACACACAGACATGTCAATCGGTTGTATCAGTGGCAGACTCAGGCATACCAAGTACACACCCTGTGCATATGATGAAACTGTGCCACCTCCTGCAATCTGTAACATCGATGCAGGAACAGGTTAACATGGTGCTGATGCACAGGGTGACTACATAGAAGTGTTGTAATAGTATAATGTTGACAACAGTACAGTGAAATGATATCATTGTGGGTATATCCCAGCATGCCTGATGCAGTTACAGTATGAATGTCATTGTATTGTTTTGTACACCCATAGTAATTACCATAGTGTACTGTCTGCACATCTTTGCATACTGGTGGTGAGGCTGTCAAGAGATGGCCACCTACATAGGTAGCACAGGGGATACGAAAATGTATATATTGATACTCAATGATGGTCATGTCAACTGTGAGTTGCATGCTGTCCACACTTGACTCTGCAACGAGGATGTTTGAGGATGTTGATATCTGTGCAGTAATACACAACAGGTTCAAGACACACAAGAGCACACTAGCACTACAAGGTCACACCTCATACCATGCATGACAGCACCAAAACACAGAACTATGACAGGAGGGAGAGTCTCCATACATGTCAAGGATACTGTGGTGCCAGGACAGGTTGCATACATCATACTAAGTCTGGAACTGCTGAGTGAGGGCTCAATGTCTGTTATTTGAAATGTGTATTATTACAGGTATGAGCACTTGGGTATCAGGCCAGTTATTCAACATTACGAAGGTACATGGTCTATACACTTGTGGGGGGGGGGGCTGGACCCAGCTCGTCTGACCTGTGAATGTCTGGGTACGGGCTTATAGTGCCTGCATATATGCACTGTTACCTACTGGAAGTCGTACACCTTGTTTGTTGTGGCATAGTCTACATACAGGCCTGCTGACTGTAGCTTTGTTTGTATGCATGTTTGCTTCTTATGTTCCTGAAACACTAATTCCACCTGCAGTGCAGATTTACAATGCCTCTGTGGATCCCTAATGACATCTGTATTGCTTACTGTACTGATGTCCATGTCTCACTTGACAGAATGTCACTGTTTGTCCTGTTTGCATGTAGGTTGCCTGTAACACATTGCACATGACTTACCTCGCATTTGCTCAAGACAGCATTCATATATGCCAGCACTAACAAATCAGGAGCACTACACCCTCACATACTCACCTTGAGTACCTTGTTCCCCATTGGCCCTATGTGTTGTTACTTAGTATGGGATTCACAATGCTATGGTAGCATGTGCAAAGGTCACCTGTTAATCTACTCTCTGGTCCAGTTGGTGAATCTGTGAGTCATGTGGCAATGTTACAGCTGCCTCATGTACACAGACAACCCTCTCCCCTTCCCATACACCTACAACACATGTGAGAGATGCAACCACATAGCCAAACTGGGGGCTAAGCTCTCTTAACTCAGTACTGGCATACCCTGTCAGGTGGAGTGGGATACTACAGTGAATACATTACCAGTCTCACATAGACCTGCCACGACCGCAATCCAAACACAGAAACACACAGGTACATTCTTGGACTCTCAGAATAACATCCTGCCTGAGCAGCTGACACCTGCAAAGCAGACACACAAGCAAACGTTAAGCCAGAGCAGAGCACATGCAACACATAGCTCACAAAGCCTGTGTGCCAGTCACAGGCCATACGGCTTGACAACACACCTGCTACAGTTGTATGAGGTACCTCTATCGTCAGGTACACTGAGGTCCTGCTCACCAGGCTGAACAAGGTGAAAGTCACGCTGAGATGCCCGTCGGGCACTATGATCCACCACATAACACAAGCATACAGGTCACTCCAAGGCATGTAGAAATATGACTCAGTCATTGTCTGTGCCAGTGTGTATGACCTGTGACGCACCTCCCTGGACTACATGTTAGGGGACATAGAGGGGCTCTCTGAGCTTTTGGCACAGGCTGGTATGACCCTGACCTTGAGTAACATCTTACCCTCACCAAGAATGCTGCCACATTATGTAGACAGGATGATCAGTTTCTACAATTACCGTATGTTTTGGTGACATTCAAAGGGGATTCAATGCCTGTCAGCGTGGGATTACATGCTGGACAAGCCACATTGCTTTGCTAGGGACAGCTTGCACCTGTCACCCATGGGCCGTTGTATAGTGGCAGAGGCTGTTGCTACACACATAGTGCCTTTGTATGCAAGACTGACATTACATAGCCACCTACACAGGTATCACACGGGATAGGACACTAATAGTAATGCTACTCAACAGCAGCAGTGTAAACCTCAAGATGCATGCAGTGGAAACTGTCCTTAGCATGGGGTACAGCAATATCCATGCAGTAACAGACTCCTGGTACAAGGCTCCCAGGTGCACACCATCACTGCCAGGTCATACCTCATACCATGCTTGTCGTCCCCTACACATGCACCAAACCAGAACAGGGGAGATGTATCCAAAGACACCTCAGATACACACACCCCCAGGTTGGTGGCACAGCACAAAGCATCAGAACCTATCCATGTGCAACTCACAGTGGGTTAGACTGCCTTCAGGTTCATAGCCTGGCACACACCACCCTTCCATACACAGGAAACCCACTTGGCCTTCCTGACAACACTGGGAATATGACGGTCTCTACAAACACCATTATATGGGTGGACTGCGACTACCCAAACATAGAGTGTGAGCATTACTCTAGCTCCAAGTTCTCAGCATTCATTCCCTGCATTGCTATGGAACAACTTGTTACCACTCCCACAAGAGGTGACAACATGCTGCACCTGTTCATCACCAACATGTGGACTATATGCTCCAGACCAGTCATGTATCCCTCGCTGGTGGGATGACACCATCTACAACTCACACTGTATATTCACATACCACATGCAGCCCCTGCACAGAACACCGCAGTCATACAGTTGTCTAATGCATATTCCATGTATTCACATGAGGCAGGCTTCGGACATGGGAACTATTGAAGTTCACAGGTACATATGTGTAGGTGGCACACACATACATCATGTGTGCATTGACATTACTGATATAATGTATGTTGTGCAATATTGGGAACAACACCCCCCACACATGGACAAACTGTGTGACAAAAACACACATGGCGTTTGTAGAATACAAGCCCCTACCTAACTATGTTATGTCACTTGTAAGAGACACAGTAGCAGAGTGTGCTATTTGCATTACTGGGAGGCTTGCTTCCTCCTGCTGTACTTATAGGGTGCTGACATCATCAGTGTTTAGACAGTGGAATATGCAGCATGTGTTGTGTTGTACTAGTTGCCAAAAGGGGCATTTCTCTTACACGTGGAATTGCACACATACTATTCCCCCACACACATTCACACACACACTGAGCACTTGCAGGATTCAAACCCCTACCTAACTATGTTTTGACACTTGTGAGAGATGTAGTAGCAGAGCATGCTATTTGCATTACTGGGAGGATTGCTTTCTCCTGCTGTACTTATAGGGTGCTGACATCATCAGTGTTTAGACAGTGGAATATGCAGCATGTGTTGTGTTGTACTAGTTGCCAAAAGGGACATTTCTCTTACACATGGAATTGCACACACACTACTGCCCCACACACACACTGAGCACTTGCAGGATTCAAACCCCTACCTAATTATGTTATGACACTTGTGAGAAATGCAGTAGCAGAGCGCGCTATTTGCATTACTGGGAGGATTGCTTTATCCTGCTGTACTTATAGGGTGCTGACATCATCAGTGTTTAGACAGTGGACTATGCAGCATGTGTTGTGTTGTACTAGTTGCCAAAAGGGACATTTCTCTTACATGTGGAATTGCACACACACTACTCCCCCACACACACATTCACACACACACTGAGCACTTGCAGGATTAAAACCCCTACCTCACTATGTTATGACACTTGTGAAAGACGCAGTAGCAGAGCGCGCTATTTGCATTATTGGGAGGATTGCTTTCTCCTGCTGTACTTATAGGGTGCTGACATCATCAGTGTTTAGACAGTGGAATATGCAGCATGTGTTGTGTTGTACTAGTTGCCAAAAGGGACATTTCTCTTACACGTGGAATTGCACCCACACTACTCCTCCACACACATTCACACAGACACTGAGCACTTGCAGGATTCAAACCTCTACCTAACTATGTTATGACACTTGTGAGAGACGCAGTAGCAGAGCGTGCTATTTGCATTACTGGGAAGATTGTTTTCTCCTGCTGTACTTATAGGGTGCTGACATCAGTGTTTAGACAGTGGAATATGCAGCATGTGTTATGTTGTACTAGTTGCCAAAAGGGACATTTCTCTTACACGTGGAATTGCACACAGACTACTCCCCCACACACTCAGCACTTGCAGGATTCAAACCCCTACCTACCTATGTTATGAAACTTGTGAGAGACGCAGTAGCAGAGCACGCTATTCAAATTACTGGGTATAACTTGTGCTCCTGACATATGTATAGTGTGCTGACATCATTATGTATGAAGAGGTATGTACATCTGTTACTATCCATCAGTACAGGGGAGAGCATATCTATGCATTAACTTTGCACAGGCACAGTGGCCTACTGTACTGTGGAGGCAGATGCCAAATACACTGTGGATAGCCTTCTGTATTCCCCTAGGGACAACAGCCTAGTATTGCACTCTACGGCCATATGTTTACCTGTCAGATGCAAGTATCTGTTGCTCATATACTGTTTGTGGGTCTTTATTGCTATAGCTTTTCCTATCTCTATGAACAACTTGTGTACTGTGGAAGATGTTTGCATATGAGTGGGATCCAGTACTTTACTTATGTCTCTGTTGTAATTTCACTGTGTGCACTGGGCAGATTTCTGTATTGTGGGAGGTTCCTGTGTTAACACATACAAATGCCAGATATGTGTGTGCAACTGCTGAACTGTGACATGGCCTAAGTGTGTGAGCATGCCCAGTTCACAGTTTCTATGGCTTCTTGACTGACACGTCTCATTTAAGTTTGCGAGCATGCCCAGTGTGAACTTTCCTTATGTTGGGATCTGTGGTCCACCACATTTGTGTTTGTGTGTGGACGTCATCTATATTTCACATGTACAGTTGAGTGTTGGACATCAGGTTGTGTTCTTACTGCCCAACTGCTTTGTGTCTGAACCTAACCGGCATTATTCTGTGCCTGCAGGGTTGCCATGGGATAGTTTGCATACAGTTGTCAACATCCTTCCCTACTGACCAAACAGTGTATTGTCGTATAGTGTACTGGTGCAGTACTTTCACTGTGGTGGACAGTATCATCGGTTTCAGTCCTATCACTGCTTGTAATATTTATAGTGAGCACACCACACTGGTTGAGGGCCAGTTGTGCAGATATGACCATGTTGCATTTTGTTCAGATATGAACAGCATAGTACATGATTGTTCAACATTGTTAATGTATTCCACAACTTGTGTGGACAGTGACAAACAATGGCCATGTGCCCTAGTCCATTTGTAATGCTAGTCAAAGAGTGTTTATCCTTCAACACACATTTACTGGTGTTTGCCATGACATATGTCAAGGTTAGTGTGCTGTGCCTCTGTCTACCTGTGACATACAGGTGATATCCAGGGTACACCTACCATCTCCCATCCAGTCATCATGATTCCTCTGGATGACAGTCAATGAGGGACTCCCTGGATAACCTGTACTGGGAGTTTAGTCGTGAGTGGAGTGAGCTTCTGGGTTATGGACCAATCGGTACAGCATGTCCTTTTATGTCTGTGCTGGGGTTCAGGCCTGTCAGCTGCATAGGTTACCAGCATTCAGATTTTACATGGTGCCAAATGTCCATTGATACCAGCTTGGTCATGGCTTTATACATCAGGCACAGTTCACCTCCAGCCAGGCGGTATGGCTCTGTGTGGAGCTGCAGTTTGTTTAATCAGGCAACACATGGCATCTGTTACAGCTCTGCGATCCTCCTGGTGGGGTATTTGTGGGGTCTTTCCAGTTGATGCAGGTGTCTGCTAAGGTACATCCCTGAAGGGCCATTGTACACAATTGTGAGGCTGCTGATGGATGACTGGAGAGGCACATTGACCTACCCTGACCTAGCTGTGCTTAACTTCATGATTAGGTGGGTATATGGTATGTTTCTGTAACCACTACAGACACATGGTTGTCACATGCAGGATATCTATCACTTTGTGTCCCCAGGTCTCTTATTGCTCCTGATGTACTTACTGGGTTAACACCTATGTGGTAATTCCTGGCCATGTACTGTGTTTCCACAGGGGATGACTATACACTATTCTGCATTTAGCTTGTTGACATGGCTGTGGCACCACTTGTCTGTTTCTATGTGTGCCTTTTGTAGGTTGCTTGTGTCAGCTGGAGGGTCCGATATGGTGGGCAGTTTGTAGTCCTCTGCAAACCTGTTCAGACAGAGTCCTTCCATGTTGGCCTGTACCTATGTGACGTATATAGCATACAAGAGAGGTCCCAGGACCATGCCTTGTGGGATGCCAGTTGTACCTGGTTTGCAGTCTGACATGGCTGCAGCATGTCTGAACAGGTCAGTTCTGTCCTTAAGCTGGTTTGCAACCCATCTACTTGGATAGGGGTTTATAGTTAGGCTGGTGAGCTTATCTGTACTGACCAACTAGGGTATTGTATGGAAGGGTTTAGCAAGGTCCAGATAGGCTGTGTGATCCACATTCCCCACATCAATGGCCTTGGTGCGTGTTTCACATGAGTCAGACATGTGTAAGGGGCAGGATCTGCCCTATGACAGCCACACTGGGTAGGGTCCAATGTCTGTAGGTACCCAATCTTGTTATTCCTGGGATCCATGATCATCCTCTCCATTACTTTGCCAACCTAGATAGTCAGGGTTGAGGGGTGATAGTTTGCAGTATCCATTCAGTCACCACCTTTGTGGTGAGGGACCACTGTTGCTGTACACTGCTCTTTGGGTACATATCCTGTGGTAAGATTGATAGTGTGCAGTAGTGCTATTTGGTGTTCCATTCTTCTTACAGTACTTGTTGGACACAACCCAGGACACCATCTGGTACCATTGATGCTGTGTGGTGTGCTTTGTAGATGCTGGCTGTTACCTCAGCATCTGCAATGTCAGGGGGCCAGCACTCTGCTGGGATAGATATTTGGCAGTTAGGTGCTGGTGGAGAGTTTGCAAAGAATCTGTTAGGTTGGATGTTGGCAATGTGTGTGGGTTTGGTGTATTGTTTGTGATATTACAGTACTGCAGGGCATATCTGTGGATTATCACCATGGTTCCTACCATCAGGTAGGACAGCTGTGTGATAATCCTTTGTGTCCTGCACAATTTGTATCGTCATAGGTTCATAGGTTCATACTAGGCTATCTGCCCTGGCCTTGTTTGAGCATGGACAGACTGTGTGTGAGTTTCGACACCCCTTGCAATGTGCATATTGTGCCCATGTAGGGTTTACTTTACTAGATGTGACACAGGGATGCACCCCAGTGTACACCTACTATCTCCCAAGCACTTCACCAGATTTCTCTTGTTGAGTATGAGTGTGGAGCTCAGCCTATCATGGACTGGGATTCTGTTCCAGAGTGTAAGGAGCCTCTGGGTTATGGATCTGTCCCTCCAGAACATCCTATTTATCTATGTGTGGAGGTTCAGATATCTCACTGTGGTGTCTCTGCTGGATTTGGGGTTTCTGCAGTGGAGCATGTCCATTCATTCTGGATTGGACATGGCCTTGTACATCAGGCATACATCGCCTCTGACTGGGCAGTATGCTTGTGAATTGGGCTGTGGTTTCTTCAGCCAGGCTGCAGATGTCAAATGTTTGGACCCTTTATCCTGTTGGTGAGGTACATTTGGGGTCCTTCTAACTGCTGCAGGTGTAAGGTAAGGTATATCCGAACTGGGGCATTGTTGTCAGGTATGGGCCTGATAAGGGCAGAGTATGGGGGCACAGTGATCTCTCTTGATCTACATGTGCATCCTTTCATATTAAGGTGGGAAATATAGCAGGTCTTCCTGGCCACCTTGGCAATGTGAGTGTCACATGACGGGTTACCATTCACTTGTGTCCCCAGGTCCCCGATTACTTCTTCCATACATAATGGATTGCCACCTATGTCATACTTTGTGTGTGCCTTGTTTGGTATTTGTTGAGACATTCATACTCTGCAGTGTCTTCAGAAAGGCTGGCTGGGGTTCCTGGGTTTGTGAGTGTGGTCTGTTTTAGGCTGCAAACAGGGACGCAGTTTGAGCCACTGTTACTTGCCTGTGGATAGTCCATGCTGCTTCTTGCTGTGGTACCAACCTGGGGGTGTGGTTATCCTTGAAAATTACTGATAGCCACACTCCTATTGTAGTGTGTTCCATGTTTTGGAGCTGTAGAGCATGGTATGAGGCATAACCTGGTAGTATTAGGGTGCTCTTCTGGGCCTTGACCCAGGTTTCTGTTACAGAACAGATATTACCATTCTCCATGCTGTGGTGGGTTTGGTCTGCATGCACCTTGCAGGTTAGACTTCTGGCGTTGGGTAGCATTACGTCCAGGTTGTTATCCCTTATGCTACCTATGGTGGTGGGTTTGTGTTTCCAGCCTTACCTATTCAAGGCACAGTGGGGGTGACAACAGCCTTTGCCAGTATCCACACAGCCAGGTGTGCTGGGTGCGTGCCATCCCTAGCAGGTGGGGCATCAAGTCTTGCTCAGCATGTCATCCCAGGCTGTCAGCCATTTGTTCCCCCTTGCTAACAGCAAGACTTCAGCCAATTATTGTACTTGATCTTGTTGTCTTCATAGTGTGGCATCATGCTTGGTGAGGGTGAGATGTTAGTCAGGGTCTTCATGTTTGCATATACTAGATGATGTTACATTGCTTAACACATGGCAATCATGCCTCAGGTGGTGCTGCAGGGCTGCCTCTGTCGGATGCACGTACTACACTCCCTGTACATGTTTGAGAGCAGGTTGTGTCATGTTAGGCGTCCCTGTTACTATATGAGTGAGTCAGAGAGGGGTATCATTCCCAGGGTTCCTACTGAGCCAGTGTATGTGCTATGCGTTGCCTCTTTGCCAAGGCCAGGGCATACTGGGCATGCCTCCTTCTGCCTACTGGGGCAGGCTCAGGTTGTTCCTCCTCTGAGTCACGCTCTGCCTGTGATGGCCTTGGCAATGGTGGGGGGCTGTTTGTCCCGGCCCTATGCTGGTCCAGCTGCAGCTGTTTTCGCAGAATCATATTATGTAGCGTAGCACATACCATGACAATTTGGGTACATGTAGTTGGTGAGTACTGCAAGGCTCCACCAGATGTGTCCAGGCACCGGAACCGTGACTTGAGCAGCCCAAACACACGCTCTATTACATTACGTGTTTGTGCGTGTGCCTCATTATGGCGTTCTTGTTCAGGTGTGTGTGCATTTCTGATGGGTGTCATCAGCCACAGCTCCAGTGCATATCCAGCATCCCCCACTAGGTGACCATGTGGGATGTCCCCACTGGCAAATGTCTGGTACAGCTGCATCAAATGCCAGATATGGGAATCATGGTAGCTCCCAGGGCAGCCAGCACACACATTCATTATTATGCCCTGGGCATCACACACGACCTGGCAGTTGATGGAGGGGAAGCCCTTGTGGTTATTGTAGGCCCTACCCCGCTCACCGGCTGGTGCTTTGATGCGTATGTGCGTGCAGTCTATTGCACCCACTAACTCAGGGTATTCCACTATTTGATGGAAGAGATGCATATTGCTGGCCAATACCTCACAGGAATTGGGGAAATATACATGCTCACCGACATATGCTGACATGGCATCCAGGAACTGGTGCAGTACCCTGGAGGCTGATGCCTGTGATATCCCCATCATATCACCAGTTGGCCTCTGGAAGGTACCTGTTGCTAGTATTCTTAGGCCAACACATACCTTGGTTTCCACTGGGATGGGTTCCCCTCTGTTGGTTCTGTGTGTGAGGCATGGCCTGCACAGCTCAACAATTTGCTGCAGGAGGTCTCTGTCCACTCTATAGCGCTCCACTATCTCCAGCTCATGTAACCCCTGGTAGGTGACCCTGGGCCTGTACTCTCTTCTCCATCTCCCCACTGTGGGTTGTCTGGTAGCATTTGCATTGTCACCACCCTCAGCAAGTCTCCTATGTCTCCTTATAACAGCTATGGCAGCCCCTAGCAAGTTTGGTCTGAGTGCAGCTATTTCAGTTTTCACTTCTACTAGCTTACTCCTGTCTTGCAGTGTCTCTTGAGAGAAACATACTGCAATGCTGTTTGCAGTGTTTTAAGTGCTGGGCTGGGCTAGTATTCTGCCTGTGTAATTGCCTGCTTCTAATTTTTTTCACCTGCTAGCTCTACCAGTATTCCCTGCTAGCTTCCTACTATTTCTTCTGCTTCCTTTTTCCTCTCTGTTTCCTCAGGGGGGAGCAGCGCGCATACCAGTGAAAACATGCTCACAGTGGCTACCACGCGCGCACACATGCTTACACGGACTAGAATCTGCTTATTCAGGTTAAAACGCACGCACACCAGCACAAACAGGTTAATAGATCTTTACACAGGCTCCTACATGGTTACTCTGCCTTACACGCGCACACTCTGTCTTACTCGCGCCTCCCAGCGTGCACACGTGAGCATGCACGCACAGCAAGAAACTTTGGTGTTGGCCACAGTGTACACCTTCCATTTCTTGACTTTCCCATGCTTATCTGTTGACACTCCTCTTTTTATGCTGTGTGATTGACATCTTTCACATACCACTTTGCTCCAATGAGCTTGATTTCTTCCTGACATTCCCCCCTGTGATGTCACCTATCTCCTACTCTGTTACTCCCCCTTATCTAACTCTTACACTACACGGAATGTGCTCATTTGCTATGTGACAATGTGATTCACTATCCTACCACTCATCTACAAAGGATTGCCTACTAATGCTTAGTTATATGTCTTAGGTTCATAGGTTCATACTAGGCTATCTGCCCTAGGGCATTTATAAGCCTAGCCAGAGTGTGTTTGGCTTTCGCCACCCATTTTAAATTAATTTTGCTATGCCTTTTGAGGTTAGTATACTGTGCCTCTGTCTAACAGTGACACAGAAGTGATAGCCGGGGTAAACCTACGATCTCCCATCCACTCATCAAGATTCCTCTTGAAGAGAGTCAATGTGGGACTCTGCCTAACCTGGACTGGGATTTTATTCCAGAGTGAAGGGAGCCTCTGGGTTATGAATCTGTCCCTCCAGCATGTCCTATTTATTTCAGTGCTGAGGTTCAAGTCTCTCGAGCGCGTAGCATGATGGGATTTGGATTTTCTGAGGTGCAGCATGTCCATTAATTCTGGGTTGGACATGGCTTTATACGTCAGGCACAGATCGCCTCTGAGCAGGCGGTATGCCACTGAGTAGAGCTGGAGTTTCTTTAACCGGGCAGCATATGGCATCTGTTTGAGCCCTTTGATCCTCTTGGTGAGGTACTTTTGAGGTCTTTCCAGTTGCTGCAGGTGTCTGGTAAGGTACATCCCAAAAGGGGCATTGTACTCAATTATGGGCCTGATGAGGGATGAGTAAAGAGGTCGATGACCTCCCTAATCTAGATGTGAATCCCATCATGATTAGGTGGGCTATATAAAATGTTTTTCTAACCACTTTGGCCACGTGGTTGTCAAATGAGAGATTGCTATCAACTTGGGTCCCCAGGTCCCTAATGACTTCTTCTGTACTTAATGGATTACCACCTATGTGGTAATTTGTGGGCTCTTTGTTTTGCCAAAGGGATGACTATACACTTTTGGCGTTTAGCTTGAGGCCATGGCTCTGGCACCAGTTGTCTGTTTCTATGAGGCCCTTTTGGAGGATGCTTGTGTCGGCTGGAGAGTTGATTATGGCGCCCAGTTTGCAGTCATCTGCGAACTTGGTCAGCCACAGTCCTTCCGTGTTGGCCTGTACCGCGAGAAATATATACCGAACAAGAGAGGTCCCAGGACTGAGCCTTGTGGGACGCCACTTGTAACTGGTTTGGAGTCTGACATGGCTCCAGCAATTCTAACCATGTGGGTTCTGTCCTTGAGCCAGTTTGCAACCCATCTAGTGACATAGGGGTTTATATTTAAGCTGGTGAGCTTATCTATAATGCCGAGTGGGGTATTGTATCGAAGGCTTTTGCGAGGTCCAGGTAGGCTGTGTGGACCACCTTCCCCTCGTCAATGGCCTTGGTGACTGTTTCAAAGAAATCGACCAGGTTTAAGAGGCAGGATCTGCCCTTAACAAAGCCAAACTGGGTAGGATCCAGTGTCTGTAGGTCCCCAATATCTTTATTTATGAGGTCCATGATGATCCTTTCCATAGCTTTGCAGACCAAGCTAGTCAGGCTTATGGGGCGATAGTTTCCAGGATCCGTTGAGGCACCACCTTTGTGGAGAGGGACCACTGTTGCTGTACGCCACTCTTTGGGTACATATCCTGTAGTAAGGCTAAGATTGAACAGTAGTTTTATGTTTGGGTTTAGCTCTTCTTGAAGTTCATGTAGGATGCAGCCCGGGACACCATCTGGTCCCATTGATGCTGTGTTTTTTGCTTTGGAGAGGGCGGCTCTTACCTGAGCATCTGAGATGTCAGGGGGGCAGCACTCTGTTGGGAAAGATATTTGCCCTTTTGGTGGGGAGGGGGGGGAGAAGTTTGCACTGAACCTGTCAGCTAGGATGTTGGTAATGTCTGTGGGCTCTGTGTATTTTTTGTCATTTTGGACTAATTCTGAGCATATCTGGGAATTCCCACCCAGGTTCCTAACATAACTAAAGAAAGCCTTGTGATTATCCTTAGTGTCCTGTGCAATTTTTCTCTCGAAGCTGGCCTTAGACGATTTTATGAGTGCCCGTAGTGTTTTGCTAATACTTATCAGAGATGCCTTCCCTTTTGGGATTTTGCTCTATCATGTAGTAGCTTCTTCCTTCTATTGTATAGTTTGTTTATGGCTGGGGTCCACCAGACAGGACATCTGCCTTTGGAGGATTGGGTCTTAGTTTTATTTGGGATTGCATGATCCATGCATTCCTGAAGGTGT
This sequence comes from Protopterus annectens, assembly GCF_019279795.1. Taxonomy (NCBI): domain Eukaryota; kingdom Metazoa; phylum Chordata; order Ceratodontiformes; family Protopteridae; genus Protopterus; species Protopterus annectens. Next base: position 467,815,431 of record NC_056746.1, read on the forward strand.
TCATAGAATGCGTTTATAAAGGATTCTGCGGTCTGGGCCGTATTTTCCACAGGCCTGGGGGCTTTGAAGGATTTCGCCTCAGTTTTGAGGCGTGTGAAATTTGCTTTAGAGAAGTTTTTCACTGTGGTTTTCTGGGCAGGGGGTGGGGTCGGGATGTGAATATCCAGTGAGATTAGTTTATGGTCTGATCTTACCAGTGAGGGATACACTCAGCTCCCCCCCCCCCTTAGCAACCACTAGACGGTGGCCATGTTGTTTTCGGTCTGCTAGTCCCTGCATTGCAAATCCATGCATTACATAAAACCCACATTTGTGGGTTTCAAACCTTTATTTTTATGTCTTATTTAGCGCAGCCCATTTGCGCGGGGCTGCGCTGCATTTAAACATCGCCGATCGCCGAAATTTTTTTTAATTTTATTTCATGTTTGCATCGGGTTACCATGCCAATGGCCACATATCTGGCCATTGGCATGCTGCCTGCTACATATGCACACTTTATTTGGAGCTGTCATGGCTCCATTGTGTTATTTGCAGTAACGTACTCAGTTGTCAACTGAGTACATTTCTGCACCTAACACGACTCTTACACGGGCTGGTTTCAGCTTCGTGGATCGTTAATCTACCTCATTTGCATGCCTTTCGGCTGCAAGTGAGGTAATTAGCATATCCACGCCCTGCCCGTGTAAGAGACGTTTTAGCTGGTCTCTTACATGGGATTTCGGGCTGTTCCTGGATCGCGATGGCTGCATGGAGTCTTACACGACTCTTAGACTCTGTGCAAGCCATCGTGAATCCTGTCCATTATCTAGAAGCCTCTATAGAAGAAGCTAAAAGTAGAGTAAAACATGGCAGTGATGGTTTTTCCACCACTGATGGTTGTTTTCTTAACAGGTCATTTAGGGGTGACATAGCAGAGATAATGGAGAAAAAATATTCTTTGTTACCAAGTTTTCCCTTTTTCTTCTGTGATAAAGCAATTTGTGGATAGTTTATGGCCTGTGGTTTGCTTTGATGATAAGATGGGATCTTTGCTTCCTAACAAGGTTGTGTTCTCCTGTGGCAGGTACAGTAATTTAAAGGAAATGCTTAACCATAATGGAGGGCAGTAAAAAGACAAAAAAATGGCTATGTATAAATATGGCAAATGTAAGGTGTGTGCAAGGGCCAGAAATATCTCTGATTCTCAAATTAATGGAAAGAGTTATGTGGCTAGTGGTTCTTTTAACTGCTATTCATGTGGGGTAGTTTACATAGTGGGATGAGCAATGTATGATCATGTGGAGCCCTACAGGAGACCTACAGAATCATTATATTACTATTTGGATGTAGAATTACATTTTTGTGTAAAGGACACTGACTTAAAGCAGTCACCCAAAAGCTGTGACGTGGATATATATTTCTAGTAATTTGTTTTTGTTATTCTTTTGCCTGGTCATGTGGGTAACATGGGGAGAGTGGTACACCATTTTTACCCAGTTTGATTTATTAATCAAACTTAGGATGCTCATGTTTCACTGTTGATGATTTTGTCAATGAATATTGCTTTGTGTTCATATCATGGGGCTGTATACCATTATAGTGAAAGTTACATTAAACATTATAGCATCTAAACAGGTGTTATACAGTATTCTGCATTGTCTCACAGCAAGATTGTTAATGTTTTGTATTATGCTGTAATATTCATATGCTATTAAGCTTTTCTATTTGCTTGTGTACAACTAAAATCCAATCTCATTATAGGAACTCATTCTAAACTATGCTGAGGCAGGGATGTAAGAGGATAATTGAGGGAAAGAGATTACTAGCACATTAATACTTCACAGGATGAGATGGGGAGTGCTAATAGGGCAAGACAAAACTGCACAGGATCATGTGACATTTTTTTTTTGTCAGTGACTAGTAGTTACTTTCTAAATTTAAAGTTAAGAGGTCTTGAGACAGGGGTGGAGTTCTTTAGACGATTATGAGAAGAACGCTCTTCTTGGAAGAGGTAGGTCGAGGAGTCGGGTGATAAAGTGAAATGATAGTAGTATAATCAGGTGGATAATTATTCAGCTATAAGTCTTTCTGAATTATAAATTAATGGGTTATGGCTAGTGATGCCCTCTGCATGGTAATGCATGGTAATGCCTCTGTGGGGTTATTACTTACTCTGAAATAGAGTGCAGTCGGGATCAACTACAGCTAGTTTTACTTTTCATATAAGAGGTGCCCAAGGGAGAGTACTAATGCAACTGCTAGATCTGTGTGGATGGGCTATACTGGTATAACATCTTGGTGCCGGGGGGGGGGGGGTCATTGGTAGGCTACCACTACTGGAGATGTAGCATGGAGGGCAAGTAGTTTGGAGGAGGATTATGACTAAATGCTACAAGCTGAACTATGTACAGGGGAATCAATAACACAGTGAAAACTGAAAAGCTGATTGCAAAGTTGGTTAGAGATTGGAGATCTGAATATGCTTCAGAAGCTGAACATGAAGAGGAGAGATGTTGCTAAGCTGAAATGTTGAGTTTATAGGTGTGGGGAGGTACCTATGACCTATATGGTGAGCTGAAAAACCTAAAAAAACTTTTTTGCCGGGGATGCAAGCCATCCACACCTCCAACATTATATATATATATATATATATATATATATATATATATATATATAAACTCCATTGAAAAAAGTGGGGAAAAATACATAGCTGACTCACACATTACAATATATTGTGGTGAAAGTCACATTAAATTCTTACACTTAAGTCACTTAATCACCAGTGGAATGAACACCTATAGGTAAGCCAGACAAGAGTGGACTGTGCTGGGAGAATAAGGGGCGGGATTGTTAAGTAAGGTCAAGCTGGGGTTGGACTGCAAGAAATGTGTAATTGGTGGTCGTGGCATGGGTGGGAGGAAAATATATCTTGGAGAAAGGGCTGGTCAGAAGTTCATATTATGGTTTAAATGCAGTTAAGCTCATTTGCAGGCAGAAACGAATAAACATTGAGTGGCATGGGTGTAATTTCACCATAATATTAAATCCAGAAAGACACAGTCTTTTGGAATGATGGAGTTTCATCAGCATTGTCAGAAAGTGCTAAAAAGGAATGCAGTAATGTTTTATTTATATACTGAGGTAAAAATAGAGGAAAGGAGGGGAGGCGATTTACTTTTTTTGCAGGTCAAATTTGAAATGGCAAGCAGATTGTTTAGACTGTTGGTTGACAAGGTAACAGCAAAGGAAGTGGAAAGAGCTGATATTTTAGATATAGACATTTCACATCCTGTGATGGGAGTCCGGAAGTTGTAGGGGAGTAGTGAGTGGAGGTAAAGATGGTGTTGGGAATCTGGATAAATGGAAGGAAGTAAGTAGGGTAAGATGGCTAGGAGAAATGGCTGAATGTCAAGATGAGTGTGTGGGACCACATTAAAGAAGTCTGGAGACAGGGAGCTGATAAGTTACAGAGGACTGATAAATAGGCAGTATGACAAAGGAATCAATAGAGAACGGGAGCATCATGGAAGTTTGTGCATGGATTTTGTGAGGAGGGTGAAGATCCTACAAATGGCTTAGCCATCCTCCAGGAAGGTTTGTCCAAAATAAATAAAGGGTGCCAAAATGCTGTACTGAAACTAAATGCCAAAAAAATGCATTACTGCATCCTTTGGGAAACGACCGATTCCAGAGAATTACCACATTGAAAAATTACAGCTAAGAGTTGACCTAGTTGTTCAGGATTGTGTGACTTATGTGGACAGGGACATAAATTTTAACCAACGTGTCCATTGTTGTAAGAAAGGTCTTCTATATTGCACAGCTTATAAACAAAGGGATTGTGTCTAGATCTAGGGATATTATTATCCCTCTTTACTCAGCCCTCATTATGCCAGTCACTGAATATAATGTTCCTTTTGGCATGTATCTGTCCAGATACATGGAATAACGGGAACGCGCACACAGATACATTACTAAAAGGATACGAGGCCTAAACAATATATCCTAAATGGATCAATTCAAAGCCCTGTCACTATACTCGGTGTCCTACAGAGGTGACCTTTGTCTAGCATACAAGACATATTCTGACTAAATACTAATGGATTTACTGCGGATAAAAAAGTCAAATGGCATCAGAAATACTCAACAGAATGGTTTGGAGGGACCGGTACTTCTCACACATGCACACACACACACACACACACACACACACATATCTATATATATATATATATATATATATATATATATATATATATATATATATATATATATATATATATATAGATAGGTATGGGTATATATGTCACATGCAGGTTAGCAAAGGATACCACTGCTCTGAAACAGATTCCTCATCCATTTAGAATAAAGCTCATCCTTGCTCATATTCAAGTGCAACTTGGATCTGTGGAAAGGAAACAGAAAATTTACCCTAGGACTTCCCCCTGTACTACTGATGGACAGAGTCAACTCCTAAATGATTTATCCCATGCATAGGTCCCATCAGATTATCAGTGGTATAATCTCAGTTATTCTTATTAGCGGTAGTATATAATAGATAAGGCCAACCTAACACCAAACAAGATAGGTTAATTCAAGCACAAAAAGTGAAAATAGCAAGGCTTAAAATGCCCTAAAGGGCAGCTAGCCTAGTACGTACCTATAGACCTATGAACAAAAAGAGAAAACAGGTTTTCCAACATAAAGAGTCTTTAGTAAGTACAGGGGACTCACAAATGTAGGCAACTTGGGAAAAGAGTATGAGTGGTGAAAACAGGGTGAAGCAGAGTCTAAATTATTGCTATATAAACTTAAAGAGGAGAAATGGTACATGTGAATATAAGTGCATACAATGAATTGAACAGCAAATTTTACAAAGAGGTGAGAAAAGGTAGCAACTTTTTTGGAGACTGGGGTTCGGGGAAGTTATTATTGCAATAACTTGTTATTGTTGCAGTAACTCACATGAGAGAGGATAAGACAGGAGGGCTGGATGGCTTATCCATTGATTTTTATAAGGTAATTGGCATTTAATTTGGTGAGTCCCTAACAGAATCCTATCTAGATCATCTGGCATCTCTGTAGGTCTTCAAACTGCTGTTCAAGTCATTTCCAAGATGTGGAACAAAAAAAAAAAACTTTTATTTAAAATTATAGACCAAAAAAATGTTCTTGTTGTCTAAAACCATAGCAAGCTGCTTGCTACAAATGTAACAGGCAACTTGATACATTTAAATTGCTATGCACTGAATGCTTCAGTACTTCTGTGACAGCAAATACAGTACTGGCATTCACAGCTTCATAAAGCAATGCCACTAATGCACTCCTGCACCACTGATACTTGTCAGTCACATCTCCTAATCACTTGCTGCCAAGGCTGCACACCCTTCATCCTCCTCTAATTATGGATGTGCTACCTAGTAGAATTATTCAATCAGATTACAGATTAAGAAGAAATTCTAGATTCCGAGATGGAACCGTCTGCAGTACTGCTACCAAAGGACAAGAATGATTCAAAGGACCAAACAAGATTTTGGTCTCTTTCCTTGTATAATGCTGATATTATGCTATTAGCACATGTTTTGTTAGCTACACTGGAGGGGAAGAGCCTTCCTAAGATAAGTGATGATGCCAAAACAAGTTTTGTAATATTTTGGTCACTGGAAGCTTCTTTTACATTTGTGGAATGAGTACAGAGGGAGAGTGGGTAAAGACCATCTAGTTATAGTCCTAATGTTTGTACAGATTGTTTTTGACACAGTTTACTGGTTTTTCAGATTAGTGTTAGAACAGGTGATTATGAGTAGTAAGTTTTTGTGGGTTGAAGGGATAGTTTATAAGAGGCAAAAGTGAATGGGGTCCCTCTGAACATAGCCTGGAAAAAAGGGCATGACCAGACTGTCCTCTGTACCAAATAATTCTCTTAATCATGCACAGAGGTTTAGGAAGTCCTTCAATGTGGCAGGCTATGCTAGTTAAGCATAGCAGATTAAACATGTTGGCTAATAACTGCATTATATAGTTAGATGATGTTTAGAAAATGTTACCAACAGTTTTAAAACCATTTCTAAACTTTGTGAGGCATCTGAGCTGCAGTTTCACTCACAAAAGTGTATGGAGGTCACGACAGGAGTGAAGATAGTATGGATGTGGGATAGTCATGTTCTAAAAGTGGGGATACGTATTTAGGTGTGAACGTTTATTCTTCAGTAAAGGAAATAAGAGAATGGAAATGAAGTGAGGTGAAATGAGGAGGGTTTGTAAATACGTTGGATAGATGGTGTGGATAGTGAAACATGTTGGGGTAAAACACAGGCAATAAGTGTAATAACCTTACAGCTGTCATTATAGCTCTTATGGCTAATAGGAAGTAGACCGTAAAACCAAAATAGCTGCGAGAAAATGGTCCAAGCAGTTCTCTTCGTAATTTATCTTCTGCACCCAAGTAAACACTGTCCCGTACTATTTCCACAAGGCAGATTTATTCAAAATGTAAAGCAAAACCAATTACAATCGATTTTGGTTAATTTAAAACAAAAAACAGTCAACGCTTTTTGTTTTTAGCATTCAAAACTTTTTCAAACAAACTGTTACTCCGCCTCTTCCTTCTCTTTATATCAGTTCTTAACGTCACATGATATTTCCACAGTATGAAGGATGGCTTGTTAACCATTACCTAATAAAGTTGTTATATTGTTTAAAGTATAAAAATATAAATATATAAAAAACATGTAAGGCATTTATAAACCAACTAAAACCTCTAAAACCTTGCTATCACATAATCCTATTGTACATTCTCAATGACATTCACAGTACAAGTACATAATTCAGTATGTGCGCTCCGCTCCCAATGAGCGCTTTAAATTCCCTATTGTCTTAAAAGTGTTATATATACATGAGCTTATTGTCAAAGTACCTTATATTGAGCGCATTTATTTATATAGTTTCAAAGTATGAGTGTTGAACATTATATTAACAATAAGTGTAAGTGTTCAGCTCTTACTTCTAACTTTGAATCTACATAAAGGCTCCACACTTCATGTTGCTAAAACCCTTATTGGAATATGTAGTGCGTATGTCACTACATTTATTTCCTTTAAGGTTGTTCTGCAATAAGTTTACTTGGAAAGGTAATCAAAGGGGAATAAATGAAGAAAAGGTAAGGATGAATCATCACTTGGAAGGATGGAAGATGTAGGATTTTAGACAGTATACAACAGCCATGAATATAATGCAAATAATAAGAGGATTAGAGGAGCCTAAACTAAGATGAAAATTATGTAGCAGAGCAGAATGGAGGGAAGTGAGACCAGAATGGCATTAGGTGAAGAGAAGACAGACACTCAGACAGACAGAAGATTTTTAAGTGGTTAGGTGCCAGGGTAATGCTGGTTTGTCCCAATAAGAGAGCAATCAGAGGTTGTAGATGGGCCCATGTTTCAGATATTTGAGGAAAAGGTGAGGACATGGAGCAGAAAAGGTTTGTATTATGTCAAGGATCTACAGGAGGAACTGATGGGTGAAAGTTTTGTGCATTGCTGTTCATTACTGAAAAAATTTGACATTAGGCAATGGAACAGTATAGACCACAGGAAAATTCAAAAAAGATTACATTCATTGATTAATCATAATATGGAGGAGGCTATAGCTACAAAAACAGTATCACTGATAAATAAAGGTGGTAAGAGTCCAGAATGGTATAACTGAGATGATATATGTGGCTTTTGGGGAAGGTTGTGGAGAAATAGGAAATGGGCAGATGATGTACTTAGTGGTATGGTGAAAGAGCTTTGGAGCAGTGATGAAATATGGGAAGAGGTTTGAAGAGTAGCAGATATGATCAGACAAATGAGCCTAATACCTGATATGTCATACACTTCAATATATATATATATATATATGTATATATATATATATATATATATATATATATATATATATATATATATATATATATATATATATATATATATATATTTATAGGTGCTAGAAGACACCAAGTGCTGGAAATGTGGGCAACCAGAGGTGGTTAATCTGCACATGTGGTAGATTTATGCACAGGTTAGGAAGTCATGGATGTGGATTTGGAGACTATAGGATGAAGTGTATGGAAAGAAATCTGGAGATGGTTGTCTACTCTCTTTATCTGTGGTAGAACAAAGGAGCCAGAAGTGGCCCAGGACTGAAAGATGTATGACTTTGTTGATTACACAGCTGTTGATGAAAATAACAGCCAAAGGATAGAAGAGTACAAATCAAAATGTGATATACTAAGATGAGTAAGGAAAATTGCTGCAGGAGGGTAAGTGGAAAATGGGGGAGGTGATTGGCTCATATAGAAGGGAGGATAGACACAGTGAATCCTGCAGAAGGGGATACTAGGTTAGGAGAGGAAGATAAGGAAGTAATAGTGATATTATCCTAAAGAATTATAAATAATAAAATACAGTATCCATGCTTCAGTTGTTTAAAAGTGATCAGCTGAAATTACTATTATAAAAGGGCAGAGAGAAGTTATTGATGGGAAGAGGTAAAAAAATGGGGGATGCTCAGCAAGGCAGATCCCTCTGGAACTTAGTCTAAAGGATGTAATATGGATCAAAACGGTTTATGTACATATCTATTTATTAATATTCCTTTATTCTTCCTATAATAGCAGCGTTTTTTTGTGACATTATTATGTGTTTAAAGCTTGCATATACTTTTCTGATGCCACTCTCTTTGTCAGGCTATTGTTTTTTTGTATGAGCACTTTGAAAAATTAAATAGAAAAAAATTTAGACAAAGAAAGAATACTTATAAATTGAGTTTGAAGGGACTGGCAGTACTGTTAATGCACTGTTCCTTTAGTTCTCATCCATCTTGATAAATAAAAGACTTATTTCAAAGACATCTAGAATCCTGCACTTGTATTATTTGATATTACAAAACATGGAGTAATAGAGTGCACTCAAAGGATAAATTGATATCAGAAGGCCGTAGATCTGGAACACCCATGAGGAGCACTTTCCTTGCAAAGTCCTTCTCAAGGCTGTTCACACCATCAGCCACAGCATCTGATTGATGTATGTCTCTCTCTCTCTCTCTCAATGTATGTCTCACTCTCTCACTCTCTCTCTCTCCCTCTGTCTGAAACAGGAATGTAACTCAATGCTTAGGAGGAAGGACTCAGTAAATTAGGTGGAAAGATAAACTCATCCACCAGTTCCTCTAGCTTTCCTCAGGACTCACTGTTGGCCACTCTTACCTTTATTAATTTCATTAGCAATACAAAATAAAGGTGTGGTATATCCTGGTTAATATGCTTAAGAGCTGCCAGATGCACGCACATGAACACACATGCACACACACATACATACATGTGTGTGTGTGTGTGTGTGTGTGTGTGTGTGTGTGTGTGTGTGTGTGTGTATATGTATATATATATATATATATATATATATATATATATATATATATAATATATATATGTAGTCATGGAGTGTATGATTATTGATCTCATAAACAAGGACATAAGCAATCTCCAAGGACTTGACCGCACCAAGTTCGGATTCGTCAAGGGCAGATCTTGCCTGTTGAACCTGGTTGACTTCTTTGAAACTGTCTCCAAGGCCCTGGATGAGGGAAAGTCAGTACATACAGCTTACCTTGACTTGACCAAGGCCTTTCTCACAATCACCCACTCGGGCAGCATTGAAAAGCTTACACAACTTGGCATAAATCCTTATCTTATCAGGTGGGTGGCCAACTGGCTCACCATTAGGACCCACAAGGTCAAAATAGGCACCTCCACCTCTGACAGCAGACCTGTCACTAGTGGTGTTCCCCAGGGATCTGTCCTGGAATCCCTACTGCTTGGCATCTACTTCTTTTTTTTTTTCCATAATAAATCTTTATTATTATATTATTTTCATACATCATTAAAAACAAGAACAAAATTTTTTACAAAAAAAACTACTAACTAATATCACTAACCATCACACCAAACAAATATACAATATTTACAAGAATGCTTCCATGTGAAACATTAATAATAGAAGAAAAACAAAGAGTAATTAATAACATTTCAAGTAATAGACAGTTTGATTACAAAATTCCCTCCAAACATATAAATAATTGTTAATACCTTCAAGTTAAAAGTATTATGCTAGTATAATATTGAATATCTGTTCCCAAATTTTTGGATTATTAATATTTTTATTATGCGGATTTAAAAGTAGTTTATGAGCTAATATATGCCTTGTTGCCAAAACTCTAAAGTTTCCCCATTATGTTTTAGATGGGTCTAACCAATTTGTGGCTATATAAAGCTTCATTAATAAAAAAAATATTAATAAATATAATACTTTGTGATCTAGGGAGTTCTTTCGGGGGAATATGCAAAATCATAAATTTCCATGACAACATTGTGCTTTGGTAACCCATCTTCTGAAGTTGAATCTTAAGGGAATTCCAGAGCTTGTATATGCATTTACAGCTCCAGAACATATGAAGATCAGCCAGTTGATTCTTACAATATGGACAAGTTGGAGAGTTTTTAGAGTTAAATTCATGCAGGGTAAGGCATGTATAATATGTATTATTCCATATAATCATCTGGGTATATATCAATTTTTGAAGAGAAGTAGATTTGATAGTCAAGTCAATTGCTTTTAACATAATACTTTTGTCTGTCAATAGAATTTTCTCTTCCCAATAGTTTGATAACAAAACTTTATCATGAAATCTAAATTCTTTAATTAATTTATTTGTTGTTATATATTTAATATCCTGTAGGAGAGCTTGCCACAAATCAGAGCATTTATTCACAGTCTCATCTTCAGGTTTAAAATTTTTAAAGTAACTTATAGCAAGTTCTCTAATTTGTCTTATAATAAGATAATTTTTAGGTAGGTTAAATTCTTGTCTTATTTGGTTGGCAGAAAATTCAAGATATTTATATATATATCAATCAAAGTTAAATTAACTATTAATGGAAACTTTTTAAGATCAATTAATTGATTATTCAATTTTAAATTAGGTTTCCTTTGAAAGGGTTGAAAAACCATCATATACTGAACCAGATCTAATGCTTGAAATAAGTCTTGTAAAGAAATTATGTCCGTTTTAATGTGTTCAATAATCCCATATAATTTCAAAGTATCTTTACCTAAAAAAGGTATTGCTTTTGAATTAATATTCAACTTTGAAATATATTTATAATTCAAGATCACCCAAGTTGGTGTCCACTTAGTACTAATGATATCATAGTTGGCAATTCTTAGAATTCTATTAGAGTTTACGATTAAATAATACATTTCAAAATTAGGCAACTCCAGTCCTCCTCTATTTTTTGGGGTCATTAATTTATCATAAGAAATCCTGGTTTTTTTTTGGTTCCCAAATGAATTTAGCCAATTCTTTATGAATTTGTTTAAAAAATGTCTTTGAAAGTTTTAGTTGGGCTGACCTGAAAATATATAATAGCCGTGGTAATACATTCATTTTAACAATTGAAACTTTTGCTAATATTGGCAGTCATACATTTTTCCACCTCCCAAAATCAGAAATTATTTGGTCTCAAATTGTTTTCATATTATTATTGTAGAAGTCTTTATTATCTGTAGAAATTCAATACCTAAGTATTTAATATTTTCTTTAAATGTTACCTGCCCAACCAAAGGTAATAGCGAAAAAGGTTTAGGTGTTTTTAAAGGGAAGATATTGGTTTTTTTCAAGTTAATTTTATACTTAGAGACTTCTGAAAAGTCATTAACAGCCTTCAATAATTTTTCAGTATCTGATATTGGAGATGCACAATAAATGTTAAGATCATCAGCAAAAGCTGCCATTAATATTTTGGTTCCATAAATTATTGGGACATTATGATAGACATTCTGCTTAATATATAAGAACAAAGGTTCAAGATAAAGATTAAATAATAAAGGGGACAAAGGGCAGCCCTGGTGTGTTCCAGTCTTAATCTGTATTCTTTTAGATAAACGTTTATTAATATATAGTGTAGTATAGGGATTACTATATAATATTTGTAACATTTGCACAAACTCATGGGAAATATTAAAATAAGGTAAAAGATCAAACGAAAAATTTGTATCAACCCTATCAAAGGCCTTCTGTGCATCAATTACAAGGGCATAAACATTAAGATTATTTTGTTTAGCATGTGTTATCATAGTATGTAATGTAAGTGTATTGTCACTGGTTTGTCTACCTGCCATAAATCCAGCCTGTTCTTTGGATATTATATGAGTCATGATTTTCTTCAGTCTAGATGCTATAATAGAGGTTAGAATTTTCATATCTACATTTATTAATGATATCGTTCTATAATTATCAGGGTTTTGGGGGTCTGAATTGGCTTTTTGTATAAAAATAGTTTTTGAAGTGTTAAGATGAGGATCACTAATTTTATTCCTAATTATGTAGTTAAATACAACTGAAAGTATCTTACCGAAAGTATTTGTAAACCTTTTATAAAACTCCACTGTGAACCCATCAGGACCAGGTGAATTATGTGATTTCATATGTTGGATTATATATACTACTTCTTCTTTGGATATCGGTTTGACCAAGTCATTTTGAATACCCTCTCCTATTTTTGGAAACGTAATTGATTGTAAAAATTTTTCATAAATCCTGTGTGAGGACATATCCTTTTGCCCATCATAAATACTAGTATATATTCCCTCAAAAATATTAATGAGGCATCTACTTCTCAGAGGTCCAGGCAAAGACAAAAGGCCTGTGGTTGACCAGGTTTGCAGATGACTGTAAGTTAGATGCTGTCATTGACTTCCCAAATGATGTTAACATACTGCAAGAGGGTCTTACAGCAACAAATGATTGGTGCCAAAGTCATGGATTTAAGTTAAATTAAAAAAAAAATGTATTATCATTTCATTCGGCAAAAACACAGCCCCTACTGATTACCACATCAACAGCAACCCCCTAAGCACAAAACCTGTGGTGAGAGACCTGGGTACTCAGGTTGACAGCAATCTCACATTTGAACATCATGTAGTGGCAGTTTTCAGAAAAGCCTTTTACTTGGTTCATCTCATAAGTAAAGGGATTTAATCCAGAAAAAAGGAGGTTATTACCAGTCTGTACTCCTCCCACATTAGGCCAGTAATTGACTATAATGCCTTGTATGGTATGTACCTCTCCAAACACCTGCCCCAACTGGAAAGGCCACAGAAATACCTCACAAAGAGAATCCATGGCCTCCAACACCTATCCTATGCGGACAGGCTCAAATCACTATCACTCTACTCAGTATCATACAGATTGCTCCAAGATGATGTGTGTTTCACCTTCAAGGCAATATCAGACCCTGCCCTACTAGAGAGGCTCCATATCCATAACTCCTTACACATTACCCACTCAAAAGGACTAAATCTAATATGTGACATCAACAAAACCTGCAAGAGAGACAGGTTTGTCTCCCAGAGGCTGCCCCATCTCTGGAATAGACTTCCCATGAATGTCAAATAGAGTAACTTGCTGACCCTCTTCAAGCACAACCTTGTTGAGTGGATGGAAAACTACAGATTTGTCCCGGGGTTCCACCTGTTTCCCTCATTGACAGGGCAACAGGTCCGCATGGCAGTTTCTTTTTTGGGGATAAACTCTTGGCTAGGCTTGTAAGGGCCATTAGCCTAGCAATCTCCTATGATTCTATGATCCTATATATATATATATATATATATATATATATATATATATATATATATTGCTGCATCAGCTGAGGAAGTAAATACTTCAAAAACAGCTTTGATTTAGTACAAAAATGGCTTCCAGTGTCTCACCTTCATTTAACTGCCCTTAAAAGAAAACTTGTGGTCTTTAAATTGGAAAGATGGTCTGTGGTTCATAACACAACATTCTTCTTTATCACCTTTGGAACTACCATATGTCTCCACTTCCTGTACCTCATTGGCTTAGTCATTTCTTCCAGGGATGAGAGACAAACTTTCTCTGATGGGTTGAGATGTCATTGCTCCATTTATTCCTCTCCATGGAGATTCATTAGCCCATTTTTCTGCAGGTAGCTGAGAGTTTGGTCTCTGGAAAGACCATCTGATTGGAGAGAGAGAGACATGCTTTCCTCTTTGGCTCACAGATGTTTGCACCACAACAACAGCATGAGTCTACATAGTCTATTCCATGAGTGGTCACTCACCCACTAATTTGAAGGCTTTAGCATCCTCCTTGTGCCCAAAATGGGCAAGTTGGCATCAGCCACTGAAGATCATTTTCCTCCACTCAATCCCTCAAGTTCTTGCGCCACTAAATGAGCACAGGTCCATAGTCAGTCCTTCATTTCTGTATTACATGAGGCCAGTTAGCTGTCCACTTTTGATTCATTGTCTGAATCCGATCCTTACTCTCCAAGTCAGGTCAGTCCTTGGGCTAATATTTAATAATATGTTGAAGATAAAGGAGTACATAACTGAGTCAAAAACTGGTGTCAGTCAACAGAGCCAAAGCCACCACTGCTAACTTAATACAGCTTACACTCTTCCAGATGTTTCTTCTACTCTATCTCCTTTGTGCCCCTGTTATATTTATCTGCTTAAGCTAGAATAAGCACATAACAAAATTTCAAGATCTGATGGTGCATTTTAATCTAGTATCCCCACTGCTAAGACCAAAGATGCTAATCTGACTGGAGCTCAGCACCACCTTTCTTTGACCAGGCTTAAATGGCTCAATGTATTTTTCACAGCCAGAAGCCCAGCTCTCTAAGCAGTGCTATAATGAATGAAGCAAGTTAAATTATCTGTGTCACAGTGTTCAATCTGTTGAAAGTTTGTCCATTGTCTGCTTACTATAAGTAAATCCATGTTTTGCGTCACAGTTGCAAAAATGCAGAATAAATTGCCTACTACAGTTAGATAAATGTTAAAACCTACCTTCAAGTGTGGCCTTATGCTAGACCTAGCAGTAAACCTGACTAGTAACTATAGAGTAACTTAAATATCCCTATCTTCTCATAACGCTGTTACACCCCTTTTGTATCCCTGTAATTTTCAGCCATATAAATTATGTATGTTTGATCTCTTTTACTTTTATCTCATGTACTCAAACTTCCTTTCCTTTCCTTTTTTCTGTGCTGAACTTTCAAACCAATCTTCACTTTTACTCCATTTTCAGTGTCACTTAATGTGATGCAAATGACAGTAATATTACTGATTTTACTAGTGTTACACTGCAGTGGTGGTGCTGCGGTAGCATTGTCGCCTCACAGTAAGACATTGTCCTGTTCGATTCTCAGCTAAAGCGTCTTCTGTGTGGAGACATGCATGAATAGGCATACCTTCATTGAAGGTTGTGTGTCAGGGCTGGCAACTCAGCACGTAAAAATCTACTGCCAATCATTAGCGGACCGGAGTTCCACTGTGGTGACCCCTAACCGGGAAAAGCCAAAAGACACAACAACAACAACACTGCTCTGTCTGATACCCACCCTTGACTATAATATTATCACTGCGAACTACGAATATTTGTTTCAGCTCTGCCTATTTTTTTATTGATATATATTGTAAAGCTTGAGTTTTTTTCTTTTTCTTTTTTTGAACTTAATCTCGCAATTTTTTTAATTTTTCCTTAGGTTGACTGTAACAATATATATGCATTAGTGTTATATTTGCAATACTTTTTCATCAGGCCTGTACAGCAAACAGTTTGTGCACAATCAGCATAAAATAAACAACTACTAAAACTTGCCGTCAAATTTAAGACATCTGTAGCAGTTTCCCTGTCTGGAATTCAATGCTTCATTTCTGCATATATGGTTGAGGAAAATCCAATGTCTAACTGATTTTTTTTTCTGAAACTGTGAACAATACTTTTCAGTTTACCTATCTAAGAAAATTTTCCTGACATCTGAACCGTGCTGTTAAGTAAAAGAGGTGCTACAAATAAAAAAAAATAAGCATTCTGAATATTTAGGAAGTAAGGCACAATTCTGCATTCAGTAATATTATGTGGGTATCCATTATTTTCTTTCAGAATTTAATATTGTTTGCATCCATAAAGCAAATTATGACTCTGAGTGCAAATCATTTTGGCACTAAGCAAAACATATTCAGAATCTTATGATAACTTTCCTAGGTGGTGTTATGAAGAAAATATTAAACAAAATCTGATGCTTAAATAATGAAAGCTGGCACTGTACCAAAGCTTTGTTTACATATTTGGGTGCATAGACACGTGACTTTATATTTTTAAATGCTATTTTGTGTTTAGTGCCAGTGACAAAAAAAATCACAATTTCTTACGTTCAAAGGAATTGTAAACAACTGTAAATCGTTTTCTTAAGAAAAGTATAGATTCACGCTGCAGCTACATCTTAAAATTGAATGCTGAACAAAATATTACAGCAATGACAAATTATATCATTACAATGAAATGGCTTTTGAACTATATTGAATCCAGCCTCACAAAATGAAACATATTGAAGTGATGACTCTAGTGTGGAGATTAAGCTGACAAGATTGCAATCACATTAGTTGTTTCATGCAGCTCCTGGTATATTTGTTCTAGAAGGTAAATGTGAGAATGAGGGTGAAGTGTCATATCACATGTAAGACAAGATCAACCATTTCCTGTTCTCTCAAAGACAGTAATGTGAATCATGTTATTTGCACCGAGAGTCTGGTTGTAACAGTACCAAACAGCAACTTTTCACGAAAGCAGATGCCGATGATTTACATCTAGCAGTGACACTGAAACAAAAACTGAGGACAAGGTAAAAAACAAGAGCAGATGATGTTTGAAAATCAATTGGGTAATAACATTTAGAACTGTTTTGAGTGAAGACTGAGACAGCTTAAAATGAATGGATATAAGAAAGTCAGTCATAATTAGTATACAGGAATAATAATAATTGCAAAAATGCAACAGTCAGACATGGAAAATAATAGTTGGATGTCCTTATTGCACTGTGATTTAAAGATCAGGGCTGCCAACCCGCAAAACAAATTTTAATAAAATGGTCATGGTTGCTCATGCAAAGGCAGTTGGAATGCAATGTTTCAGGTAGATAACAATGATTTTTCCTTAGCCAGGTTTTGTGTACAACTGGTGCTTTTCAGCAAGAGAAGATGCCAAGTATCCCTTACCATCTATGAGTGCTTCTCCAAGGTAGGGTTGAGCAGCATGTCCCAGTCATAGTCATCCTGATCTTGCACATAATTATTTTTTTTACATTATACTAATCTATGCTTAATTATTCTCTTGTAAATGAACCAAAGTCTATATATACAGAACTAAAATAGCAGCTACAGGCTATGTAATGCATGCAAACTTATCCTGCACTGGAGTTATTGTATGATGGATGGAAAGGTGCATATTTCATTAAACTGTGTCCTAGAATCCTATGGCTTGCACAATATACAAATTACATAGTGTTGAGCTGTTGATGTATTTGTCATAGCAGTTTGCTAGAACAGAATCTCTGACACACACACACACACACACACACACACACACACACACACACACACACACACACTGTTCACTGTTTGCATGTTGATGCTCAGACTCATCTTGACTGTGTTGTTGACCCATGACCAACATGGACTCAATGGACTCAAGTCACAGAATACCATGTACTAAGCATGTGCCAGGTTGAGTTTGTCAAGCTTTAGTAATAACATAGGGCACAACAGTGCATGGCCAGCACATGTTTTCTGCCATCCATCAGCACTGATCTGCTTCTTTTTTACAGGGTCTGATGTTAACATGCTTTGTACAGTCGGGTATTTTGTGTATAACGATTGCCAGTTTTCCCCACCTGTTACAATGTCTGTGTAGATGGAGGATCTCTATCACTTTTCTTTGAAATCAACTTGTTGTCAAGCAAAGATGGAGGAGGTTCTGCATTAATATTACAAATTTCTGCTGGATGGAGTTACATTCTCCTTGTAACTTAAAGGTGCGGTCACTGTGGGTACTGCCTTCAATATATTACCACTATGCCACCCAATAGTTAGCTCAACAAGTGCCCAGTGCCATTTCTGATATGCAAAAAAAAAAAAGGTTTTACTGCAGGACTAACAGGCTATTTATACTTTTAAATACTGGGCCAAACCACTTGCTAAGACCACACACAAGTGCTTTCATTTCTGTACCTGCTGCCCACTTCACCCCCTAGTTATGTCTCAGTACCATCCTAGACAATCCCTATACCAATACTTTCTGACATTACCTGCTATGTATAATGTACTAGCAGTGCGTAAATGTTGTGTAAATATATTTAAAATTAAATTATAATGTGCAGCTAACTACTCTGCATATGTTGTACTGACATGCACAAATGACTCAATGACAGCCAGAAGACTGAACCTATGATTTGTTGACCTGTCAGTAGTACAAATAATTGCATTCATGCTTACAGTATACAGCAAAATAATCATCCATGGATCCAGCTGATTACATATCTCCACATTAAATCAGATTTTTTTAATCTTTTTTAAATATTACAGCATAAAATTATACGCAAACATATACTTTTCTTATTAAAATACAAAATGCAGCTGCTCTTGATATTTAAAAAGGGTATTTTATTTCTTGATGTCTGAGTTTCTTTCTCCGACAATACCACTAGAACATGTTAAACCATTTTAAATATAGTATTCTTTATATAACAAGAGCAAACAAAGCCAAAATAGTCAGAAATAGTGGTACAAACTTCTGGACATGGTCAGTAATAAAAGGGTTAAATGTAGGTTCACATTGTATTTAAAGGTATATTTCCAGTATTGCTAGAAATAGTAATAAAGTACATTTTCCATCTAACTACAACATTCCTAAGCACAACATGTTTACTGCCTTATAACACACTGCTTTCGTGCCTCAATAACACTGATAGCTTCAGAAAAGTAAGTTGTGTGTCACTCAGTAAAGTAAGAACATGTGGTGTAACAACTCTGACTCATTCTGTTGTACCTCCTGCTGAGTGAGAAAATATGTGCAGCAAACACAGTCCTCACACATCTTCAGTGAAATTTCAATCAATTTTTCCCATTGTTATGTGTTGTTGAACTCCCTCCTCTTTTTCTCCCCTCTAAGAACCATGGCTATAATTTTCTTGTTCTTAATATATAATTTCCAGCCCACACACTGACTGCATGTGGAAAGGGATAGTTTTTTTGCATTATTAAACTATTTCTATGGCATGGCAGGTAATTTTTCCTGATTACCCATAGCTGTATTTAAATAATCAGCACTTGCTACATGTACTTGACTGCAACTACTGTAATGCCATTGTTATGCAAGTGAGAGGGTGATTAATTCTAATATGCCCTGATTATGTGTCCATTCTGCTCCTTATAATATTTCTTGAAAGCAGCCTTGATGGTATAAACCCCTTACAGCAAAATGTCACCTAACAGCAAGAGATTCTCTGTTTCAGTTCTTAGCTGAGTTGCTTCTATGCATAGTATACATGTCCTCTCAGTGTTTAGATGAGGTTTCTCTGAGTACTCTGGTTTCCTCCCACATTTCAAAGATGTGATAGCCGTGACAGTGTGTGTGTGTGTGTGTGTGTGTGTGTGTGTGTGTGTGTGTGTGTGTGTGTGTGTGTGTGTGTGTGTGTGTGTGTGTGTGTGTGTCATACCTCTCAATCTCACAGCACAAAAAAACTGAACAAAGCCAGAAAAAATGGGAGGACAAAGGCCCAAAAATAAGGACAATTTTTAAATATTGCTCCTAGAAACTTAGAAAGTTTATAGAATGACAGATATGACATCATGATATATTTTCTGAAGGATATGAAGTCTGAAACTCAAACTGTCTGTTATTATTTAGTGACTTCAATCATCAATGATTTGCCAGAAAAAATGAAATTTTTATGAGGAAGAGACCAAAATAAGAGCCACAAACCTGGACATTCTGTGAAAATCTGGACAGTTGAGAGGTGTGTGTGTGTGTGTGTGTGTGTGTGTGTGTGTGTGTGTGTGTGTGTGTGTGTGTGTGTGTGTGAGTGTGTGTGTGTGTGTGTGTGTGTGTGTGTGTGTGTGTGTGTGTGTGGTGAGTATGACACAGATGAAAGACCAGGCAGTTTACTTCCATTTGCTCCTTGCACAGTAATCTCTGGGGATGGCAGTGGCTAGTCATGTGATCACTACAGGAGTCATATGGGACTTGACAGGATAATATGGATGGATGGTTACTTAGTTTTATTTATGTTTGGAGTGACTTTTCACTAATATTCCATCATCTAAATGAAGAGGATGTGGTGGCAATAAAACCCGTGGGTGCTACTGCTTCTGCACTCATTTATGTCTGTCTGCACAGATGTGTGTGATAGCTGGATAGCAGCTACATAACTAAAGTTTACATTGATCTGCAGCTCTGGTCCCCATGCATGAACAGTTTTACTGCAAAATGCATACTGATGAAATGCACAACACATGCTGACAACTCACCTGTAAGAGTGTTATAAAATAAGGTAAAATACATAGCTAGAGCAATTATAAATGCCATGCCATTCCTCTCATCTCAAGTGTCCACATAAAATACAAAGCCAGAAATATTGTCAAAAATATCTGGTTGATCCCTACCAAGAATAATAAAATATTAGTAACACATTTCACCACGCAATTCCTCTCACCTCGACTTTCGACACAAAGCCTAAAATACAAATAGTAGCAAACCTATCTGCTTGATCGCTGCCAGCATAAAAAATAGTAAGAACATCTAACTCACCATGCCATTATAATCGTCTGTCATGTCCAAAACTCTGCAGAGCTCTAAAGTCACTATTTTTATTTATTTATTTATTTTCTGTAAATAAAGACCTTCTGGTGGCTCTGTGCTTACATTCTCTATTCTCATGTCCTCACAACATTAGGGTTATCCTTATTAAGCTGACTTGATTGTTTTCAAGTCAGTTGGAGCACCATGGTCTCTATGTTTCCTGATAAGCATGCAGCATGCTATTTGTATCCTGCTAGTGGTGGCAGGGACATACTGAAGGTCTTTCCTTTCCATGATTCTAGGCAGGGGAACTCTGC
Source organism: Protopterus annectens (assembly GCF_019279795.1). Taxonomy (NCBI): domain Eukaryota; kingdom Metazoa; phylum Chordata; order Ceratodontiformes; family Protopteridae; genus Protopterus; species Protopterus annectens. Next base: position 467,836,433 of record NC_056746.1, read on the forward strand.
TTTCAACAGGCCAAACACATGCTCAATGATGTTTCTGGAGTGTGCATGAATGGTGTTATACCTCTGCACAGTTATGCTGTGTGTGGGTTCCTTAAGGGCATCAGCAACCAACTTTCCAGTGTGTATTTTAAATTGCCTGTAACACCGTGGAAACTTCTGGGTGAGATGTGTCCACACTGTCTTGGCCATATATCTGTATCTATCTGTATCTATATCCATATATCTATATCTATATCTATACCTATATACCTGCTTCCCATACTTCCTGTATTTACCAAATGGGTGGACCTATGGCATTTCCCTGTTTAGCAGAAATACTGTAGATGACTTGAATGCCATATGTGTAAATCATGGAAAGTGCTGTGCTGATACTTTGGTAACCAACCTCTTTGTGTCACACATACTATCTGGCAGTTTATGTAGTGGTATTTCTTCTTATTGGTATCCACTGGTCCACAGACAAGAGATAAGATGTTGATTTATTTAGAGTGTACAATCTATTGTACCCAATAATTCATGTACATGGGCCATGTCCTAAAAGACACTCGTGGAGGTAGTTGTTTTGCCTAGTATGCTGAGAGAAACAGATATGCTCACCCACATGTGGAAGTAGAGCCAGACCCAGCACTAGGCAACCTGGGCAGTTGCCTAGGGCCCACTGGTTTGGGGGGTCATGGACGGGGGACTGTCACAACATTTAATTTTTAACTAAAAAAATAAGCTTACATATATGCTTTTTTAACAGCATTCTTCTTTAAGAATGCACTCTGCATCTGTGCATGCATGCATCAATGCACACACGGACATCTACATTCCTGCTGCTTGTCTGCATGCATTGATGCACACATATTTTAGACATTCCTGTTTCTTCAATTACACAGACAGAATTTAAACTTGGATCCAGGTTCATTCAAAGGAGACAAACTATAAGATGTTCATTCTGTCTTCCTTTGGTAAGGTGTGTGTGCAATGTCCTTGTTAGGGATGGCAAATCTATTCACGCTCAAACCCTGTGTGTTGGTTACAGGAGACAAAATTCTAAATCCACTACAACAAAAACCTGACTTCTTAAAGGTTTCAGGGCATTTTCAAGGAATTGTGAGTTTCTGGGCATTTTTCAAGGAATGGAGTTACAAGGGAAGAGAAGTTTACTATTGCTCATGCTATGTCTGTTTAAAATATGCAACTGTTTTCTTTAGCAAATGACGATCAGTGTTTGTGTTATTGTTAGAAAAATATGTATTAGTAATATGCATGCTTAGTGCATTCGAGGTTTAAAAGGGTTAATACATTTATTCTGTTCACACTGCATGAATCTGCACAGCTATTAGAAACTTAACAAGAAGCATTTGATTTCTGCTAATGTCAGCAAATAACAAGAAGTGTTTCATTTCTACTAGTGTCATGAGACTTAACAAAGAGTTATTGATTTTCTGCTTATGCCATGAGAAAGTACACAGCTGCTAGAAGCTTTGATAAGGAACACAATGGATGCTTGAAAGTATAAACCATAGTCAGCATTACTTGTACCTAAGCTAGAAATGTACCTTGAATCTAGGCAAAATGTAAGACATATATTAGAACTGCACAATTGAAGAATTGAAAGTTTGTGGTGGGCTAAAATAAGCCCCAAGGCCAGTTTTTTTTTCTCAAATGTTTTGTAAATCAGCAGTTATTCTCAACTAGTCAGCAATTAGTCTAGTAACATTTTCTGTAGAACAATACAGAAAGCTGTGTCTAACTACGTCAGCAACAGACATAACATTTCTGTGTAACATGGAAAGAACTGTATAAAAATGCCATACTAATTATTAATGTCCAGACAAACCATTCTGCCAGCATGCTTTGTCTCCTTGCTGCAAGTTAATAAAGGGTGCCTTACTTGAACCTTACGTGAATTGGTCTTTGAAGTTTTTTCCTTTGACAGATTGGTCCTTTGGACCGGAACCCTCTCTTCACCTCGGATCAGACGGGCCAGGTGGTTGAAACCATACGGGGAAGAAACCAAATCGGTTCTTCTTATCTGAAAAGCCCTCCGACTGAATTGTCGTTCAAAAGAGGCCAGCCACTTTCTGATCTGCGACTGAAGGATGGGTCTCCGCGAATCAGGTGATCAATCACGTAGGCTCAGGTAAGGTGAATCTACTTTTTCCAGTTTTCTGTTTTAGATCAGGGACTAGATTTGTATTGTTTTTGTCAAGACTGTATTTTTGCTTACAAGTCAGGGACAGAAAAGATTACTGTCTTGTCATAGATCAGGAGAAACAGAATAAGTAGGCAGTCATTCTGAAGAGAATATAACAAAATCTGTGGTACCACATTAAAAAAACTAAGAGGTTACGTAACGATCAAAAGGGTAGAACAAAATGGGTAATAATTGCACAAAAAGACCCCAAAATCCACCGTTAACAGAAGACGCAAAATACATGCAGTCGCAGCGTGCTGACAATATTAAATATTATTCTAAATGGGTTAATAAATATGAATTCGACGGAAAATTAGAAAAATCCTTGCTTATCAAACTTGTCAAACAGCTCAAAACCGATTCCAAAGGTCGGGTAAAAAAGCAACGTAAATTAGGAATTCCTCAGGCACACAGGTGGATTGAGGAAGTAAACCGTAGAGAACAAAAATTCAAAAACAATGTTGGACAATAACTTAGTAATAGCATCAGCCCCTCTGCCTCCCTTACCAGAATATGAAGCAAGTGAACAGGTTAGTCCACCCCCACGATATCCTGTGGTCACTGAAGAAAGAGGCATTATGAAAATAAAACCGTATATTAGAGATCCTATCGGGACCAGGTCTCAAACAAGGGCAAGTAACTTAAATGAAGGCATCGAATTATATCAAATGGTTAAGAATTCATGATCTATGAGTGAAGAAGAAATATGCCCACTTATAGAAGTACCCAATCCTCAGGCAGGACAAGATAATCAGGACCCAACTATTTTAGTGTATAGACCTTGGACTCCGGAGGATATCTGGAAAGCCACTGAGGGAATTCCCCATCCAAAAGTTAATTTTAGAAAATTCTCAGAGGATTTACAAGGAATGAGGCTGAGTTATAACCTAAACAGAGAAGAGGTAGAAAAAGTAGTAAGACAAATTGTGGGGCCAGATTGGCACATGATTAGTGGCAGCTGGAATCCTCGTGATGCTGCACAAAGACCCCTCCCACATAGCAGCGCAGAATTAGACAACAGAGTAAAAGGTTTTACAGACCACATCTCTGAAAAATGGAAGCTTAGGGCAGACTGGACTTGCATTAATCAATGCATCCAACAAGAAGGTGAAACTATTGACCGGTATTATGTCAGACTATTAGAATGTTTTAATAACCACTGTGGAATGCAGGTTCCTGAAGATCAAACACAAGATTCCCCATATGAACAGCAGTTAAAGAATGCACTTTTAAAGGGCAGTATTGCACCTATAAGCAGTTTTATTACAAAACACATGGTAGACCATCATACAAGCAGGTTACAGTCATTGCTTGAATATGCTAGGCATGCTGAAAAGCATTTTAATAGCAAAAAGAAAAAGAAAGCTCAAGTATTTTCTGTAGAAGATGGAGCAGAAGTTTATGTAGTACAGTCTGGGAAAAAGGGAAAGAAAAATGCCCAGGGAAACAAACAATCTGATCAACGATCAGAGGACTTTGAAGGGTGATAGAAAAGGGGTGAATGTTTTAGATGTGGTAAAACAGGACACTTGGCAAAGGATTGCAGGAAAAACAAGAAGGCAACAACGGAAGACAAGGAGGGTGAGGACTGACTATATGGTAGTCAGGAGTCACTAGAGGGGGATAGCGAAGAAAGGACAAATGAGAATGTGATAGAGGGAGGAGAGGATGTGACAGAAGAGATAGAGGAAGTGCAAGAAGTTAGTGACAATGAAGAAAATGAAATATTAGACCTAGCTTTATTGAGCTTGGAGCTCTATTTAGCAGACATGAAACCAGAAGTTACACTCTTGGTAGAAGGGAGGGAAGTCAAATTTTGTGTGACTCAGGAGCATCACGAACCCTGATACATTCCTCCAAACTGCCAGAAAACATGGAGTCACCTGATTACATACTGGTAAAGGCAGCTAATGGACAGCTGTATCAGGAGCCCCTCTCCCGTAATATTGCAATAACTGATCCAGTTTCAGGATTGACTCAGAAAAGCAAAATTGTTGTTTCTGCAAAATGCCCAGTAAACATCTTGGGCAGAGACCTCATGCAACTATTTGGTATAGCAGTAGTTCCAACCATGCAGGGTATGGAAGCACAGCAACAAACTGATACCTTTGCAGTGCAATCGGAGGGTGAAATGTTTTATTGGTACAGCCAGGACTTGGTTACGACTGGTCCAGGGACTGTGACTGAAGAATTAATGAATGTAGCCATCAGCAAGTTCCCCTCCCTTGACATTGATAAGCAACACCTGTTGCACTGTACCCTGTATTATTATAACACACCAGGACCTGACAAGGAATATGAGCAAGAATTGTTCGCCTTTCTATAGTATTGTGGTGTTGGAGGACAACCTTTATTGTGCCAAACAGTGGATTTTATTTTTGTGTTTTGGTGCTACGGTTTGTGTTTGTGGCTTGTGGTTAAGAATTGTTTAAGAATCATGCAAACAGATTGATATTACATAACCTGTACTGGGACACAGAAGGGAACAGTGTAGCCAGCTGTTCATTGCCCCAGGAGTTCTTTACACTTTATAAATCTAATCGATTACCACATGTTAGCAACCAAGAACAAAACTATAGAATGGGCAGACCTAGGAGAAAAAGTCACAAGATGGGAGAAACAGACAGAATTAGAACTGTCAGAACAGGGAATACAAATACAGAAGATGAATTGGATAACTCTGACCCACCCAGCCGTGCACTTGCAGTCTAGCAAGGACAGCTGATTAGCACTCCTATTAAAGGAGGAAGAGAATGCCTTACAGAATATACCAGAAACTCTCTGGTCAACAGGAAAATCAGATGTAGGACTTATTCGTACAGCGGGACCAGTAACTATCACGCCAAAGTCAGCATTCAGACAACAAAAAAGACAGTATCCCTTAAGAAAAGATGCAGAGGCAGGGATAAAGCATATTATAGCAGCCTTATTTAAAGGACGGATACTAGTAGAATATCCTGATTCACCATGTAACACACCCTTATTTCCAGTTAAAAAAGTAAATGGAGAATGGCATATGGTCCAAGATTTACAAGCTGTAAATGATGCAATAATACCAAGGGCACCTACGGTGCTAGACCCACACACCCTGTTGAATGATTTAAAACCTCAACAGAAGTATTTTTTTGTGGTAGACATCAGCAATGTGTTCTTTTCGATACCGATATACCCTAATAGCCAATATTGGTTTGCATTCACATTTCAGGGGAAAAGGTATACATATACGCGACTACCACAGGGGTATTGTGAAAGTCCAACAATATTCTCACAAGAAATGGCAAGCAACTTGGCGGGATTCACCCCACCAAGTGGCAGTCAGATTTTACTTTATGTTGATGACATCTTGCTGGTGGCCCCCACCCAGCAAGATTGTAGAGAAGATACCATAGCGCTATTATGATTCTTAGCCACTGAAGGGCATAAGGTAAATAAAAATAAACTGCAGCTTTGGAAAAAACAAGTCAAATACCTGGGATATGTAATATCCAAGGAAGGCAGAACATTAGATGAGGACAGAAAAGTAGCAATATTGCAAGCACCAAAACCCACTACCAAGAAGGAAATGATGTCCTTCCTGGGTACGACTAATTTTTGCCGGATCTGGATTTCAAACTATGCTTTGGAATCTGCACCTCTGACTGACCTCATATATAAGAAGCCTATGGCAGCACAGGATTTGTTACAATGGACACCAGAGGCAGAATCTGCTCTCTGCAAACTGAAACAGTTAATAGCATCCTCATTAGTTCTAGGATTACCAAATTACCATAAACATTTTTTCCAAACTGTAGATTGTAAGCAAGGTTATATGATATCAGTGTTAACACAACAGCATGGGGATAAGCAACGCCCCATTGCTTACTATTCATCACAACTAGACCCAGTGGCACGGTCCTTACCTCCCTGTGTACAAGCAGTAGTTGCAGCTGCAATGGCAGTACAGGCTTCGGCCTCAGTAGTCTTATTCCACTCTCTCACTTTGAGAGTGCCTCATGCAGTCGCGATTATTTTACTACAAGAAAAGGTGGCATATCTTTCCCCTGCTAGGCATCTTTCCTGTATGACTATATTGTTGAGCCAACCTTACATGACAATTGAGCGATACACGACTTTGAACCCTTCTACTCTGCTCCTGACCCCTGCAGACGGCACACCACACCGCTGCCTGCAGGTAATTGAGCAAAAGACACTACCTAGAAAAGATCTCATGGATGTCCCCTTGGATGATGCCGAGGTGACATACTACGTGGATGGTTCGTGCAAAAGGGGTCCTGCAGGACAGAACCTAGTAGGATATGCAGTAGTTTCTGACACTGAGATTATAGAAGCAAAATCTTTACCACACAACTTATCTGCACAGGCAGCAGAATTGATTGCCTTGACACGGGCATGTACCTTAGCAAAGGGTAAATGTGTAAACATTTTTACTGACAGCCAGTACGCTTTTTCTACTGTACATGTTTTTGTGCAACAGTGGAAAAACCGAGGAATGATAACATCTACTGGCAAACCTATAAATCATGCACAGTTTATTTTAGATCTTTTAGAATCTATTCAGTTACCTCAGAAAATAGCCATTTGTAAATGCACAGCTCACACCAAACAACAATATAGAATTTCAAAAGGTAATGCGAGAGCTGATACAGCTGCAAAACAAGCAGCTACAGAAGTATTTCTTTTAAATGAGGAATTACATCCCTCTGAGATTTTAGACTTAGAAATGTTAAAAACAATGCAGACACTCACTACGCAAGCTGAAAAACAAAGATGGGTAAAACGAGGAGCAAATCTTGAAAAGGGGCTGTACATCTCTAAAGAAAGGAAACTGATACTACCATCTAATTTGTTTAGATATGCAGCTTTGTTGAGCCATGGGCAGTGCCATATCTCAACAGGGGGGATGGTGCAGCTGGTGAACCAGGTGTTCACAACGCACGGATTTACAAACTACTCTAAAGAATTTTGTTTGACATGTCAAATTTGCAACAAACAACATGCACAAGGGCGTTAAAGCCCAAGCAAGGAGTTTCCCTACACCACCATATCCGTTTCATACTATCTGTATGGATTTCATAGAATTGAACAAATGTAAAAATAAGAAGTATTGTCTTGTCATTGTAGATATGTTTTCCAGATGGGTGGAAGCCTTTCCAACTAAAAATCCAGATGCAGCCATGGTAGCAAAAGTACTTGTCAAAGAAATCATCCCTAAATTCGGCATTCCGGAAAGGATCTACAGTGACAATGTTATACACTTTGTAAACCAAACCATACAGCAGTTAAGTAAGCATTTTGGTATTTCTTTAAAAAATCATTGTGCATACCATCCACAATCTGTAGGGCTAGTTGAAAGGCATAATGGTATATTAAGAAACAAATTGAGAAAGTTAATAGCGGAGACAAAAAAGAATTGGCTGCATTGTTTGCCCCTGGCGCTGTTGAGCATGAGAACTGTTCCGACTACAAAAGGATTGACTCCTTTTGAAAAACTATTTGGAAGGGCTTATTATATACCCCAGTGGAAACTTCTCATGTCCTCAGACCAGGAAGCTGATTTTACACTAGCTGAATATATGAAGAAAGTCATGAATTCTAAACATCTGTTGCAGTCAAATTCTGTTTCAGATAGAAAGCAAACCGAGACATCAGAGGTGGCAGTGACACCCGGGGACTGGGTGTGGATAAAGGCCATAAAAAAAAAGAATTGGTCATCACCAAGGTGGGAAGGTCCATACCATGTGCTTCTTTTGACACCCACTGCAGTCAAGATAGCAGAGCGAGCTTTGTGGATCCACCTGACGCACTGCAAACTAATTAAGAACTTTGAACTGGACGAAAATCTTACCTCTCCATTGGGGCCCTCAGCACAAAGTCTGGCTACAAAGGGGTTCAGATCAATAGGACTGATCCATCTCAACCCCAATGAAGAAACCATCAGTGCTGAAGGTCCTATTAGGGCAGAGAGTAAGAACACATGTCTGAAATAAAGATGACAGGATCCAGTAAGATCCAGATGTACCTATTCGGAAGAGTCGGAAAAAACAGGAATGCAGAACAACCGTTTCCTCAGAAGTATTGCATAATCATCCTGTTGACTGTACTAGTGACAATAATCTTTTTGTTGTGGCCATTCCTTTTCCCAGCCACACAAACTGAACTGAATAAACGTGGAGAGTTGCACGTAGAGTGGCACCCAAACTTCAACACTTACCAGGCAATCAAATATGTGTATGCTGAGACCTTCAATGTTTTGAATTGCTGGATTTGCACAGCTTTGCCAACAGCATACGGGGGGTTATTGTTAACTTCAGTCCCCCTAGGAGCCAACAAGCCCTGGGAAAACTTTTTCTATGATACATCAGATGTCACATCACAAGATAAAGTAGCATTGCACTTGTCTGTTCGACAGAAGGGGACTGTGTGTTTTTACAAAAATGATACAGTTCAGGTGGGTTGGAGCAATTGCAATGTGACTGTTCCCTATAGATGCTACAATAAAACTGACAACACAGGTTCCTATTGCAACACAAGCTATGATTCATTTTTTTGAACTGATGCATAGGACAACTGATGAAGTAAAACATTATGCTGACCTCTATAAACAACTGATTATAGTTGACAAAAAAATGTTTCATCCAGAGCCAGGACATAGTAAAGTTACTACCAAAGTAGAAGATTGCTACTTTGTATGTGGTAGGAAAGCATGTAAGTGGTTACCTGAGAATTTGTCCGGCAGTTGTTATTTGGGGTACCTGGTTCCAGCCATACGACACACAGCAGTTTTACCTCAGGGGAAAATTCGGAATGTTCGACGAGAAATCAAGAAACCTGTCAACCCAGTGGGGCAAATCAATGCGGGCTGGAAAAACCATCATGCTGTGAACCTAGGGAAAAATAGACTGTCACATATGGACTTGGGTGATACCATCATCTCGTGGGCAGGTGTATTGCCAGCATATGGAGCAACTAAATCAATCTGGGAACTGAGAAAATTGTCTAAACTTCTCAAAATAATGAGCAATGCAACTTTTTCCGCTCTAGAATTGGTGACTGATGAACTGAGTGCCATGAGAACTGTAGTGCTTCAAAACCACATAGCTCTTGACTTCACCCTAGCGGCGAGAGGAGGTACTTGTTCTTTAATCCAGAAGGAGTGCTGTTCGTATATTCCTGACCACAAACACGAGATAGACAATCACCTTGAGGTAATTCAGTAGGTGTCGGCTATGACCAAGCCAGGACCAAATCCATTGATGGACTTTTTCCAGAGATTGTTTGGGGGGTGGGGCAGTATCCTAATGAACATCCTGATTGCCATCTGTGTAGGAATGATCCTGCTGGTGGTATGTGTGTGCTACTGCATTCCCTGCATGAAAAGACTGATTAAAGACTTTATAGACATGTCATTTTCAGAAACCTTTTACCAAGGTGCTGAACTTGAAGAATTGTTGAAAAATTGAAAATGCTTTCATAAGTTTAAACTGAATGACTCTCTTAACTGCAAATCCTGAGTAGGAAGAGGTTAGGGGAAGAAAAAAAACTGTTTATGCTTATTTTGAAAGTAGAATAAAAGTATTAAAAGGGGGGAAATGTTAGAAAAATATGTATTAGTAATATGCATGCTTAGTGCATTCGAGGTTTAAAAGGGTTAATAGGTTAATACATTTATTCTGTTCACACTGCATGAATCTGCACAGCTATTAGAAACTTAAGAAGCATTTGATTTCTACTAATGTCAGCAAATAACAAGAAGTGTTTCATTTCTACTGGTGTCATAAGACTTAACAAAGAGTTATTGATTTTCTGCTTATGCCATGAAAAAGTACACAGCTGCTAGAAACTTTGATAAGGAACACAATGGATGCTTGAAAGTATAAACCGTAATCAGCATTACTTGTACCTAAGCTAGAAATGTACCTTGAATCTAGGCAAAATGTAACACATATATTAGAACTGCACAATTGAAGAATTGAAAGTTTGTGGTGGGCTAAAATAAGCCCCAAGGCCAGGTTGTTTTTCTCAAATGTTTTGTAAATCAGCAGTTATTCTCAACTAGTCAGCAATTAGTCTAGTAACATTTTCTGTAGAACAATACAGAAAGCTGTGTCTAACTACGTCAGCAATAGAAGTAACATTTCTGTGTAACATGGAAAGAACTGTATAAAATGCCATACTAATTATTAATGTATAGACAAACCATTCTGCCAGCATGCTTTGTCTCCTTGCTGCAAGTTAATAAAGGGTGCCCTGTGAAGTTTTTTCCTTTGACAGTTATACATTTTGAAAAAAAGTGTTAGCAGCACAATAGGTAGTTTACTTGCTTTTGATATAGAAGGCTGTAGTTTCTACTCCCACACCATGTAGATGGATTGCTGATACTGTGGTGTACTTTAAGGGAGGATGGGGGTGATGCTCTCAGAG
>NC_056746.1:467847538-467855038 GCF_019279795.1 Protopterus annectens
ACACACACACACACACACACACACACACACACTATGCACCTTTCTTTACTTTGGGAAGAAGATTATTTTCTCCCATGCAAAACAATCATATTTCAGCAATCAGTTACACACAAGTGTGAATTTTGTATATTCATCTTCCTCAGTCAAGAAATGATGTCATGAAAGCAAGTAAAATACAGGCTTTTGTTTTTAAATGCAAGAAAACACTGTACAATGTGAACTTCAAGATTGTTGCAATATTGCCATGCCATCTGCTGTAAGGAAACTCAAGCCAAGTATTTTAAATGTGTTTTTTAAAGCTGAAAAGATCTTATGAATCTCTTTAATGTTTTACAAGTCGGTTCCAGTGTGTCTGGATGAAGGTTTCATGCCCATTGTTTTAAGGCTAAAGTTTATGATCAGAATTTACACGTGGAAGGTGCTTTATTGCTCTGGTTTCTGCTAGAATGTATATGTGAAATGTCTTGTATTGTTATAAGTTTCTGAGCAGGTGTTAGATTGCTAAATAATGCAGTTTGTGGCCTGAGAACTCAGACCAGGTGTTAAGATGATGCAATATGAATACTGGGAAAACCTAAGTGTCAAAAATGATGTAATTTGGGAGGGCCTTAGAGACATGTTTGTTAGTAATGTTTAAATACTATTTTCTCACAAGGGACTGAAGCATTTTGATCTTGGATATCCAACTTATCAATACTCTGCCTAAGCTCACATGTAAGTTTTAGCACTGTGATTTCTTGTAGGAATAGTTTAAAAACTTGCTTGAGTTCCCCAAGGGGGAAGAAGATTTGTGCAGATTGGACAATGATAGACGGAGGTTGCCAGCCTAGTCAAATAGAATTTGATACATAATTCTATCAACTGTATAAATAAATGTAAAATACAGGCTTGTGTTTTTAAATGTAAGAAAACACTGTAAAATGTGAACTTCAAGATTGTTGCAACATTGCCATCTACTGTAAGGAAAACCAAGGCAAGTATTTCAAATGTGTCTTTTAAAGTTGAAAAGATCTTATGAATCTCTTTAATGTTTTACAAGTCGGTTCCAGTGTGTCTGGATGAAGGTTTCATGCCCATTATTTTAAGGCTAAAGTTTATGACCAGAATTTACATGTGGAAGGTGCTTTATTGCTCTGGTTTCTGCTAGAATGTATATGTGAAATGTCTTGTATTGTTGTAAGTTTCTGAGCAGGTGTTAGATTACTAAATAATGCAGTTTGTGGTCTGAGAAATCAGACCAGGTGTTAAGATGATGCAATATGAATCCTGCGAAAACCTAAGTGTCAAAATGATGTAATTTGGGAGGGCCTTAGAGACATGTTTGTTAGTAATGTTTAAATACTATTTCTCACAAGAGACTGAAGCATTTTGATCTTGGATATCCAACTTATCAGCACTCTGCCTAAGCTCACATGTAAGTTTTAGCACTGTGATTTCTTGTAGGAATAGTTAAAGCTAGTAAAGATTAATTAGGTATTTTTCTTTGAAATTAGACCTGTCCTATTGTATTATTTTAAGTTTCTGTGTGATCTCTGAACTCTTAGATATCTCTGTTGTGTAGTAGTTTTGTGTTGTGTTTTAATTATTTATTATTAAATATTTTTAAAACCTTCTACCTGTGGCTGGTTTGTGTAGAGATAAGCTCTAGAGTACATTGCATATTTATAGAGGTTATTGTAATAGGATACTCTAAAGTAAGCCTTGACTGTCAGTCATACTACCATTGGATTACAATATTGAACAGTAATAATTGGACACCCTTTTAAGGGCCTTTTAGTAGTTGATATTATTAGCTGGGTGGTGACAGTAATTACTACTGTATAGTCTGAGTAAAGGGGCACAGCTGGAGATTCTGCTTCAGCCTTTCCGTGGTGTGTCTGTGAAGTTGTATAAATACTTATCTCAAAGTGTGTGTGTGTGTGTGTGTGTTATGTCAGCTACTTGGCAGAGACACAAAGCACTGGTTGGACAGAAAGGGTACTGGAGGTTCTAGCTTGCCCAGCTAGGCTGAGACCTGGACCCTATAGCTGTGCCAGTGGGGAGTCTTATTGGGGACTTGGTGAGCAAAGGAGCAACCAGCTCCAGACTGACTGTGATCTCTGTGTGCACTTAAGGGAAATTGTACTTTACTGTGTGTGTTAGTTATCCTTTCCTCTCTTCTATGAGATGACCTCCCTGGTGTTGGTGGTGAGGATTGAGGCTCCTTGATTGCTGGGCCAGGGCACAGTCGTCACACACTGCATTCCTGAAATGTAACAGTTCAGCATCTCTTGCTGCAGTAAACATTGACTATGTATCTTTAAAGCAGAGGGACTTCATAATGATGGAGTGATTTCATGCATTTATCTATTTAGGGGTAGTCCAGGAGAGCAGTAAGGCATCTGAACAGGCAACATCAAAACCCCAGCAACATCTCTTCCCTTTAATTTTTGATGCAAACTGTATATATATATATCTGTTGCTATAGTGGCTATAGTGAGTCCACTTCTCCTGACTTTCTAATCTGCATGGTGTTCTGTCACAGGGGAAACTAGCTGGGGATTCTGTTTCTTGGAGTTGGCTTGCCATCACCATCACTAACCATGTCCTTATTGGCTTCCACTTTCCAACTTGCATTCTTGGAATGCGTGCTTTGTAGGCTACTAGATGAAGGTGATTATTTGCCATAAGACTACCAGTGCCTGAAGAAGTGTTTGCAGGTCTAAAGTTGAAGCAGTAGGCGCAACACAATGTATTCCCCATCTATAGTTGTAACAAGGCCCACAGAGGGAGAAACCATTGTGGCAAAAGGGTTGTTTTCATCTGGAGTAACCAGGAAAAACAGCCGAATGTCAGTGTTGGTGATCTTAAGCAGTATGGTTCAGATTATGTGTTACTGCTCAGATATTCAGCAAGAACTATATATAACCAACACAGTAAACAATCTATGGGACTCAGAAATGTTACTGCTACCAATAAACCCTTTTCACCACTGGTGGTATCCATTTCCAGTCCAAGGCAGTTCTACCACAGTACTTTACCTCAATGAGATGCAGCACTGCAGTAGGCTGTCTCTCTGGCATACTGCAAATGAAAATTTGGCATTCCAGAGGACAGGATAAGGAGTCTCCCTGAGAAATGTCTGCAGTAAGTGATTTACGAAGCTGAGCAATTCATAGAAGTACTTGGCTGCGTAAACCATCAGCACCAGCTACATTAATTAACATGACCACAGGTTTGAGTTAATCCATTACTTTCAATGGGTGAGACTGCATCAGAGGGAAGTGGACAGATAGTGTTGGGGTGTGATTGTGTGTATGGCTGCATGTGGCTATGTGTGTGAGTGTATGCAGAGGTGTGAGTGGTTTAAGGTGATTGCACATGTGTGTGTGTGTGTGTGTGTGTGTGTGTGTGTGTGTGTGTGTGTGTGTGTGTGTGTGTGTGTGTGTGCGTGTGTGTAAATTAGTGTCTCCCTGGGTGGTCAGAGTAAGAGGTGACTTAGGGGATAGGTAGGGTCATTGTATGTATGGGTGACTGGGTGAGTGCGTGTATGAGGGAGATCAGATAAGGAAGGGTGTATTTGATATAACCAGTCATTTGATTTCATAATATAAAAATGTATTATTTTGCATTGTATTTCATTACACTGTCATCTATTATATTGCTTTGCATTGTATTGGTATATTACATTATAGTGTGATCATTTAGAAAATACTTTGATGTAAAGTTTAAGAAAACATCTTAAAAGTAGAGTGAAAAGATCATTTTCAAAAGAATTTGGCAATTATATGGATGAAGGGCAGAATTCATGAAATGTTATTGCTGATGCTATAAACACATTTCAAAAATAGGATTATGCAATGAAGAAGAAATTATGGTTTATAAATGTTGCCTCTCCCTGTTATCACAAATCATTGATCTTTGCTGCAGTTGCAGTAAGGTTATGCAAAATACTTCTCATGAAACTGATCTGCAATTCACAACTCTGTATTGAATGTTAATCAGTATATGCAAGCTGTGTGCAAAAAAAGGATGTGATATCTCAGTATCTTATTGAACAGTGTACTTACTAGTCATTATCAGCAGGCTTACCTATCTTCCGCTAGATTACTGTTTGAGGAATTGTATACCAAGAAAGAGAAAAAAGATTTTTTTTTTTATATATGCAGGTGGTAAGCTCTGTGCACTCCCATGAAGCCCCACTCCTTCCTTATACACAAGAAATCCAAGGGTGAATGTTGGAGAAAAAAAAAAAACATGACATGCAGCCAAACTTGCTCAATACAAAACAACAGAGTTTTGGCAAATGAGACAGCAGCAACAGTATTAACAGTCCCCCTTCTCCCCCACCATTAGTAGCTGGCTAGGATCTGAATGCTTTCTGCACAAGACAGACACAGTGCCCCAATCCACCCCCTCCTAGCCCGCCCCATGCATTCCCGTGGCACATGCACATATAGAGTATGGTGTTTTGATTTTACAAGCTGTACTTTGCAGTGTTTTATTTGATGTCCATTGAGCATAAAACACAAGTAATGTCCAACAGTACTGTATGTCATGTCCTGGGGCACCCGATTCACCTCAGCTGTACCCAGCTCAGCAGGCCCTTAATGCAAACCTGTCCATTGTCAGCTAGCCAGTTCTCGTAGATTTTGACATGCTTAGAAATTCACTGAAATGTGAGCCTGGTGAAACTAACCTAAAAACAGACAAGTCTAAGTGCAATGTGCTCATTCCTTCTCCATAGAATGAATATATGGAGCACAGAAGACCAAAACAGTAGGAACAATGTAGGAGGCATGACATGACATAATTACTAAAGAAATGTATAGCTTATGTGTTAGACAACAGACAATATAAGAGGTGTGGCATGACTGCCATCATTGCTGTCCCAGGCTGCAGAGAAGCACTGTAACTCTTATATGAGCAAATGTGAAAATGGCTAATATAAACCTCTGCTATGAAGAAATACTCAATCAAGATATGCTTATGAATTAGAGATCCTACTTAAATGAAAATTGCATAAGTGCAAAGTAATTTTGTAATGGTTAGTCAGTATGAAGATTGATGCTCTGGTTACATATCATGGAGATTGATGCACTAAGCTACAAATGTTTGCCCCCAGACCTTCATTTGACTCCTTCCTTCTTCCTTGTGCTTACTATGTGACTGACAAGATACAAATAAACAGAGTTCCCAGGTCACCCCTGAAAAGAGCACATGATTCTCACAAGTTTACATGATAACAAATACATATGCATGCAGCTTAATCACTTACAACAGTTTGAAGCAAGAACTTCAGACACCCTTTGAAACTACAGCAATTCAGTTCCTGTTGCAAGAGTAGTATAAAAACTCAGTTCATTTTCTCCTTCAATGATCACAGCATTTTATATCCTCAAAGTATAATACTATCTAAAAGTATCACCTATGGAGGCAAATAATACTGAAGCAGGAGACCATAAGCTTAAAAAGGCAGTGCACTGCCTCAGTGGCAAAAGCTTCTGTCTTATAGCTCAAGGGTTCAGTGTTCAATCCTAATCTCCAGTTGCTATCTAGAGGGAGTTCTCCATATTCTCTGATTTCCTACCAATAATATCTTAGTTGATTGACTAGAAACACTAGTACATGTCTGTGAGTGTTGCATTTACCCTTGTCCTTGTGGCCTGGGTCATTATTAAACAGGTCTGAGAAGGACTAGTTCTCTTGCCTATTAGGAAATATATATGTTGTAAAATAGTAATAATACACTGATGTTCTTTAAACATTTAAGGAATTGTCATTTATGGGAATATTTTACGGCACAAAAAATACTAGAGAAGGTAACAGACTAACATAGTTCTGATGAGGGGACCAAATGGCTTCAGTAATTTATCTGCATAATTTCAACAACCTGAGCATGATTTGGCTAGATAGATATCTCTGCAAGGATAGTCACTTGGCAGTAGAGATAAAGAACAACAACATTTTCCAGGCTCAAGTTCAAGATATTAATTAATTCAATGACTTGCCAGTGTCAAAAGAAATATGAAAAGAATGTTGTGCCATTTAGTGATTAATGGAATTACAAACCATGGAATACTAATGCAAAATATATAAAGAGCAGTCATGTTGTGGTGACTGTTTCTTTTAGAAACTTTTCCTGCATACTCTAAGTAGTTGTTTTTCTGTGCAGCACCTCTTAACTAATTATTCTTGTTCCAAAATTGCTGTAAATTACTGTGCCAATTCACACCTTCAAAGACTTGAGAATTAGTACAGTTTCCATACAAAAGGCACCATGTTACGCTGGAGTAGCAACTGATGCACTGGCTTCAAGGCAAGGCCACAAGTAAGTGGCCAGTGAAGGGACAGCTGCCACTGTGTTATATGTTTAGATAGTAGGAAGGACTTTATCAAGCTCTATAACAATTTCCAGTGGACTGATACAGTATACTTCACATGTGTAACTGAATAAAGTACTACATTGTAAGCCATGAACAATGCAAACACAAATTGCAAATGCCTACTGCTGATGCATGATGATGGCTGGGAAAAGGTAATATATTAATAGGAACAGCATTTTATCAACTGGGGCTTATGCTTTAAGCTGCTAATGAGCTCAATTTTATAGTACCCTGGTTGATTATGCACGACTGGTCTCATGAAATGGTGGCTTAGACCATGGATGAGGAAATATTATTCTGCAGTTCAATGTGTTTGATTAGGAAGGAGCATGAGAAACAGCAGGAGGGTCACCCAATCCAGGAATCCAAACCTAGTCAATGACTCAAACAAAACATGCTGGAGAGACATATTTGAGTCACGGAGATTATCCCTTCTTTGGTACAGACTTCCTTTTCACATGAACAGAGCCCTTCCCTATCCCTCTTAAAGTGTAATTTGGCTCAATGGATGGGGAATCTCAGACTCACACTTGGGTAGCACCTATGTCCCTTATTGACAGGGCCAATCTGCAAAATACTCAAGGCATAAGCACAAACTTATGCCATCTTTTTTCCCCTAGGAACCACATACAGGGTAAAATCTGGTTATGCTTGCTAGGCCTGTAAGGGCTCTTAA
Organism: Protopterus annectens; assembly: GCF_019279795.1. Classification (NCBI taxonomy): domain Eukaryota; kingdom Metazoa; phylum Chordata; order Ceratodontiformes; family Protopteridae; genus Protopterus; species Protopterus annectens. The sequence continues at coordinate 467,854,580 of NC_056746.1, forward strand.
GCTGCTAACCTAGTAATCTTGTATGAGCCTATGAGCTTATGAATCCATGCATAACCCCTTTTCTCAATTTTTGAACATGGGGTCGGGGTGCACTTCAACAGTGACAATCATCTATAGTTAAGGTTTACACTGCCAGGTGGCTAGCCCTGGCATGGTAGTTTTTCCACATCACATACACATATAGTCATATGCACACTTATACCTATGGCCAATTTAGAGTGTCCATTCCACCTACACACACACACACACACACACACACACACACACACACACACACACACACACACACACACACACACACACACACACACACACACACACATGTGCAATCACCTTAAACCACTCACACCTCTGCATACACTCACACACATAGCCACATGCAGCCATACACACAATCACACCCCAACACTACTGCATGTCTTTGGAATGTGGGAAAAAAACAGAGCACCCAGAAGAAAC
>NC_056746.1:467860038-467873383 GCF_019279795.1 Protopterus annectens
TGAATTACCTCAAGGTGATTGTCTATCTCGTGTTTGTGGTCAGGAATATACGAACAGCACTCCTTCTGGATTAAAGAGCAAGTACCTCCTCTCGCCGCTAGGGTGAAGTCAAGAGCTATGTGGTTTTGAAGCACTACAGTTCTCATGGCACTCAGTTCATCAGTCACCAATTCTAGAGCGGAAAAAGTTGCATTGCTCATTATTTTGAGAAGTTTAGGCAATTTTCTCAGTTCCCAGATTGATTTAGTTGCTCCATATGCTGGCAATACACCTGCCCACGAGATGATGGTATCACCCAAGTCCATATGTGACAGTCTATTTTTCCCTAGGTTCACAGCATGATGGTTTTTCCAGCCCGCATTGATTTGCCCCACTGGGTTGACAGGTTTCTTGATTTCTCGTCGAACATTCCGAATTTTCCCCTGAGGTAAAACTGCTGTGTGTCATATGGCTGGAACCAGGTACCCCAAATAACAACTGCCGGACAAATTCTCAGGTAACCACTTACATGCTTTCCTACCACATACAAAGTAGCAATCTTCTACTTTGGTAGTAACTTTACTATGTCCTGGCTCTGGATGAAACATTTTTTTGTCAACTATAATCAGTTGTTTATAGAGGTCAGCATAATGTTTTACTTCATCAGTTGTCCTATGCATCAGTTCAAAAAAATGAATCATAGCTTGTGTTGCAATAGGAACCTGTGTTGTCAGTTTTATTGTAGCATCTATAGGGAACAGTCACATTGCAATTGCTCCAACCCACCTGAACTGTATCATTTTTGTAAAAACACACAGTCCCCTTCTGTCGAACAGACAAGTGCAATGCTACTTTATCTTGTGATGTGACATCTGATGTATCATAGAATAAGTTTTCCCAGGTCTTGTTGGCTCCTAGGGGGACTGAAGTTAACAATAACCCCCCATATGCTGTTGGCAAAGCTGTGCAAATCCAGCAATTCAAAACATTGAAGGTCTCAGCATACACATATTTGATTGCCTGGTAAGTGTTGAAGTTTGGGTGCCACTCTACGTGCAACTCTCCACGTTTATTCAGTTCAGTTTGTGTGGCTGGGAAAAGGAATGGCCACAACAAAAAGATTATTGTCACTAGTACAGTCAACAGGATGATTATGCAATACTTCTGAGGAAACCGTTGTTCTGCATTCCTGTTTTCTCCGACTCTTCCGAATAGGTACATCTGGATCTTACTGGATCCTGTCATCTTTATTTCAGACATGTGTTCTTACTCTCTGCCCTAATAGGACCTTCAGCACTGATGGTTTCTTCATTGGGGTTGAGACGGATCAGTCCTATTGATCTGACCCCCCTTTGTAGCCAGACTTTGTGCTGAGGGCCCCAATGGAGAGGTAAGATTTTCGTCCAGTTCAAAGTTCTTAATTAGTTTGCAGTGCGTCAGGTGGATCCACAAAGCTCGCTCTGCTATCTTGACTGCAGTGGGTGTCAGAAGAAGCACCTGGTATGGACCTTCCCACCTTGGTGATGACCAATTCTTCTTTTTTATGGCCTTTATCCACACCCAGTCCCCGGGTGTCACTGCCACCTCTGATGTCTCGGTTTGCTTTCTATCTGAAACAGAATTTGACTGCAACAGATGTTTAGAATTCATGACTTTCTTCATATATTCAGCTAGTGTAAAATCAGCTTCCTGGTCTGAGGACATGAGAAGTTTCCACTGGGGTATATAATAAGCCCTTCCAAATAGTTTTTCAAAAGGAGTCAATCCTTTTGTAGTCGGAACAGTTCTCATGCTCAACAGCGCCAGGGGCAAACAATGCAGCCAATTCTTTCCTGTCTCCGCTATTAACTTTCTCAATTTGTTTCTTAATATACCATTATGCCTTTCAACTAGCCCTGCAGATTGCGGATGGTATGCACAATGATTTTTTAAAGAAATACCAAAATGCTTACTTAACTGCTGTATGGTTTGGTTTACAAAGTGTATAACATTGTCACTGTAGATCCTTTCCGGAATGCCGAATTTAGGGATGATTTCTTTGACAAGTACTTTTGCTACCATGGCTGCATCTGGATTTTTGGTTGGAAAGGCTTCCACCCATCTGGAAAACATATCTACAATGACAAGACAATACTTCTTATTTTTACATTTGTTCAATTCTATGAAATCCATACAGATAGTATGAAACGGATATGGTGGTGTAGGGAAACTCCCTTGCTTGGGCTTTAACGCCCCTTGTGCATGTTGTTTGTTGCAAATTTGACATGTCAAACAAAATTCTTTAGAGTAGTTTGTAAATCCGTGCGTTGTGAACACCTGGTTCACCAGCTGCACCATCCCCCCTGTTGAGATATGGCACTGCCCATGGCTCAACAAAGCTGCATATCTAAACAAATTAGATGGTAGTATCAGTTTCCTTTCTTTAGAGATGTACAGCCCCTTTTCAAGATTTGCTCCTCGTTTTACCCATCTTTGTTTTTCAGCTTGCGTAGTGAATGTCTGCATTGTTTTTAACATTTCTAAGTCTAAAATCTCAGAGGGATGTAATTCCTCATTTAAAAGAAATACTTCTGTAGCTGCTTGTTTTGCAGCTGTATCAGCTCTCGCATTACCTTTTGAAATTCTATATTGTTGTTTGGTGTGAGCTGTGCATTTACAAATGGCTATTTTCTGAGGTAACTGAATAGATTCTAAAAGATCTAAAATAAACTGTGCATGATTTATAGGTTTGCCAGTAGATGTTATCATTCCTCAGTTTTTCCACTGTTGCACGAAAACATGTACAGTAGAAAAAGCGTACTGGCTGTCAGTAAAAATGTTTACACATTTACCCTTTGCTAAGGTACATGCCCGTGTCAAGGCAATCAATTCTGCTGCCTGTGCAGATAAGTTGTGTGGTAAAGATTTTGCTTCTATAATCTCAGTGTCAGAAACTACTGCATATCCTACTAGGTTCTGTCCTGCAGGACCCCTTTTGCACGAACCATCCACGTAGTATGTCACCTCGGCATCATCCAAGGGGACATCCATGAGATCTTTTCTAGGTAGTGTCTTTTGCTCAATTACCTGCAGGCAGCGGTGTGGTGTGCCGTCTGCAGGGGTCAGGAGCAGAGTAGAAGGGTTCAAAGTCGTGTATCGCTCAATTGTCATGTAAGGTTGGCTCAACAATATAGTCATACAGGAAAGATGCCTAGCAGGGGAAAGATATGCCACCTTTTCTTGTAGTAAAATAATAGCGACTGCATGAGGCACTCTCAAAGTGAGAGAGTGGAATAAGACTACTGAGGCCGAAGCCTGTACTGCCATTGCAGCTGCAACTACTGCTTGTACACAGTGAGGTAAGGACCATGCCACTGGGTCTAGTTGTGATGAATAGTAAGCAATGGGGTGTTGGTTATCCCCATGCTGTTGTGTTAACACTGATATCATATAACCTTGCTTACAATCTACAGTTTGGAAAAAATGTTTATGGTAATTTGGTAATCCTAGAACTAATGAGGACGCTATTAACTGTTTCAGTTTGCAGAGAGCAGATTCTGCCTCTGGTGTCCATTGTAACAAATCCTGTGCTGCCATAGGCTTCTTATATATGAGGTCAGTCAGAGGTGCAGATTCCAAAGCATAGTTTGAAATCCAGATCCGGCAAAAATTAGTCGTACCCAGGAAGGACATCATTTCCTTCTTGGTAGTGGGTTTTGGTGCTTGCAATATTGCTACTTTTCTGTCCTCATCTAATGTTCTGCCTTCCTTGGATATTACATATCCCAGGTATTTGACTTGTTTTTTCCAAAGCTGCAGTTTATTTTTATTTACCTTATGCCCTTCAGCGGCTAAGAATCATAATAGCGCTATGGTATCTTCTCTACAATCTTGCTGGGTGGGGGCCACCAGCAAGATGTCATCAACATAAAGTAAAATCTGACTGCCACTTGGTGGGGTGAATCCCGCCAAGTTGCTTGCCATTTCTTGTGAGAATATTGTTGGACTTTCACAATACCCCTGTGGTAGTCGCGTATATGTATACCTTTTCCCCTGAAATGTGAATGCAAACCAATATTGGCTATTAGGGTATATTGGTATCGAAAAGAACACATTGCTGATGTCTACCACAAAAAAATACTTCTGTTGAGGTTTTAAATCATTCAACAGGGTGTGTGGGTCTAGCACCGTAGGTGCCCTTGGTATTACTGCATCATTTACAGCTTGTAAATCTTGGACCATATGCCATTCTCCATTTACTTTTTTAACTGGAAATAAGGGTGTGTTACATGGTGAATCGGGATATTCTACTAGTATCCGTCCTTTAAGTAAGGCTGCTATAATAGGCTTTATCCCTGCCTCTGCATCCTTTCTTAAGGGATACTGTCTTTTTTGTTGTCTGAATGCTGACTTTGGCGTGATAGTTACTGGTCCCGCTGTACGAATAAGTCCTACATCTGATTTTCCTGTTGACCAGAGAGTTTCTGGTATATTCTGTAAGGCATTCTCTTCCTCCTTTAATAGGAGTGCTAATCAGCTGTCCTTGTTAGACTGCAAGTGCACGGCTGGGTGGGTCAGAGTTATCCAATTCATCTTCTGTATTTGTATTCCCTGTTCTGACAGTTCTAATTCTGTCTGTTTCTCCCATCTTGTGACTTTTTCTCCTAGGTCTGCCCATTCTATAGTTTTGTTCTTGGTTAAGCTAACATGTGGTAATCGATTAGATTTATAAAGTGTAAAGAACTCCTGGGGCAATGAACAGCTGGCTACACTGTTCCCTTCTGTGTCCCAGTACAGGTTATGTAATATCAATCTGTTTGCATGATTCTTAAACAATTCTTAACCACAAGCCACACAAACACGTAGCACCAAAACACAAAAATAAAATCCACTGTTTGGCACAATAAAGGTTGTCCTCCAACACCACAATACTATAGAAAGGCGAACAATTCTTGCTCATATTCCTTGTCAGGTCCTGGTGTGTTATAATAATACAGGGTACAGTGCAACAGGTGTTGCTTATCAATGTCAAGGGAGGGGAACTTGCTGATGGCTACATTCATTAATTCTTCAGTCACAGTCCCTGGACCAGTCGTAACCAAGTCCTGGCTGTACCAATAAAACATTTCACCCTCCGATTGCACTGCAAAGGTATCAGTTTGTTGCTGTGCTTCCATACCCTGCATGGTTGGAACTACTGCTATACCAAATAGTTGCATGAGGTCTCTGCCCAAGATGTTTACTGGGCATTTTGCAGAAACAACAATTTTGCTTTTCTGAGTCAATCCTGAAACTGGATCAGTTATTGCAATATTACGGGAGAGGGGCTCCTGATACAGCTGTCCATTAGCTGCCTTTACCAGTATGTAATCAGGTGACTCCGTGTTTTCTGGCAGTTTGGAGGGATGTATCAGGGTTCGTGATGCTCCTGAGTCACACAAGAATTTGACTTCCCTCCCTTCTACCAAGAGTGTAACTTCTGGTTTCATGTCTGCTAAATAGAGCTCCAAGCTCAATAAAGCTAGGTCTAATATTTCATTTTCTTCATTGTCACTAACTTCTTGCACTTCCTCTATCTCTTCTGTCACATCCTCTACTCCCTCTATCACATTCTCATTTGTCCTTTCAAGGAGTGGGGGTACAGGTGGTCCTGCCTTCCAGCAAAAAGGAGTATAAAGGAGATGAGCAATTTTCGAGATTTGCTCTTTCCCTGTGTTTTCTATCTTTTTTTCAGTGCATGTCAATTGGGAGCCAGAAAGGGCAGGGGTGAAAAATATTGCAGTCATTCACCTCAGAGGAATAAAACTATTTTGCTGCATTGTATTCATTACCTAACAGCTTTAACAAATGTTGCATTTCTTACATTCAAGTATCTTTACTTAATACTATATTGTTAGATGTTCTACATTATAATTTTATCACTTAATTTGCATATCATGCCACATTATTGTAGAAGTTAAGGGTAGTTTATTGCTCCTACTGACAGTTCTGATTGTGTTGTATTTGCATATACATTACCCTTAGGAGAAGCTATCATCCTAATTTTATTGTAACAATGTCTTTCTGACACACTACAAATCAGAAAATCATCATTTATTTACAAAATTGTAATTCAAAGTTACATAGAACTTACACTGCACTAAAATATGGCTTGTCTGAAAGTGTTAATTATATACCACATGTTGCATAAATATAAAATAATTGTTCAGACATTACTACTTTGCCTTTGCCTTTTTCTTAGAAACAGTTGTATTCATTATATGCAATATCTTGTCTTCAGCATTTATAAAATTGTTATTAGAAAAACAGACAGAATACAATTGTAATTAAAACGATGAATAAACGCACATACACACACACACACACACACATACACACACACACACACACACACACACACACACACACACACACACACACACACACACACACACATACACACACATGAAGTCTGGAAGTTTAGCATTATTTTAAAATGACTTGCAAGTACAAGTCAGTGACAAGGTACAAACAACACAGAGGAATATGGAAAAAAATCTTTCACTGAGAAAGTGTTATGCAATGTGAAAAGCCTCACTGAGGAAACAGTGAGCCTGAAGACAATGGGAAACTTCAAGAATGCATTGGATAGTTCTAAAGCCATACAAATAAATTTCAGAAAGTTGTACAGTGATGGCTGACATTTGAAAAGAGAACAAAATGAACAAATGATTTCCAAGCGATTGTTGTCTTTAACCAATATCTATAATTCTTTGATAATAAAGGACAGAAATGTATGAAGTCAGATCCATTGATGAAGTTGAAGTCCCACCACTGTGAGATTGGCCACTATAAAAAATGCAGTTAAAATAAAACAGAATTAATTCCAAATCTTGATGTTATATCTTTTATGCATTTTTGCAGGAGGGCTTTGACCTCATGTAACCCTCCCATCAAACTGGGGTCACATCCCTTGTACTTATATAAACCAAGTCCGATGGCTGAGATGACTGTATCTCAGAGCAGGGTGAGTACTCTGAGTTACCACAACCTAGGACTTTTTATATTATTCCTCCACATTTGCACTTACAGTTCTGCTGTTCCAAAGGTCACAATAATGGCTTAAGAATTTCAACAGAAATCAAAGATACAGAAGTGAGTTTGGGACAAGCCATCTCATAGCAACCTGTTAAAGTTCCATTTCAAAAGAGGAAGCAGATTTTTAGAAATGACATTCTAAATGAGGCAAATAATGTTATTTTCATAACACAAAGCTTAAACACCTCTCATATGAAAGGCTACATGACCTGTTTTTCCTTCTTAATAACATCAGCTCTGAGGGTGTGTACCTTGAAGTCAGAGAGGATCATGCTTGCTATGCTCTCCATTGCATATGTGCAGTTTAAACCTGTTTATATCAGCTCTACAATGTCACATCAGTGGTCGACATATTAGTTGACTGACTCCCAGAATGTGTTAGGCATTGCATTGGCTGCCTTATTTATCATTAACAGATAAATGAAAACAGGTTTTTGCTGTAGAGACATTAAAGAATGTTGATGCAATATGCCAAGGCAGTAAAATGAAAAGGCATGAACATCTATGAAAATAAACCATCCTGTGTCTCAACCTTGTAGTGGTAACAGTAATGGAAATTTTGCAAGTATTTAATTTCAAATCCAGTAGAAAAATAATGGCAGAAAAAAATCAAATGAATCAATAACATTTTTTATGATTTTGTACCAGACAACAGATCTATGGAACTAATGTGATTGTCACAAGTGTGAATGCCATTTTGGTGAAAAAAAATATCCAAATGCATTCACACTAGATTATCTAAGTTATGATTTTTTGGGGGGGTAAAACCCTTCCCCACCACACCAAACACACACACACACACACACACACACACACACACACACACACACACACACACACACACACACACACACACACTATGCACCTTTCTTTACTTTGGGAAGAAGATTATTTTCTCCCATGCAAAACAATCATATTTCAGCAATCAGTTACACACAAGTGTGAATTTTGTATATTCATCTTCCTCAGTCAAGAAATGATGTCATGAAAGCAAGTAAAATACAGGCTTTTGTTTTTAAATGCAAGAAAACACTGTACAATGTGAACTTCAAGATTGTTGCAATATTGCCATGCCATCTGCTGTAAGGAAACTCAAGCCAAGTATTTTAAATGTGTTTTTTAAAGCTGAAAAGATCTTATGAATCTCTTTAATGTTTTACAAGTCGGTTCCAGTGTGTCTGGATGAAGGTTTCATGCCCATTGTTTTAAGGCTAAAGTTTATGATCAGAATTTACACGTGGAAGGTGCTTTATTGCTCTGGTTTCTGCTAGAATGTATATGTGAAATGTCTTGTATTGTTATAAGTTTCTGAGCAGGTGTTAGATTGCTAAATAATGCAGTTTGTGGCCTGAGAACTCAGACCAGGTGTTAAGATGATGCAATATGAATACTGGGAAAACCTAAGTGTCAAAAATGATGTAATTTGGGAGGGCCTTAGAGACTTGTTTGTTAGTAATGTTTAAATACTATTTTCTCACAAGGGACTGAAGCATTTTGATCTTGGATATCCAACTTATCAATACTCTGCCTAAGCTCACATGTAAGTTTTAGCACTGTGATTTCTTGTAGGAATAGTTAAAGATAGTAAAGATTAATTAAGTATTTTTCTTTGAAATCAGACCTGTCCTACTGTATTATTTTACGTTTCTGTGTGATCTCTGAACTCTTAGATATCTCCGTGGTGTAGTAGTTTTAACTTGTGTTTTAATTATTTATTATTAAATATTTTAAGACCTTCTACCTGTGGCTGGTTTGTGTAGAGATAAGCTCTAGAGTACATTGTATATTTATAGAGGTTATTGTTATAGGCCACTCTAAAGTAAGCTTTGACTGTCAGTCATACTACCATTGGATTATAATATTGCACAGTAATAATTGGGCACCCTCTTAAGGGCCTTTTTGTAGCTGATATTACTAGCTGGGTGTTGGCAGCAATTACTACTGTATAGTCTGGATAAAGGAGCACAGCTGGAGAATCTGTGTCAGCCTTTCCCAGGAGTGTTTGTGAAGTTGTATAAATACTTATCTCAAAGTGTGTGTGTTGTGTCAGCTACTTGGCAGGGACACGGAGCACTGGTTGGACAGATAGGGTACTGGAGGTTCTAGCTTGCCCAGCTAGGCTGAGACCTGGACCCTATAGCTGTGCCAGTGGGGAATCTTATTGGGGACCTGGTGAGCAAAGGAGCAACCAGCCCCAGACTGACTGTAATCTCTGTGTGCACTTAAAGGAAATTGTACTTTACTGTGTGTGTTAGTTATCCTTTCCTCTCTTCTGTGAGATGGCCTCCCTGGTGTTGGTGGTGAAGATTGAGGCTCCTTGATTGCTGGGCCAGGGCACGGTCATCACAAGTGTTTGGCAGTGGTGGGATCTACTTCACATACTAATTGGCTTGTAGTGGTGTGGGGTAGAGCAAATTCCTGTAGCTTATGTACAGTGATCTCTAAAAGTGTTTTGTACTCTGAAACAGACATGCAGTGTATACTCAGAGTTCAGATCACAATTGTTTTATTTCTTTTGTTAGCTTTGTGTTAGTCAGGGTGAGCAGACAGCATGTCAGTGGAAGAGTATGGGAAGCTGACAAGGAGCCAGCTGGCGGAGATGTGTCAGGCTAGGGGACTGGTGCATGGAAACCTGACTAAAGCAGACCTGATTGCAGACTTGGTTACAGCTGTATAAGAAAACAGCAGCCTGGAGGACAATCAGACTGACAGCGGAGATACAATATTCTCGGAGAATGGACAGCTCAACCTTTCTTCAGTGGACTTAAAAATCCATCTGGAACTAAAGAGACTTGAGTTGGAGGCCAGGCATATGGAACTAGAAGCAGCCGAGAAAATGAGGAGTCTACAAGCTGAGGAAAATGAACGGCAGAGGAGGCATGAGAGGGAAATGCTGACTCTTCGCCAGAGTTATTAAGGTAATGGGGAAGGGAATAACCGGACCCCAGAAACACAAAATTTCTTCCACAGTTTAAAGAGGGGGATAATTTTGATAGCTTCATTCATATGTTTGAGCTGGTATGTAAACAGTATGAAGTTGACCAAAGGCTCTGGGTATGGTTCCTGATCCCCTTACTTCATGGTAAAGCTGTAACCTCTTTAACAAAAATGCATGACACTGACTGTTTTGATTATACTGCTGTAAAAAGACATTTATTAGAATGTTTTAAGTTAACACCTGAAATGTATAAGAAAAAGTTTCGTGAGCATAGACACAAGGCAGATGAAATAGTATGTGAATATGTTGCTGAACTGAGCACTTATTTTCATAGCTGGGTGAGTGGATGTCAGGCCACCACTTTTGAAGGGCTGGCAGACCTTTTGGTAAGGGAACAAGCCCTTTGCACTTTGCCTGAGGAAATGAGGATCTTGCTAGCTGATAGACAGTGTGCTACTTCAGAGGAGTTGGGGAAGAAGGGAGACCTATACCTAGCAAGCAGGGCAGCCCTGCACAGGAAAGGGACCCCCAGTACTGCTTATGGGACTAAAGGAACCCATGGTGGGCAGCACAGACTGCCTCAACAGAATCCGCCAGTAGCAGGGGAAGCCACTAGTCCAGGTACACGTCCAGGAGCTAGGGTTACATTTTTTGAATGCAACCAGTGGAGCCATGTGGCATACAGATGTCCATGGAGGCAAGGTGCGGAACCAAAGGTGAGGGAGCCAGTAAGTGGAGAAGACAAAATGCCAACAGTGGGTTGTCTTGAGACAACAGGGGTATGGAACTACTATCCTGCAGATGTTCTGAGAGGGAAGGATTTGGATGAGGCAGTACTATGTACTTATGCAGCTACATGCAGTGAGGCTAGGAGACAAGCATGTGGGTCTGGTAGTCTGGGGAGACCCAGGCAGACTGCATACTTGCAGCCAGGACTGCTGAGGTGGTTACTTCAGGGAGGGAGCTGCTCTGTAACAGTGAGACTGAATGTGACCCACAGCTGCTTGTGGGTACTGATGTTCCCTTGGACAGGGTAACTGCAAAGGTAGAGGTGAGTAGTAGTACCCAGGCTGACAGTGAGGCACCATTGTCAGAGGATGCCAGACTTCCTGTGGAAGGGGAGCTGGGAAGGGTTAAAAGGACGGAGTTGAGACAGGCTCAGCTCTCAGACTCTACATTGCAAGGCCTGAAGCAGGTAGCTAGGGAGGCACCTGATTCTCAAGTGAAGGGGGAATCTGTATAGTGGAACAAAGGGTAACTATATAGAGAGTGGACCCCTGAGGGAGGGCTAGAAGGTGAGAGAGTACAGCAGTTGGTAGTGCCTAGAGCTTACCGTCTGGCACTTCTATCCATAGCCCATGATATTCCCTTTGCAGTTCATGTGGACATAAAATGTACAAAGTGGTGTATTATGCAAAACTTCTATTGGCCTGGAATTTCCAGACATGTAACAGGGTACTGCAGGACCTGTGAGCAGTGCCAAAAGGTAGGTAAGGCAGGAGACAGGGTGAGAGCTTCTTTAATGCCTTTGCCTGTGATTGAGGAGCCATTTCAGAGGGTAGCTATGGATATTGTGGGTCCTCTGAGTACCCCAAGTTCCATAGGGAAAAAGTATATCCTAGTGATTGTAGATTATGCTACATGATACCCTGAGGCAGTGGCTTTGTCCTCCATTGCAGCCCAGAAGGTGGCAATTGCTTTGCTAGAGATGTTCAGCAGGGTAGGTTTCCCAAAGTAAATACTGTCTGACAGAGGTGCCAATTTTATGTCAGACCTGCTGGTTTTTCTGTGGAAGTCCTGTGGGGTGAAGCACATGAAGACCCCCCCTACCATCCCCAGACTAATGGTCTTGTTGAGAGGTTAAACTCTACAATCAAGTCCATGCTACAGGCATTTTCAGATCAGCTTAAGAGGGAGTGTGACAAATATTTGCCCCATCTGTTGTTTGCTTACAGAGGGGTTCCCCAGGAATCCACAGATTTTTCACCCTTTGGGTTGCTTTGTGGGCATAGGGTGAGGGGACCTCTAGATTTAATTTGAGATGAGTGGGAAGGTGAGTGTGAGTCTCACAAGGAATCTGTTGTGGCATATGTCCTGAACCTCAGGACAAGGCTCAGGGAACTCATGGGCCTGACCCAGGAGAACCTGGCACAAGCCCAGCAACAGAAAAATGTGTGGTATGACAAGAATGCTCGAGCTAGCGAGTATGCTGTAGGGAAGCAGGTGATGGTTTTCATTCCTGTCAGACACAACAAGTTGCAAGCAGCTTGGGAGGGACCCTACAAGGTGGTAAGAAAGGTAAGTGATGTTAACTACATGGTGGAAGTGCTAGGCAGATGGCAGGGGCACAAATTGTACCATGTTAACATGATGCAACCATACCATGATAGGGAGGCCCTTGTGCTGAGCATTTGCAGTGGATTGCAGGAGGAGTCTGAGAGAGATCTGGAGACTGATCTCCTCAGTGAGGCTCGGGCTGACACCTCGGTGGAAGGGGTAGCAATGTCCCAGCAGCTATCTCCTACCCAGGTCCGAGAAATCCGAGCAGTGTTGCAGGAGTTTGGGGGCATGCTCACCGGGAAACCAGGGAGCACCCACCTGATGCAGCACCAGGTGGATACAGGACCCCAACGGCCTATCAGGCAGGCCCCTTATAGGGTGTCTGAGAGAGTCAAACAGACTCTGAAGGAGGAGGAAGTAGAGGAGATGTTGGAACTAGGGGTGATTCAAGAGTCCAACAGTTCCGGGGCCTCACCAGTGGTGTTGGTGCCAAAGAAGGATGGCAGCAACAGGTTCTATGTGGATTACAGGAAATTAAATAGTCACACAGAGTCAGATGCTTACCCCATGCTTAGGACAGATGAGGCCCTAGAGCAGCTGGGTGGGGCTAAGTATCTTACAACCATTGATCTTGCCAAGGGTTACTGGCAGCTGCCCTTGACTCCCAGTGCTACAGAGAAGTCAGCCTTTGTGACTCCTTTTGGCTTGTATGAGTTCACAAATATGCCCTTTGGGAAGAAGAATGCCCCAGCGACTTTCCAGAGGCTGGTAGATCATATCTTAGCAGGAGCAGGAGGGTTTTCCCTTGCTTACATGGATGATATTGCTATCTACAGCCATTCCTGGCAAGAGCCATTTCAGCATGTCAGGGAGGTGCTGGGCAGACTACAGAGGGCAGGGTTGACCATTAAGCTGAGCAAATGTCAGGTGGGTTTGGCAGAGGTCTCCTACCTAGGACATAGAGGGGGGAGTGGTAAGATAAGGCCAGAACCTGCCAAAGTGGAAGCCATTCAGGCATGGCCTGCACTTGTTACCAAAAAGCAGGTGAAGGCATTCTTAGGGACAGCAGGGTACTACGGAAAGTTTGTTGCC
>NC_056746.1:467873883-467926383 GCF_019279795.1 Protopterus annectens
CTTGAAAAAATGTAAGTTTTGAATACAATGCAACAAAATAGTTTTATTCCTCTGAGGTGAATGACTGCAATATTTTTCACCCCTGCCCTTTCTGGCTCCCAATTGACATGCACTGAAAAAAAGATAGAAAACACAGGGGAAGAGCAAATCTCGAAAATTGCTCATCTTCTTTATACTCTTTTTTGCTGGAAGGCATGACCACCTGTACCCCCACCCCCTGAACTCATATCTACAGAGCCATACTTTGCGGAATATTCTGAGAAATGGCATCTTGGACTTAGCATTTGTAACGCCATTCTTTTGACCATTCAGTCTCCATATTTTGGGACTCACTCTAGCAGGTCTTGACATTTCAAATGGTTACTGCCCTCGGCTCCAAGTTGTACATAAAAATGTATTTAATCTTCTTCTGGTTAGGCATCGCCACAGTGGATCACCTGTCTGCTTATGACTGGTAGTGGAGTTTTTACAGTGTTGAGTTGCCAGCCCGATGCCCAACCTTCCACAGAAGGCACACACTCACACCTAGGGCCAATTTAGGTTGTTCAATCCACCTACAGCATGTCTTTGAGATGTGGGAGGAAACCAGAGCACCCGGAGGAAACCCACACAACCACAGGGAGGACATGCAGACTCTGCACAGAAGGTACCCCAGCCAAGAATCGAACCGGAGAACTTCTTGCTTTGAGGCGGCAATGCTAACTGCTGCACCACCGTGGCCACCCTTTAAAAATGTATTTAATATTTGTTTGTATTTCCTCACATATGAAAATGTTTTTCATTTGAATCCTGAACAGTTTGCCAAATCGTCTGAGATCACACCATTGCTAAAAGCTTTTTCTTGTGGAGGCAAGTCCCCCCCCCCCCTCCCCAGACTTTCTATAATCATCTGTGATGTCATTGTGCCTTGAGGCAAGAGCAAAGCCCTGAATGCAATAACCTCATTTGAGAACTTCTTCAAGTGGTGTTATATCATTCAACTACCCTGACCTTTCTAACTCCTGTTCTATTTTGGTTAGTTTTTCCTTTCAGATGTCTTTATCTGTGAGGAACTAGTTACCAAAACAATGGATGGTATACAGGTAGTGTCTAACTGCCTGCTTTCTACCATTGCAGTTTCTTCTAGTAGAGCACAGTAGCTTCCCAGCCCTTATTAAACTTTTCTCAGAATCTGTGCACACTTAGATGACCCATTAGTTTTATACGGCTTGCATCTTGTCACCTGAGCAGGCCTTATCATTCTCCTTCTTGCTATAGCTAACATTTTGGCCTCATAGTACAGCAATAATAATGAATGAAACTATTTTTGTAGTCTTTTGGGATTAACACAGACTTAATCAGTTACAGTTTTTGGTCTGAAGTTAGCCACATCACCACCCACTGAAAAAAAGTTCTGTATTCTGCAACCTGAAGAAGTCCTGTTTGTACTTTAACCAAAACTGCGGAAAGAATTACTAGGCTGCCAAGGAATTTGGGAATCTGGAGACTCCAGAAATCTATACCTGTCACAAAGAGATACTAAAGGAAAACAGACCTTGCATAAGGCCTACATCTTACTGCGAATGATATTATAGCTGAAAACCCCTAGCAAAATCATCAGTAATGCCCAAGGGATGGCAAAGGATGTTTATGAAATACCTCTAGAAGGTGGACATGACTTGTGATCCTGAATGGATGACTCAATTTAGGTTCATAACAAAATGTGGAAAGTTAGAATCTGAACTGTAGTATTGCCTTTTTTGCACCCTTGATGCCTCACTGACCGCCAAGCCTCCATTCTGTTTGCTCAACTGACCGACTCTTTCTCTCAAGAGCTGACAGCCTTTTGGCCCATGTTTTTCACCCAAAGATAAGGTTTTGGTGGCAGAAGTGTTGTCTTCATTCCCTTGGTAAATCGGAAGGGTTTTGCACGTAAGCCTTAACCATTTCCCTGGTGTAGATGTCTGCATAATCCCAATTAATGACACGCAGTAGATATTTTTGATGTACAAGTTCCACAAGACTGATTTCCTTATATACACTATAAAGATACATTTTTGTTGTTAATCTCTGGTCTCCACCAGGAATTTAATGTGAAGACTACACTTTTGAACATTTGCCTTACACCCCCCTCCCAACAGAAATAGGTAAGCATGTGCTATTTTACCATTCCTTTGTCTCTCCTGTCCAGCTCTTCAGCAACTAATGAAACTCAAGTCTGTAAGGTCAGCTAGGTTGTAGTCAGGGATTTATCCCTCTAAGCCTTAGAGTTGGTATAACTTTACATTTTCTTATATGACGGCAGTCTGTTAGTTCTAGCAGAATATAAAAGAAGTTGCTTGCTCTTGCAGCTTTTTTTTACTTTAGGATTTGTTGAGCTGCCTCCTTTAAGCAGCTTATGAAGTCTCTACACCATACCTATGCTTCCTGGTATACATGTCTAAGTCACCTAGAATGCAAAAAAATGTCGAAAGCATTTTGTGTGGGCCATAACAGTATTGTATTGACCTTGAGGACTTCTCAGTCTTCTTATACTGAATCTCATACAATTTCTCAAGAAGTTCACAGCTCAGTGTAAAAGTCTGAAAGCCTTCAAATCTTAGGAACTCCTGAATGTGGACTACAAGTAAATTTCTGGGTCAAAAAGCATTTATCCACAAAAACATGGTAACCTATAACTGATACCCAAGTTGTACCAACAGTAAAACACAAAAGTGCTACCAACAGATTAAATGAATTAAACTGACTAGACCCAATGGGAGAATTCTATCTTAGTAGCACCTGCAGGAGATCCCATGTCAATATCAACCAGGCCCGTATGTGAACACAATACCTGGCACTTCTTCTGAAAGTCAGTCATAGAGCTAGACATCCCAACAAAGAAATTTACAAGGGAAGATGCAAAATTAATACACTCACTGAACATAGTCACAACACAAAACCAGCCATTTTTCTGAAAGGTGTCATCATCTGGGAAACTGATAAATATGACAGAAAAAATGAGAAAGCAGTCACATCAAATTGACTTTCAGTTCTAAGAACACATGCACAAAGCCATGTCTATATACAACAAGATCAAAATACAAGCCGTTATGCCATATGAAGAAAGAGAACTACTTCCTTAATCTGAGTGATCCAACCAAATCTATTTAATAAAATTAAGAAATGCATGGATATGGGTAAACAAGAATAAATCTGTAAATGTAATAACCTTAATGCCAGAAATGCTGGTAACTAGAAAATAACTACCCTATATCTGTACACTTGAACTTAAATAATAATAAAAATGGTTTTCCAGAGTGATGGAATCATAGTCTCAGCATTTGGTAACATGTTGATATTAAAAGAAAGAGGAAAGTAAAAATTAAAAAAAAACAAAAAAAAACACTCAAAAGCTGACATCTTTACACTCTGCACTGACTGAATTTGCACCACCCAATTAATCAAAATTAAATCCATCTAATGATTATAGACATATAAAGTATAAGGCAATTCCTTACCTGATCACTGCATAAAACAACAGAATGCTGCCTATGAGATAGTCTGCTCATAACTCAGTTATGTAGTCTAAATAAATCCCACAGACAAAACCAGAGTGATGTTGACTAGGATAACATATCTAGCTACTCTAGCAGTAAGGTACCCAGAACATAGCCAAAAATTATATGACAAGAGTGAACATGTTTAGAAAGCAATAGAGCATAAGTTTATATGTATATATTAGGATAATGACCACAGGGGCCTTTGTAAGCCTAGTCATGTGACCCAAAATGTATCATATGAGTTATTCTGCCTTAGAGATATTTTATGGGATGTACATTAGTTACGGCATGATTTAATGGTTGTCTGCCATCAGACACATGGGTGTAAGACCAGGGGTGAATTTCTGATTTCCAATCCAGTGGTCCAGGTTGCACTTGAATAAGGTTAAGGAAGGGCTCTGCTTCACATGTATGGGAAGATTATTCCAGAGAATGGGGATTTTGTGTAATATATACTTGTCCCTCCCAAATGTCCCATTTAAGTTGTAAGCAAAGTTTGAATCCTTAGATCTAGTTGTTCTGGTGATGTTCATTTTATGGATATGCAAAAAGTCCATCAAAGTGAGATCCAAGGGTGCCTTGCATGCAAGGTATAAATCACCTCTCAGCAGTCTGTACAAAATAGTATATAGAGATAGGGGTTTGAGGTGAGCTGCATAGGACATTGTGTTTATGCCATGCATTCTATTTGTGTGGAGCCTCTGTGGATATTCCAGTTGTTGCATAAGCCTAATCAGGTACATACCAAAGGAAGTGTTACATTCAGTAATGGTCTGATGAGGGATGACTACAGTGGCATGACTTTCCTGGACATAGATGTCATACCCTTACTTATAAGTTGTGTGACATAGAATGATTTTCTTACTGCCTTAGACACACGTTGGTCGAAAGTCCAGCCACCACCTATGCAAGTCCCCAAATCCCTGAGGTAGTTTCCCTGGGTGGAAAACTTCCCAAAGGTACTATTACACATTTTTTGGCTTAGGTTTTAAGCCCGGGTTTTGCCAGCAGTCATTTGACTGTGTTAGACCTTCCTGTAACATGTTGGTATCTTGGGAGACTTCTATGATGGCTCCTAGCTTGCAATCATCTTTAACTTTGGTAAGCCAAAGGCCCTTGACATTGGCCTTGACTTCCAAAAAATAGATACCAAAGAGGAGCGGACCCAGCACAGAGCCCTAGAGGACTCCACTGGTGACCAGCCTCTTTGTGTAGGAAGTCTCTCCAATCCATGAGACAGCTGGCTATTCAATGAGTCACATAGGGGTTTATGCCTAATTCCATGAGTTTATTTACAATGCCAGAGTGGGGTATTGTATCAAATAGCTTATCTTGGTCAAGGTAGGCAGTATGTACTATTTTGCCACCACTTATTGCCTTGGTGAGCTTTTCAAAGAAGGCCACCAGGTTCAGTAGGCATGACCTGCCTTTGACAAAACCAAACTGGGTTGGATGCAGTCTATGAAGGTTTCCTATGTCATTGTTAATCACTTCCATGATAATTCTTTCCATGGCTTTGCATATGAGACTTGTCAGACTAGTGGTTCTGTAGCTTTCAGGATCTGTTGATGGTCCGCTCATGACTGTTGCAATCTTCCATCCATGTGGCATGAACCTAGGGTTGAATAGTGACACTAGAGGTCCTGATAGGTCAGATTTCAGACTATTAGGAGGCCCATTAAAGCTGTATTTATGCCATCAGAGCACATCTAAGACCTGTTCTCTACTGGAAGTTGGAGGGGTTGTGTTAGATGGTATTTCTTGGGGGGTGACTGGGGGTGAGAGAGGGATAAATTTGGAGCTGAATATGTCAGCTAGATGATTTGTGATATTCACCAGCTCTGTGAACGTGGCTCTATTTACCAACAGTTCAGCACACTCTTGCATGCTGCCCTTGAGGCTTTGGACATAGCTAAATAAGTCCTTATGCTTGTCCTTAGCCATCTGCTTTGTTGGCCTTAGTTAGTCCTCTTTGTTATCAAGCTATCTCCAAAACAGAACCACCATGCACGTAGGTCCTACCAGCACACAACTGTAGATAGGCACAAGACAGTCAAAGGATATAACATAGAAATGGTACACTAACTCAAGAGATTTCCCAACATAATATTAGACAGAAATATCCACCTAGAACAATATCCTTATAGCTCTCTCACATGTGCGGTGGCTTTTTGTTTTACTTCTGTTTGACACCCATAACTCCATATGGTATAATAACATTTCTTGGAACAGACTGTATTACTCAAAGTCACAATTAATGACAGCAAGCAAATGAAAACAAAGAGTATGTAAAACAATAATAATTGTATTTGTCTAGATGCCCTGTGTTGAAGATAAGTTTTAGAAGATAGGAGTGTTTGTTATGCGTTATGCATATTTTCACAATTATATTCATATTTTCATAAGTGGTGAGATACATCATTGTCTGGACATATTATGAGAAATCTTGCAGGAGACAGAAAAGTACACTGTTCCTGTTAGATTATCTGCAGCGTACTGGGGATATTGCTAGTTTGTCATTATAAAGATATGCAGCAGTTTCATAATTTACTTTAATATTCACAAACCAAGAGACTAAGACAGTACTGTATGATATCATCGTAATCCTTAATGGTGCTGATGAAAGCTTCCACTGATATTTGCACTGCAAAGTACACAGATTGAAAGATAACAGGGTGCTGTTTATACTGGTCATTATGCCTGTAGGCTTTTTTATATTTCTGTAAATGTCTCAAAAAAAGGCAATTGCTTGCTCCCAAGTAAAAACTTAGTTCTGATTGAACAAAACTAATATTGATACTGTCTTAGATTTACTATTTCAAAAGTATGATAAGCCATTTCAGAAAATTTAGAGAAATATATCAGTTGAGAATGCATTTGTTTTGTAAGACATTACTGCACTGATGTAAATACTTTAGATACTTTCATTATAATTCTTTGGATGTGATTTGCTGAATTACATTGCTATTTGTTTTCTTTCTAAATAGCACTTATTCTTCACAAGATATTAAAATTTGTTTGGCTTATGCTTTTAACTTGACTTTTCAGATTATGGACAGAAATGTAAGAATGATTACATTCTAGCCGCTAGTAGATGTGAATAGGATAATACAGAAATCATGCCTCAGTGCACATATGCCCAGTTCAGCAAGTGTTCAGTGAAGCACAAACCAAGAAAAATACTGTGCAGTCAGAGCAAACCAGAAAGGCATACTTCTGGGATTATGGTATGAGATAGTCCCTGATGTTAATGTGAAGTCCTGATGAACAAAAAGAGACTATAGCAGTCGTAATGTTATTTGTAGTACAACAGAAAATAAAGAAGCATTCTTTTGTAACACCATATGATCTAGAGGGCATGAATTGCAGCCCATGTAAAGGAAATAGTAAACTTATAAATATGACAGTGCTGAAAATCTCATACAATATATCATCACGCATAACATAAAGTTAAATCAGGATTCTGGAGTGTTAAAAATAGCAAAATCAATCATTAATTATACAAAGATGGAAAGAGAAACTGCATGCTAAATGTTAATAACAGAAAGGACTACATATACAAGGTTCAAGCCAAAAGGTCTTCACAGTTCTGAGTTCCAATGTCCCACAAGAATCTCCACAGGCTAGAAGAGACAGTATTCATGAGAAATGGCACAAAATGCAAGTTGCATTACATCAATGTGATAATCTGTGCTTCTTTGCCATTAAGGCCTTTATTAGTCATGCATATTCCCACAAAGTCAGCATCTCTTGACCTAGGAGTCTGCATGGCTATGAATTTCTCCAACAAGTGAAAGCATGACCCCCCCCGCAACACACATACAAGCACTTACAAATGCACACACCTGAATATGTGCACATGCGTGCATGTGGCGGATTTGTTCTCAGTAACATGAAGGTAATCAGTGGTATTCTGTAGGGCTCCATGCTGGGACCACTATTGTTTAACATCTACTTCACATATCTCCAAACATACAAATTGGGATCTCTGGCTAAGCAAGATGGCTGCAAACATGGTGTCATCCTCAAGTCCTCCATTGATATGCAGATGCTTCAAATGGTAAACAATCCTTTCATCCATTGTATAATATACACAATTCCCACTTCAAAATGTAAGTGTGATGACAGACCTTGGAGCATGGGTGGATAATTCTCTTGCCTTTGAGAATCATGTTGCAACAGTGGATAGGAAATCTTATTACCTGGCCAGCTGATTGCAAAAGGCATTTCATCTAGAGCCAAGAAAGTTCTTACCCCTCTATATTCTGCATTATTTGGACCTGCTGTCAAATACAATGTCCCTTTTGGGATGCAACTGGAGTTTCCATAGAGATCCCTAACTAACAAGATTACAGTCTTAGAAGATAAGAGCCATGAGGAGAGTATGAATGTGTTAACCCCTTATTCAATGTCCTTTAGACTTCCTAGGGATAATCTTCCCTTTCCTTTTAGGCCATTAGGTATCCAGTAGTCCAAGATCTCTTATATCTCCTCTAATCAAACAGTCCCACTAACACTAGAACCAGATATCTACACCTGTTTCAGCAAATAAATGTAACACAGTGAAGAGACAGATTTGTCACATAATGCTTACCCCTTCTCTGGAACAAACTGCAACTTCAGCATAAGCAATATGATGCAATATCTTCCTTCAAAAATGAATTAGACAACTATATGGGTACCCAGAAACTCACCTCTGATATGCCTGGACTTTTGCTCCTTGAAAAAAGGAGGTAAGGTCAGGCGGGGGATTGGCAAGCTGTAAATGGCCACAGGGCTTAATTGCCTTTTATTTTCAATGATTTCTATGAACAAACAAAACAATGAAAAAAATACACTAGCTATGAGAAAGGGATTCATTGCATATAGGAGGCAAATTTTAATTCAAATTAATATTGGTTTCCAAATAACTTATAGGAAAAATACACCAGAATCTGGGCAAACATTGAAAATTACTGGAAAGAAATGTCCCCAAAATTACTATTTTTATAATATAACTAATAACTTCAAAACCTAAAATGATTGTATGTACAAACTATTCTGCAGTCTTATGCATTTGTGTGTGGAGTAAGAAACCAAGTGGCCGACATTGTTAAATACTACTGTTCTTGTTCTGCTGCAAACCTCAAAATATGAAGGACAAAGCAAAATTATGTATATAATCAAGGGTGCATCAGCAGTTGGGCAGCACTGAAATGTATGGAACAATTCCAAGTGATAACTGTGAAATGCTGTAATCCTTCAAATCCGCATTGTGTTTAGCATTAACTTCCATCTATCTATAAGTCAGATTTCAACAGGATGTCAGTGGTTTGATATCTTACTGTCCCAAAGAGTTGTTCCTTAAGGACCTATTGTTATTATGAGCACTTCACACACATGTACTATGCACCTACAGGAGAACCACTAGAGCAGAAAATCATAGCAAGGCAGATGATATTTCATCTGAGGTCTAGTGCAGCAGACAGAAAAGGTAAAAAGCCTAGTCGTAACAGAAGAAACAGATGTACACAGCTATGCACACACTGTAATAACTGAAAGCACTGCTAAAGAAAATAACACATTCTAAATTGTGAACTCTTGTCAGTTTCAACTACCTGTAATGCAGAATCATTTGTAAAACTATCAGTCAATACTACTGAAGTTTAAAGAAATGCTATAGAGACAGATTCTTTCCTGAAAGATGTCCAGAGAAAGAAGTCCATGTTTTCATGTTTTTCAAATCGTTCATTGTTCTATTTTTGTGGGTTTACTATGGATATCACTGTTGCAGAATCTCTATGTGATACGGAGAAATAGCAGCATTTGTGACAGCTATGGTACCAAAATCTAGAGTGTAGTTAAGAAAATTGCTTGTAATTTGAACATGTTAACCTTTCACCAGAATTTGATTGTTGTTAATGACTTTGTAATTTACATACACATGACAAACACTAAACCTGCTATTCAAACAGCTGAGTACTGCAGATCTAGTAATAATACTGCTGTCATTATCCATTGCTTGGCAGCAGAAAATGCAAAATTCTTTATTGGCTGTTGACAAGCTCACCCAAGCACATCTGCCATGAATCAAAAATTGTGAAAATAAATGAATGACTTTGGCAAATTCAAGCCTGGCTGACTGTAAGCCATTTTTTATGTCCCCCTTGATGTGAGGAATGGCCATTTTAAATGATCTGAGAACTTTTCTTAGCTAGTGGAAACACTGTCTAAAGTGTGTTGTACCTACCTGGATTCTAGGCCTGTGGGACAGATTTATTGCAAAATATCAAATATAATTATCAAAGAATGCCGTGTTGAGCATCATTCTTACTGAGGGTCTACTTAGCTTGCTTGTATCAGGTAACAAAATATGATGATTTCAAGTGTGAGATACAACATTTGGTGTCCCAAATGTCCTAAAAGTAAACTGTGGTAAAAAAAAAAAAAAAACAGCAAATTTCAAAACTTACTGTAACAATATGTCTAATAATTGCCATTTAGCAAGGTCTGAATGTTGTACATCGAGAAATTATGGAAAAAAATAAACAATACCCTAGGCTAGTGGTGCTGCGGTAGCGTTGTCGCCTCACAGCAAAGACTTTGTTGCATTCGATTCTCAGCTAGAGCGTCTTCTGTGTGGAGGCATGCGTGAATGGGCGTGCCTTCATTGAAGGTTGTACGTCAGGGCTGGTAACGTGGTACGTCAAAATCCACTACCAAACATTAGCAGACCGGAGTTCCGCTGTGGTGACCCCTAACCGGGATAAGCCAAACGACGCAACAACAACCCCAGGCTGTTTTACTCAGTGACAAAGAACTAGTTAATCTTAAGCTTTTCTGACAAGAAATAGTTTCTTCAGTTGAAGCACAGGTAATACTAACAATGTTGTCATCCCGGACTCTAGAAAGTTCTTGTATAGAACAGGTAGTAGAATCACCTACTTCTCACTAAAATAAAAAGTGGCACTGGCCACTTTGTTCTGCTGGGTACACATGCTGAAACACACTTTTGAAGGCCTCCAGCGCATTACCCAAATTAAATATTTATCAGTGACACAAGTAGTTGTTACACCATGGCTCAATGCACTAAATGTTCTTAATCCATGGCTCAACACTCTTAAGGTTGTTAATCCATGGCTCAGTGCCATATCCAGCCATGAGATGACAGGCACTGATAGACTTTATCTAAGCTTTTTTAGGGTTTGTGACACATTTCACAGTATTTCTTTGGTATAATCTACCAATGTTCCACTTATATCTAGTGAATGTTCATAGGTAAGTACTAGGCTATCTGCCCGAGGGCATTTATAAGCCTAGCCAGAGTGTGTCAGCTTTCGCCGCCCCATTGATTAACTGAGCCTCTGTCAAGAAGAGTCAATGAAGTGATCCCAGGGGTGTATTTTCTGTTACCCATCCACTCGTCAAGGTTTCTCTTGAAGAGTGTTAGTGAGCGGCTCTGCCTAATGTAGTTAGGAATTTTGTTCCAAAGCATGGGGAGTCTCTGTGACAGGAATCTATCCCTCCAGCATGTTCTATTTATCATTGTGGTGAGGTTTAGCTCACTAGAGCGAGTGGCTCACAGTGACTTGGATTTCTTTAGGTGGAGCATGTCCATCAATTCTGTGTTGGACATGGCTTTGTAAGTCAGGCAGAGATCACCTCTGAGTAAGCGATATGCCACTGAGTACAGCTGGAGTTTTTCCAGTCAGGCTGCATAGGACATATGTTTGAGGCCAGTAATCCTCTTGGTGAGGTACTTTTGTGGTCTTTCCAGCTGTTGGAAGTGTCTTGAGAGGTACATCCCAAATGGGGCATTGTACTCTATGATGGGTCTAATGAGTGACAAGTAGAGGGGCACTATAACCACTTTATTTCTAGATGCGAGCCCTTTAGTAATTAGATGGGCTACATAGAAGGATTTCCTAACTACTTTGGCAAGATGACTGTCAAAGGAGAGATTACTATCTACGTGGGTCCCCAGATCTCTTATTACCTCTTCTGTATTAAGGGGGCTGTCACCTATGTGGTGATTCATAGGTGTTTTGTTTTTCCCAAACGGTATGACTATGCATTTTTTGGCATTTAGCTTGAGACCATGAATTTGACACCAGGTGGCCATCTCAGTAAGGCCAGGGAGTCAATTATGGCTCCCAGTTTGCAGTCATCGGCGAACTTGGTTAGCCCTAGTCCTCCTGTGTTTGCCTGTACTTCTGAGACGTATATGACAAACAGTAGGGGTCCCAGGACCGAGCCTTGTGGTACACCACTTGTGACTGGTTTAGAGTTGGACCTGGAACCTGCTATTCTTACCGTGTGAGTTCTGTCTGTAAGCCAGATGGCAACCCATCTCGTGATGTAGGGGTTTATGTTCAGGCTGGTGAGTTTTACTATAATTCCCGAGTGGGGAATGGTGTCAAAAGCCTTGGCGAGGTCAAGGTAGACCGTGTGAACCACCTTCCCCTCATCTATGGCCTTGGTGACTGTCTTAAAGAAGTCAACCAGGTTTAGTAGGCATGATCTGCCCTTAACAAAGCCAAACTGGGTCGGGTCAAGTCTTTGGAGGTTCCCAATGTCTTTATTAATGAGTTCCATGATGATGCGCTCCATAGCCCTGCAGATCAGGCTAGTCAGGCTTATGGGGCGATAGTTTCCAGGGTCAGTTGTGGTCCCTCCTTTGTGGAGCGGAATAACTGTTGCTGTGCACCATTCTATGGGCATGTAGTCTGTGGAGAGGCTGAGGCTGAACAGTGTGTTTAGGTGGGGGGTTAGTTTGTTTTGTAGTTTGTGCAAGACACAGCCAGGGACACCATCTGGCCTCATTGATGCTGTGCTTTTGACTTTTGAAAGGGCTGTTTTCACCTGTGCATCTGTGATTTCCGGGACACTACACTTTTCCGGTATTGTTGTGGGCTCTTTTGGGGGTGAGAGGGGGGTGAAGTTTGCACTGAATCTATTTGCCAGGATGTTGGCAATATTAGTAGGTTCAGTATATTTTGTGCTATTTTGCACTAGCTCAGAGCATATCTGAGAGTTGCCACTAAGATTCTTGACATAGCTAAAGAAGGCTTTGTGGTTATCTTTCGAATTTTTGGCTATTTTTCTTTTGAAGTTAGCCTTGGATGATTTTATGAGGGACATTAGTTTCTTACTGATACTGATCATAAATGTTTGCAAACTGCAAAACACTGTCTAACTGGTTCATATATAACAAAATCTTAAAACACTTGAGTTACTGATACACAGTCTAAAGAGGGCGAGGGAAACAAAAATGCTTACTGTGTTATTTCTCATTGTTTTTATTGAACAAAGTGTGGTTTTAGCATTAATTTTTATCATCTATTCTCTTAATACTTTTCTCACAAATGACAGTCTGTGTTATCTGGTTTTATAAGTCTATTTTGTGGCTATATTAGGATTTAAATCCAGAAAACCACCAAGAGACAGCAAGCACAGGTCGGCAGGTATTATAAAATCCACGATTTATTGTAAAAAGTAAGCACTTTCACATTGATAACCAAAGCTTCATCAGACATCAAAGAATTATCATTCAGTTAAAGGTATTTAAAGCACAGCGTACTAATCAAATGCAACTGCACACATACATCACATAACACATCATGAACCCTATAAATAATGAATGACATCATCTCATGTCTAAGTTAAAATTGCATTATCTAATAAAGTACAACTCCGCATGATATGTTTTGCTTCAAACTGTTAAAGACTATTAAATCCATCTAGTAGACTAGTGAAGCAAAAACATATAGCAGTAAATGAAAACGTAATAACATACCTAAATATAAGTCAGCAAATTCATTCTTAAAGTCAGAACATAATTTTAAAGGTTTGTAAAAGTCAAATAAATCTACGGTAAAGTAAAAACATTCTGAGACTTCCCCATTCGTTCAAATTATTCAAACTTCCTGTTTAGGTTTTAACCAATCAGTGTCAAAGTTGAAAAATATGTGACAGTTGCTCTGGTAATCTTAATTCCATCCAAATCCATAAAAAATTAATGTTCGAATCAAGTATGACAATTTATATTTATAAAGAAGATGTGACAAGAGATTCCTTGTAACAGAAATAAAAACTAAAACAGTATAATGAAAACAACATAATAAACATGCCGAGAAGATTATGCATGAAAAGGCCAGCTCGGCTAAGCAGTCAATAGCTAGACATCTAAAACAGTGATATCTAAACCCCTAAAAAATATCATTCAAATATAACCATAATGAATCATTTACTAAATGTAGAAAATCAGAGCAACATAATGTAAGAACAGGTGTTTCTATATATATATAAACTGTTTGAAATATAATTCAGAAACATCAGTCTTAAAAAGTTGAATTGTTAAAGACAAACTGCATCACCAGAAGCCTTGATGTTCTAATAAATTTACTTTTCACCACTCTTCTCTTTTGATGGAGGGGTGGAAACTGGTAAAAAAGAGAAAGGTACTGGAGTAAGTGGCCTTCCTGAAAATTCTTGTACTGAATTCATCGTTTAGTCCTGTTCTTGGTCTTTAAATAACTGCTGTTTTACTGGCATCTTAATCTGTTTTATTTTTCCTTGACATTGTTAATTTGCCTTCCAAAGGCATAGCAGACCACCATTTCATCAGTCTGTGACAATACAGTTACTCAATGGAAATATTAAAAAAGTTTTCAGTTAATGTGGTATTTTTCCAGTTTTTGACAACTGAAGCAACCATACTTGGGGGTTATTATTGTATTCTGGAGCCCTGATTTCAGATTTATGGTGCATTTTTGTTTTGCTACAGTTAGTTTATTTATAATTTCATAGCTTAGTTTATTAGTAGTCTTGTGACTAGTGCAATTGCCCATTAGTGACTTTCTTCCAGAAATTTTTAGTTACATTATCCTGTTTCATTTGAAGAGTTCATGGAGAAGAAGGTCCTTTCTGGATAAGTGTTTAACCTTCACATGGAGCATTAGAGCTATACTTTGATTTCAATTTATTTGCATTTGTTGTAACTGCCTTCAATGGATCAACATGACCATAGTGTAGATATGGTAGGATGTATACATTTATCATTTAACAATACAGTTTGTTGAAACCACATTCAATGAACATTGAAATGTGTTTTTTTCAGGGTGCAAGCCCCCTGCATCCCTATGTGGGGGACACCCCCATACCCCCTGAAATTATATATATGATTTGCAATGTCATACAACAGTGGAGAAAAAGGCAATCTCCATTTTCATCAAATGTGGTTTCGGCAAACTGGCTTTGGTTTCTTTGTGTTCATGGAAATTGCCTTTGATGGACTCACATGCTACCATCCACACTGATCTCTGACATACTGCATAGTTCAGTTAATACAGAGGTTACATGATGCAGTGGCAGACATCTGACATGGCTAAACAAAATAATCTCCTTTAAAATCTCTTAATTTTTCAGTTCATATATTAACCAGGCTTAATAAATGTAAAATATTAAAAACAATACTCCGCCATTGAAAACTATAGAAAAAATAAATTAATCCTCTAGGAACCAAATGGACAAAGACATGACATCTGTTGTAAGATTAAAATTTAGCACTTTTGTTCTGCTATTTATTTCAAGAACTTCATCAGAATAAAATGCATTAAAATTAATTAGTTTAAATACCCATTAAAACCAATAAAAAGATGATGACATCACTTCCTACCAGCCCCATTTCAGCGCACATTTAATATTCAAATTATCATCGAGGCTAAGGAATGTGTCTGCATTTAAAAACAGGTGCCACTTTAATTCTTTAAATTCAAGGCATGTATTAACATCTCCAATAAATTCGGAAATACAGTCTAACACAACAAAACTTAAAATTACATTGCTTCAACTCTATTAGTCAACCCAAATACATATCATCACAAAAAATGCATTTTCCACACTTAAACATGTCATAAACACTTGTCTTTTTACCAAAAGAACATCCCTCACCTCTTTCAAAATTATGTTGCAACATTTTTTGTCTTTTTAAAGCAAAATTGTGGGCTATCACCCACTATACTAATTAGATCTTTATTATCTTGCAAAATATGCCAGTTGCTACAGATAATATAATGAATGGTGAACATGTCAGTACAGATAGGAATTGGAAACCTGACAGTATCACTAACTTCCTTGATTTTTGAATTTACCATAAATCTATATTGCAAAATAGGTGCATATTTTGAATTCCTTAATGCAATAACTTCTTGTATTATTTTACTAATAAATGTTTCAGGATAATGTTTGTCAGTAAACAGTTGCTTAAGAAATGAATATTCAATATCAAAAAGATCATCATTGCTAATGATATGCAATAATCTGATATACTGACCCTTAATGATATTCTTTTTCATGAATGTTGGATGTTCGCTTTGAAAATCTAAATAACAGTTCCTAAATGTTTTCTTCCTAAAAATATTTGAAATAAATATTTATTTAACTGTATCTAAACTTAAATCTATATCTAGAAACTGTACCTGAAGCCTGACTTTAGAAATAGTAAAATTAAGAAACTCGATGTTATTTTTAAGCTAAATTAAAAATCTATCTAGCTCTTCCCTAGTACCCTGTCACAGAAAAAATATCTTGTCTATGTAACATTTGTATAATCTGGTTTTATTAAACCCTTCAAGATTTACCAACACATCGGCTTCCCATAAGCTTAAAATTAAATTGGCAAAAGTTGGAGAAAACTTCTTTCTCATTGCCACACCCTTTTTCTGATGTTAAATGTTGTTATCAAAACTGAAAAAAAATATTTTCTAGAACTAATTCAATAAGGCTACAAATTATATTAATTTTGATAGTACTCAATAAGAATATTTACTTAAATATGTCCTAACCAGTTCAATGGCAGGCTTATGTGCAATACTTGTATATAAGGACTCTACATCCAGTATCACCATCATTTTGTCTTCTGCACTCAACTAGTATTTATTTAACTCATTCAAAACCAACCACAAGTCTTTAAGAAAAAAAATGTTTGTTGGACTAAAGGATTTAACTTCCTAGCAACCATTTCAGAGATATAATCAGTTTTACTTTTTTGAGAGAAACATTATGACAAAAAAGGGGGTCTACATCATTTTTGTGAATTTTTGGGATGCTGAATAGTTTTCTAAACTCAGAAAATCAATTTTTTCTATATATGTCTTGGTTTTCGTTACTGCTACCCCCATCCCTTTAACTGCTTTCATGATCCTGATATTGTAGTCAAAAATTAGATCTTTCAAAACTTGAATTTCAATAGAGAAGAAATTTGCCTTACCGGCATAAGGTTTCTGCTTTATTAATGACTTAATATCTTGATCAACCATTTTAACAAAAGCATTTAAAATATTATGTAACACTAGATTAAAAAGACATTTTTTTTACATGAAAACATCCATATTATAAGAATCTTTAGCGATATCATGCAAAATATATTTTAAGTTCAGTTTCCTAGCAAACAATCAAACATCTAACAAAGCATCTATTTTATTTGCTCTTTGAGTTGGAATAATGGAAAGCCCATTTTATAAAGCATTAAAATATATCTCAGAAAAGACATGATTAGTTAAATTGAACACAGAGAGTTTGTTATTAGAAACAGTCTTGTTCACAAACTTCATCTCCTTTTGGGCCCCTGACTCTGTCCTTGACCATTTTTCCAACCTCTGTTCGACAAGACCTGACTATTTTTTCTTCTGTTTGCCCTTCCCACTAAAAAAAAAACATTAATTGTGGTTTTATTGGTGTTACTGGGCAATACTGGAGTCACAAAAATAGTTTCATTATTAAAACCACCATTGCCAGCATTATCATTGATGGTAGCTGCAGACGTGTTGTTGAGTGGAGGGAAAGTGTCCAGGGATTATAAACTGAATACAGTATCTGCTGTTGAAGTGGTCACATTAAAAAGAGTAGTAACAATATGACTATGATGAAACCCCTTATCTTGCTTTCTTGTGTTGAGGACATAAGCTGTTTTAGAAAGATATTGGTTCATATCTCTAAAAGTTTCTTTCTTTTCCTAACCGCAAGGGTTGATGCATGTCTGCGTAGTTTAGCATCAGTGCTGTTCCATAGATGTTTAACTTCAGTAAAAGATGGCTATAACATGATCTGATCATATAAAGTTCTTAACTCATTATCTCTTTCTAACTACAGCTGAAAAAGAGTGTTATTAGAATCATCAAATAATCAATCAGGAATTTATAGTCTGGGTTCTCAGAGAACAGTCCTTGTAGCAGGAGGAATACTGACAGATGGTGAGTAGCATGGAACATATAAATGTAAATTATACAATAACCCCCCCCCATTAATATTCCGAAATGTACACATTGATTGGCCAGCGTGTCCATTGTAAATCCCACAATATACCAATGGAAAAAGGTCTGGTTGCCCAAACTTTTTTCCGTTGGTATAAAGTGTCCAAAACTTTTTTTTTTTTTAATAAATAAAAAAAAAAAAAAAAAGGAGCAACGGAGACTTTCTTTTTTCCATTGCTTTTATTTCAAAGCATTGATGTACTGGGTATGCATGTGAATGCAAGTCTCATACACATGCGCAGTACATCAACACAAGGAAGCAGTATACCACCACCGGCGGAAGAACAGTAATGTGCCGTTATACAAAGACATTATTTAAGAAAAGTAAGTATTTTTTTTCTCAAAATAATGTCATTGTATAATAGCAATAACCGACTCCGTGGTTGTGGTATATTGAAGATTTACCCACAGTTGGCTTTATTTAATCACTCGGGCTTCACCCTTGTGATTAAACCATGCCAACCATGGGTAAATCTTCATGATACCACACCACGTCATCTGTTATTGCTGAAATATTCAATTTTATAAATGCATACATTCACAGGTTTGGAGAACAAGATCAAGGCCTACTGATTACCAAGAATTTTGATGCCTGGGGTTCCATGTGATAACTTGTTGATGCTCATGTAGTCATCCATTTCCTTTATAAATATATGAAGGGATAGGCTTGAGTTTATTTGAGGGGGGTTCATAGGAATGGAAGACTTTGAGATGTGAAGTTGTCACATTTCGTGGCATAACTAAATACAAAAAAATAAAACCAAGACCAATCCAAACGAAATAAAATAAAGTCCTGGACACCACCTTGAGTACAAAATTCCTTTTTATATTTCCAATAACACCACAGATGAGCGCTTTCGTCTAATGACTAGACTTCATCAGATGAAAGCACTGGTACCATTAACAACTTTTATACATTGTATCACATACAATAATTACACCTAATTAACATTTAAAGTGACATTTCTGTTAAACATTGACTTTCCTATTTTAGTGTATCATAAAAAATATAGGACATGTTAATAGCTTGAATAAATAAATAAATGAATTTCCACATATTGTTACACCTTTTTGAACACCTTTTTAACCTATTTCACATTGTATAATCCCTTATAAAGTGTAACTCAAATGCATTACACATTTTCTGCTTTCTTATGCAATACAGATTTTATACTAATATAGTCATTAAGACCTGGTAAAGTTTTGGATTTTAACCTGAGCTGCCATAACAGTTCCCTATACAGTAATGCATTTTTTATATCACCCCCTCCCCTTAAAAAGTCCCTATTGACTGAGTCAATTATACCAAATTTATATCCTAAAAATGGAGAACAAGATAGACTATGTTTGTACAAAGCACTTGTTTCCTTATGGGTCCTAATGTCGTATAGATGTTCATAGGTACGCTCCTTAAATGTCCTTTCTGTCTTTCCTATGTAATATGCACTGCATCCAGTGCATAAAGCCATGTAAACTAGCATTTTGGACTTACAATTCCCTTTAATGAATCTTACCACACTGTTAAGACCATTGTTTAACTTAACAGTTGCGTCACCATATATATAAGCACAAACGCTACATGCTCCACAAGGAGTAAGTACCCTTATGTAATAAAAATTCCCTTTTTCCATGTTCAAAGGTCCTTTTGAAGTTAGTTCCCACTTTGTATGTGAAAATAGGTTGTACCCCCACTAACTGGTGTACCTCTTTGTCAATTTTCATTAAATTCCAATTAGTTTTGATTATTTGTGAAAATGATTCCGAAAACAAGTTATACTGAATAATACATACATATAAAGGTGTTCAAAAAGGTGTAACAATATGTGGAAATTAATTTATTTATTTATTCAAGCTATTAACATGTCCTATATTTTTTATGATACACTAAAATAGGAAAGTCAGTCTTTAACAGAAATGTCACTTTAAATGTTAATTAGGTGTAATTATTGTATGTGATACAATGTATAAAAGTTGTTAATGGTACCAGTGCTTTCATCTGATGAAGTCTAGTCATTAGACAAAAGCGCTCATCTGTGGTGTTATTGGAAATA
The DNA here is from genome assembly GCF_019279795.1 of Protopterus annectens. Lineage (NCBI taxonomy): Eukaryota > Metazoa > Chordata > Ceratodontiformes > Protopteridae > Protopterus > Protopterus annectens. Next base: position 467,893,747 of record NC_056746.1, read on the forward strand.
TAAAAAGGAATTTTGTACTCAAGGTGGTGTCCAGGACTTTATTTTACATTTCGTGGCATAGTTGGTTTAGATTTTATTGAAACTGTGTTCTGTTGCATTTAGTAATTATAAGGGAGCCATTAATGCTCTGTATATCAGGCATAGTTTTCCTCTAAGAAGGTGTTAAGTTACAGAGGAGAGAGAGGTAGTTTCTATAGACTTAGACTAGCAGACAAGTCTTAAAGCTCCTCAGTTCTTAAATGAGGAATCTTTATACCTTTTCCAACTGCAGGAGTTGGCGTGTAAGTAAGTTACAATTACTTCTTTGTCATAGCTTTCATCTCCAAGAAGGATCAGGTAGGCAATTCCATATGCTTTAAAGACAGTAATGGCAATGTGGGTCATTTGTTATTGCCAATAAATACTGCATAAAGCATTTTTTATTTTTATTTTTTTTCAAATACCTGCATTTTCTTTACTTTGAATGCAGTTTTATCTCAGGCACCTCTGCCCATCCTAAAACCAAGTTTATATTTCTTTATGTATTTATTTTATATTTGTTGACCAGGGAAGTCTGGCTGGGAAAAAAAGGCCACTTTTCAGTAGAGGCTTAGGGAAAAAATTCCAGTACATTAAATACAATCAAAATATTTTAAGTTATATAATATCAATAATGTCAAGCAGAATACAATTAAAATAAATTTGGCAATGCCAAAACAGATAAAGTAGTAACTATGCATACAGTAGTAAGGTTTCTTATACTAATTATATACTTTATACAACTATAGTTAAATAAATAAACAAAGGCACCACCAAAGGGTAAAAGCTCTTGTGGTTCCAAAGACAAGATAAAGAACCAGCAAGATAAAAAACATCCACAGAGGTTATACATGGCAGACAATATCAACGAACACTAGAACACCACTAAACAGTTCATATGAAATGATATGGAGACGCGGACTTCTACAAGCAGTCCAAATTTAATAGAATAGTTAGCATTTTCACCACAAAGGCTTCATCAGATTAAAATACATAAAAAATTTCCAAGCATTTAAATAATGGAACATGTTCATCCATAGGTCAAACCAAATTCTGACATCATCCACTGCTAATTAATATACAATGCGCAGGGAACAGGTTAATCCATCTGGAAAACATACTTCCAAGTTATTTAATACTGACATTTAAACAATTGAATGAAGTCATTAACAAAATAACCATCACTCAAATGATAATATATAAAAGTAATATAAATATAGAGACTATTTAAAACCTATTAATATCTGAAATATTAAAACCTATACAATTGAATTTATTGCTTATAATATATCTGGTATGTGTTAAAACTCATCTCAATAATATAATGAGACAACTTAGAAAATGCATGTATATATCCATAATCTATGTATATAAAAAACATATAAATGGTGAACATGACAACAAGATTCAAAGATCACCATGCCTAGCCAACTATGAGATTATTTCTTAATAAGACACAGCACTAAAGACGTAATAAGTAAAGATATTACTCATAACACAGGACAGGTTGTAAAATATGTTAATTGAATAGGTGTAGAGCCTCAATGGTCCACGGACTAATCGTCTAATCTAAGTAAAAATAAAAATAAACATAGACGAAGATAGACATTAAACTTCCTTTCACTTATGTACAGTCAACCTTCTATTCCAAAGGATAGGCCTAAGAGGGGCTTTGTCATTCAGTCCTGGTGTCCTGTCAGCTCTACATGTAAGGATCCATCTTAACTCACACTCCTCTGTGTAAGTTCCAATATCCCCCCCCCGGGGCTTGGTGTAATAATTTGTATAACAAAGAAAATTAAAGTATGTGTGGTACCTAACATTCTATTATGCTTGGCCAGGTCATTAAACTCCGAGCCAACGCATATATGATATACATGTTCCCTAATACGCTCATGGAGTTTCCTGTTGGTCTTGCCTATATAAAATGCTTCACAAGACACACATCTTGCGAGGTAGATCACATGTTCACTCTGACAATTGGTCACTGTGTTAAAAATAAACTCACGTCCTGTAATAGGATGTGTAAAAACACACCTTATGTCTATAAACTGGCACTGTCCACAATGATTACAAGGTTTGGTGTTGTCATGATTTCGTGACTTGATGATGTTTGTCCCATCCAAAGGACGGTGACATAAAATTTGTTTCAAGTTCTTCCTGTTCTTAAACAAATAATTAGGTCTAGGGCCTACTATCCCACCAATATTTTCATCCAAAAGAAAATGCATGTATATATACATAATCTATCTATCTAAAAACCTTTTCCTTAGGTCAGTTAGTTCCTGTTGGTACCCTTCCTCTGTGGGATTAAGTCTAGAGGCTCTCATGACCTGGCCTTTAACTACATTGCCAAACACAAAGTAAGGATGCATGCTGTTCCTGTGTAGCAACGTATTCCTATGACAGGCTTTCCTATAGGTTTTTAGATAGACAGTACAGTTCTTCAGAGGTGGATAAAGCGATTACGGAGGTTAACCTATTGAGGACATCCAGGCCATGTCCACATTTCTCTGATAATGATACCTTGGGGGATATTGTACAACACACTAGAAGTATTGGTAGTTTGAGAATGCCTATGTTCTTTACCTCAGACACACGTAGGATCAGAGATATTGTTGAGAGACACTGGGATACACTTCTTTTGGATGAAAATATTGGTGGGATAGTAGGCCCTAGACCTAATTATTTGTTTAAGAACAGGAAGAACTTGAAACAAATTTTATGTCACCGTCCTTTGGATGGGATGAACATCATCAAGTCACGAAATCATGACAACACCAAACCTTGTAATCATTGTGGACAGTGCCACTTTATAGACATAAGGTGCATTTTTACACATCCTATTACAGGACGTGAGTTTATTTTTAACACAGCGACCAATTGTCAGAGTGAACATGTTATCTACCTTGCAAGATGTGTGTCTTGTGAAGCATTTTATATAGGCAAAACCAACAGGAAACTCCGTGAGCATATTAGGGAACATGTATATCATATACGCATTGGCTCAGAGTTTAATGCCCTGGCCAAGCATAATAGAATGTTAGGTACCACACATACTTTCATTTTCTTTGTTATACAAATTATTACACCAAGCCCCCGGGGGGGGGGGGGGGATACTGGAACTTACACAGAGGAGTGTGAGTTAAGATGGATCATTACATGTAGAGCTGACAGGACACCAGGACTGAATGACAAAGCCCCTCTTAGGCCTATCCTTCGGAATAGAAGGTTGACTGTACATAAGTGAAAGGAAGTTTAGGTTCATAGGTTCATAGGTTCGTACTAGGCTATCTGCCCTAGGGCATTTATAAGCCTAGCCAGAGTGTATGTGGCTTACACCACCCCTTAGGATGAGAATACCACGCCCTTTTAGGGTTTAGTTTACTATGCCTCTGTCTAGTAGTGACAAAGAGATGACCCCCGGGGTAAACCTACGATCTCCCACCCACTCGTCGAGATTTCTCTTGAATAGAGTCAATGAGGGGCTCTGCCTAACATGGACTGGGATTCTGTTCCAGAGTGTAGGGAGCCTCTGGGTTATGAATCTGTCTCTCCAGCACGTTCTATTTATTTCTGTGTTGAGGTTTAAGTCACTTGTTCTCGTGGCTCTGAAGGATTTGGATTTTTTGAGGTGGAGCATGTCCATTAATTCAGGATTGGACATGGCCTTGTACGTCAGGCACAGATCACCTCTGAGTAGGCGGTATGCGACTGAATAGAGCTGGAGTTTTTTCAGTCGGGCAGCATATGACATATGTTTAAGACCCTTTATCCTCTTGGTGAGGAACTTTTGGGGTCTTTCCAACTGCTGCAGGTGTCGGGTGAGATACATCCCAAATGGGGCATTGTACTCAATCATTGGCCTGATAAGAGAAGAGTACAGGGGCACAATGACCTCTCTTGATCTAGATGTGAAACCCTTCATGATAAGGTGGGCAATATAGAAGGTCTTCCTAACCACTTTGGCAATGTGAGTGTCAAATGAGAGGTTACTGTCAACCTGGGTCCCTAGGTCCCTGATTACCTCTTCCGTACTTAATGGATTACCGCCTATGTGGTAATTTGTCGGTACCTTGTTTTTCCCAAAGGGTATGACTATATATTTTTTGGCGTTTAGCTTAAGGCCATGGCTCTGGCACCAATTATCCATTTCTATGAGGCCTCTCTGAAGGATGTTTGTGTCCGCTGGAGTATCAATTATGGCGCCCAGTTTGCAGTCATCTGCGAACTTTGTCAGCCACAATCCTCCTATGTTTGCCTGTACCTCGGAAAAATAAATGCCGAACAAGGGGGGTCCCAGGACTGAGCCCTGTGGGACACCGCTTGTGACTGGCTTAGAGTCTGACATAGCACCAGCAACTCTGACCTTGTGGGTTCTGTCCCTGAGCCAGTTTGCAACCCATCTTGTGACATATGGGTTTACATTTAAGCTGGTGAGTTTGTCTATGATGCCAGAGTGGGGTATTGTGTCAAAGGCTTTTGCAAGGTCAAGGTAGGCTGTGTGAACTGCCTTACCCTCATCAATGGCCTTAGTGACTGTTTCAAAAAAGTCGACCAAGTTCAGAAGGCAGGATCTGCCCTTGACAAAGCCAAATTGGGTAGGATCCAATGTCTGTAGGTCCCCAATGTCTTTGTTTATGAGTTCCATAATGATCCTCTCCATAGCTTTGCAGACCAGGCTCGTCAGGCTTATGGGGCGGTAATTTCCAGGGTCCACAGAAGCACCGCCTTTGTGAAGTGGGACCACTGTTGCCGTACGCCACTCTTTGGGTATGTATCCTGTGGTAAGGCTAAGATTAAACAGCAGCCTTATGTGTGGGTTTAGTTCCTCTTGGAGTTCATGTAGCACACAGCCCAGGACACCATCCGGTCCCATTGATGCTGTGTTTTTAGCTTTAGAGAGGGCGGCTCTCACCTGGGCATCTGAGATGTTAGGGAGGCTACACTCTGCTGGGATAGTTATTTCTCCTTTTGGGGGGGAGGGGGAGGAGAAATTTGCACTGAACCTGTCTGCCAGAATGTTGGCAATGTCAGTGGGTTCAGTGTATTTTGTGTCATTTTGGACTAACTCTGAGCATATCTGGGAGTTTCCACCCAGGTTTCTAACATAGCTAAAGAAGGCCTTGTGATTGTCTTTTGTGTCATTTGCGATTTTTCTCTCAAAGTTGGCCTTGGATGATTTTATGAGTGATCGTAGTTTTTGCTAGTACTGATCAGAGATGCCTTTCCTTTTAGGGATTTTGCTCTGTCATGTAGTAGCTTCCTCCTTCTGTTGTAAAGTTTGTTTATGGCTGGGGTCCACCAGACTGGTCGCCTGCCTTTGGGGGAATGGGTCTTGGTTTTATTTGGGATTGCATGATCCATGCATTCTTGAAGGTGCCCATAGAAGGCATTTGCAAGGGATTCAGCAGTGTGGGTTGTGGTTTCCACTGGCCCAGGGGCCTTGAAAGATACCACTTCAGTCTTAAGAAGTGTGAAGTTTGCTTTTGAGAAGTTCTTCACTGTGGTCTTTTGTGCAGGGGGTGGGGACGGGATGTGGATTTCCAGTGAGATTAATTTATGGTCTGATCTTACCAAAGAGGGATGAACTTCCGGTGTGGAGCATTTTGTCCCCATGTTTGTGATGATCAGGTCTAGTATATTGTCTCCTCTTGTGGGAATGGTGACTAGTTGTTCCATTGCATTTGAGTTTATGAATTCTAAGAACCTTTGGGCTAGAGTGTTGGGGCTTGAGTAATGTTCCCAGTCTATGTTTGGGTAGTTGAAGTCTCCCAAAATGATGGTATTTGGAGAGACATTCATACTCTCCAGTGTCTTCAGGAAGGCTGTGTGGGGTTCCTGAGTTTGAGAGGGTGGTCTGTAGCATGCTACAAACTGTAAGGCAGTTTTGCCTATGGTTAGTTGCACCTGGATAGTCTCCGATGCTTCGTGCGTTGCCACTAACCTGGAGGTGTGGGTATCTTTGATGAAAATGGATACTCCCCCTCCTTTTGTTGTTCTGTCCAAGTTTTGGGGCCAGAAAGCATGATATGAGGTAAAACCTGATAGTGCTGGGGTGCTCTCAGGAGCCTTGAACCAGGTTTCAGTCACTGCACAGACATCGATGTTCTCCATACTGAGAAGGGCTTTGAAGGCGTGCATCTTGAGGTTTAGACTTCTGGCATTGAGCAGCATTAACTTTAGTTTTTTTCCACTTGTGTTTTCTAGGGAGGTAGGTTTGTCATCTTCATCTATGTTTATTTTTATTTTTACTTAGTTTAGACGATTAGTCCGTGGACCATTGAGGCTCTACACCTATTCAATTAACATACTTTACAACCTGTCCTGTATTATGAGTAATATCTTTACTTATTACATCTTTAGTGCTATGTCTTATTAAGAAATAATCTCATAGTTGGCTAGGCACGGTGCTCTTTGAATCTTGTTGTCATGTTCACCATTTATATGTTTTTTATATGCATAGATTATGTATATATATATATATATATATATATATATATATATATATATATATATATATATATATATATACATGCATTTTCTAAGTTGTCTCATTATATTATTGAGATGAGTTTTAACACATACCAGATATATTATAAGCAATAAATTCAATTTTATAGGTTTTAATATTTCCATATTAATAGGTTTTAAATAGTCTCTATATTTATGTTACTTTTTATATATTATCATTTGAGTGATGATTATTTTGTTAATGACTTCATTCAATTGTTTAAATGTCAGTATTAAATAACTTGGAAGTATGTTTTCCAGATGGATTAACCTGTTCCCTGCACACTGTATATTAATTAGCAGTGGATGATGTCAGAATTTGGTTTGACCTGTGGATGAACATGTTCCATTATTTAAATGCTTGGAGATTTTTTATGTATTTTAGTCTGATGAAGCCTTTGTGGTGAAAGCGCTAACTATTCTATTAAATTTGGACTGCTTGTAGAAGTCCGCGTCTCCATATCATTTCATATGAACTGTTTAGTGGTGTTCTAGTGTTCGTTGATATTGTCTGCCGTGTATAGCCTCTGTGGATGTTTTTTATCTTGCTGGTTCTTTATAGTTAAATAAATAACTATGGCAAATATAAAAGTCATAAAGCAGAGTACTGAGCTATAGGGTGGACAGCAAAAGATTGATTTAAGTTTGAGATATAATTAAAATAAGTGCTAAAAGGGTTAAGAGAGATATAGGTAGAAGGCTGGTTGGGTGAAGACAGAGTGATAGCTGGTAATAGCGTTGAGGAGAGCAGAGCTATGTTAGTAAAGGAGAAAGAAAGCAAAGATGTTATACTAACCCAGGTGATGTACAGCTACACAGCCAGGATTTTGACAGGTGTTTTCTTACATCTATTTTGAATGTCTGTTGGATTTTAAGAAGCCTGAGAGCATGTGGGAGGGCATTCCAGTGGGTAGCTACAGAGTTTGAGTATAAGGAGGCTTCCAATGCATTTTGGGCTTTAGTTATAAACAGTTGGAATTTGTCTTTAGAGTGAAGAGCTTTGGTAGGGTGGTAGTGTTGAAGCATGCCTTTTAATGCCAGACACTTCTCTGGTGCCTCACTTGCAGAATCTTGAACATTACCTTACTCACATGTGAAAATAAAAGTGCAGTCATTCAATAATTTGTGCATTCTCAGCATTTTCCAATCTAATGACGACTGCCTTGTTTTGAAAAATTGCTGGCAACCTTAAGCAGCACAGTAACAGTGCAATTTTGCAGGATTTCAAACAATTCAAGCTGAATTTTATCATTCCTTGTGGCCTTCTTATGAGCAAGGCTTTCTGAGACTGATTAAACTTCACTCTCCAGGATGTTTGTTTCAGTCTTTTGGAGTATATCTTTTCTATACAAAAAACACAGATGCAATTAAGCAGTGTTTCATATTCACTTACTGTTTAATTTGTTTTACTGCTCTAGGCTGGCAATTTCCTTAACATAATTTTCTAATTGCACTTTTAGGGCCTTTAGCTTCCTGACTTAGGAGTAATTTGCCTGATGGATGCTTCATCTGAAGGGTCTTATATGGGGGGCAGGGTGGAGGTGGTGCTTTCCTCCTGTGTAATTTTTTGGGGTTTCAGGAGGATGGTCAGCGCCGTTGAAAGGTAATTTTACTCTGTCCTGTGAAGAAGAAAGGTTATCTGTTCTGTCTTCGGTTCTTGTAAAGAAGAAATATTACTCTGCTATTTTGACTGCAATTCCTTTATTTGGCAGATGTGAGCTACTCAGAAGACTGAATTTACAATGCCAGATAAGAGATATTTATTGTTAGTTTGGTGGGCTGGGCTTACATTTACTACCAGCCCTGCTGACGAGGTGGGAGTACATTAGTGGCTTTTGGTCTGCCTTTTTTAATGCCTGTGGGTGGGTTTATGAATATTTAATGTATTTTAACCAGTCCTTTTAACTTTTAAAATTCTTAAAGTATTCCCATGTATTAAAATCCTTCTAAACTTTTTTTTAAAAACATCTCAAAAACATTTAAAAAATATTTAAAAGTGTGATAATTGTCTCCAGAGTTTTGCCATGCTTTTATAAAGTTTACTTCATAAGATCTGCCTTATAAAATGACCTTAGGTAGTTCTGTTAAATGTTAAAGTGTAGGGAAGGTAAAGGAGATTATCCATATCATGTTAAGGAAGGGAAAACCAAAATGAAGGGAAGAATGGGGAGTCCTTGGCTGGTGTGTTTACTATGGTCTTATCTATGTTGGATGGTGTATTTAGAGGGTTCCACAGGTGTACACGAGCTCCGTGTTAGAAACACTGATTTATTTAAGTATTAAGAGACAAGTACTGCAAATACAACTACGACTAAGCTCTTTCACCTCAAAAGGCATCATCAGAGTTGTACTTCCACATTAAAACACTCCCTAAATACTGCACACCATTTCCTCTTCCCCAATGGACTCACAAAATTAACTCTTGCAGTGCCTGTCAACATCCATTCTTGTATCAAATAATTTCTCATGAACCAATGACATCAAAACCAAACATACTACAACATTTTAAAAATTAAAATATATACTATAAATAGTGTCAGAAAAAATTACTTTCAAGGACTGAGCTTAAAAATTTTTTTTAAAAAATGTCAGAAAGTTGTGTTTTTCGGGTTCAGTCATGTACCATTAATAAACTTGTAGTAAACAATATTTCCAAAAATAGCTGTTTCATGACACAAAAGCACCCTCACATGCCCTAGCACAATTTCCTCTTGTATTTTAACACACAAGTTATAGAAATGTGTTCATTAATTACAGGTTGAACCTTAGTGTTCAGTCTAAGTTGCCATTTTGTTTCCTTAATTTCTATGTCCAACTTTGGGTCACCCCCTCTGTCATCCCTATTGGACCTATCAATTACAAAAAACAAAAATCTTTTGCAATTTGGGCATACAGTTGAGCGTAAGAAAAGGGAGCTAGATGATTTCTTATTTTTAATGTCCCTGGTATGTTCAGCAATCCTGCCTCTCAACCACCTTGTGGTTTTACAAACACTTCATCTTTCAAGTTGGTTCTCCAACAACTGTTTGCAGAGGGTCTCCCTATTTCTTAATATGGGTGCAGATTTCGAAGTCCTGCCTTTGTTCACCTCTTTCCTTGTCATATACAACAACTTAGTAGGGTATCCCCTAGTTATAAACATGTCAGTTAGGTATTCATCTCTTGTTCGTACATCATATCATCACTAATTAACCTTGAGATGCGAACCATCTTGCCCTTAACCACACTTCTTTTTTGGTGGGCCGGATGACAACTATCAAATGGAAGAAGAGTGTTGGAATAGGTGTTCTTCCTGTAGGTGGTTGATCTCAAGGTTCCCTGACTCTTATCTAATTCTATGTCTACGTAATGAATCTTGGAGGGATGCAGCTGATATGTAAATTTTAAATAAGATTTAGTCAAGTTCAAATATTTCACAAATTCCTTTGCCTCATCAATCATACCTCTCCATAGAATCAGTATATCGTCCAAGAATCTCAAAAATAAAATTATCTTAACCAACTTGAAAGATGAAGTGTTTGTAATACCCTGTAATCAATCAATACCCCAGTTGATCTCAAAGTTCAACGATATTTGGGAGAATGTATTAGACGCTGATCTCAAGGGTAAACTATGACAAAGACCTATAGTGGTATACAGTAAAGATAGAAACATTAAGGAATGGATGGAATTAGATGATAGAAGTCTGAAGGGGAACTACAAATCAAGAATGAGTAAATGTGGGGCCTGCAATTGGTGTAAGTGCATCAATAATGGGCCATATGTTGAGATAGCAGGCTTCCACAGGAATTTACAATGCCCTGGAAGGTGGAATTGTAACACCGATATGGTGGTCAATGTGGCCACCTCTATATGCTGTCAGGCATTTTATGTGGGTAAAACTACTAGGCGGTTGAGTGACAGGATTGCTGAACACACCAGGGACATTAAAAATAAGAAATCATCTAGCCCCCTTTTCTAACACTCAGCTGTATGCCCAAATTACAAAAGAGTTTTGTGTTTTGTAACTGATAGGGCCTACAGGCATGAGAGAGGGGGAGACCCTAAGTTGGACATAGAAATTAAGGAAACGGAATGAAGGTGAATCCTCTATTTAGTAACTTTAAATGTGCCTCAGAAAAATCTGTTAGTGAGGTTGAAAACTACATTAGAAATCCGATTCCTATTCCTATTTTCACATTTGTTCCGTCACAAAAGGTTAAGATTACTGACACACTACTTCATTTAAGGTTGTTTCTATGGAAATTAAATCTTAAATTGTTATCTAGTGACAAGGATGATGAGGATGTATCCACACTTAGCACACCTGAAGCACACAGATTCATAACTAAGGAAATAAGTGTCTTTAATCCAATTGTGAACAACACCCTATCCACTTTCCAGAGTGTCTGTGAGCATGAAGTTAGACATCTTTTACAGCAACCTAATGTATTTAAATGGTACAACCTTTCCAAGACAGAACAACTTGCCTTACAGAGCTTAGTCAGGATATAACTTTACGTATTAGAAAGCTGACAATGACACCGGACGAGTTTTAATAGAAACAGAAGACTATATCAACATTATAGAAAGCATACTAGTTGATAATCATTTTTACAAAACTGTGTCCCTAAAAGAAGTTAACAAGCATGTTGCAGTTACTAACAGAATGCTAAAACACTTGAGAAAAATAACCAACTATCACTAGAAGAGTTTGTATACCTGCAAGTAAATAACCCATGCCTTGGCAAGTTATTTGGCATTCCAAAAATCCACAGACCCAGTGAATCCACCATTCAGATTAGTTATTTCAAATAAACATACCAAGACAGAGAACATTTCAGAATACCAAGACAGTGTTTATAACCCCTTGGTACAGGCCACTAAAGTTTACATTAAGGATTCTTGTGACTTTCTTAATGAGCTACATCATTCACAACTGGATTTTTCTAAATGTATTCTTATGACTATTAACACTGTAGCCCTGTATACTAACATTCCTTACCAAGTGGGTTTACAAGCTGTTGAACTGTTTCTTAGTAAATACGCCAATTTCAACACATGTAGAATTGAAACATTAATCACATTGACCACAGCAGTTTTAACTAACAACCTTTTCCATTTTAACACCAAGATTTATCAGCAAATAAAAAGGTGCGACTATGGGGTCCAACAGGGCACCAGCTTTTGCCAACCTGGTGCTCAGCGCATGGGAATTAGAGACATTAATACATCTGCCAGGGTTTGACAAAGTTAATATTTACAGCCGTTACATTGATGATTTTTTTTTTGTGTGGAAGGTAACTGAAACTGAACTAGATTTATTCATTAATACACTCTCCAACAGTATTCCATACTTAGATTTTGTCACGTCAGGTAGTGGCAAAGTTATCAATTTTCTTGACACCAGGATTTCTATAGATAATGACACAGGGTTTCTTAGTTCTAATGTGTACAGAAAAGATATGTACAGAAACAATTTTTTAGACTTTTGCAGGCAACATCCATTCTTTATGAAAAAGAACATGCTGTGTGGTCAGTTTATTAGACTGTCACGACTTATCACTGATGACCATACTTTTATTTTAGAAAGCAAGTTCTTAACACACCTGTTTGTGAAGAGACATTACCCTGAACAACTAGTGCAGGACATTTTCACAAAAGTAGCAGCTCACAGGCACATTAAACACAGACCTATACTCAAATACGGTTTAGTGCCTAAAGACACACTAGATCAAACTAAAAACACTGACAGGAACTGCCGTTTTCCTCTTTCTATCAGCAGGGATGCACAAGGCATTAGAAACATCGTGCAGAGAAATTGGAACATCCTTAGAGCTAGTAAAGATTTATGCCAAGTTTTAGGGAACAATCCTACCTTTTCCTTCAAAAAACCACCACTCTGAAAATGTCTTTTGAAAAAGATAGCTCACATTTTTCTGTATTACAAGTACAGAACAGTGACACTAAGGACATGTTTACTTGCAGCAAATGTGTATGTCAGTACATTTATACTGGCTCTAAGTTCAGGTTTCAACACTGTAACATTACAGACTATTTTAAAAAAACATTTTGATTGCCATTCTAAGTTTTTAGTTTATGTAGCAGTGTGTAATTGATGCAAAATATTTTTAGAAAGCTTTCTGATAGAGTAAAAGAACATTTGGCAGCTATCAGAAATAAAGATGAAAAAACGCTCTAGGAAGACACAGTTTACGCTGCCCTGAATTTATTGGTTTCAATTTTTTCATATTGGAACAGGTTGACCAATGTTTTGGAGATTGTCAGACTTTGCTTGAAGTGAAAGAATTGCAATGGCAGTTATTACTTAATGCTGAGACCCCTCCTGGACTCAATGAAAACCTGAATGCTAAATGTGCATTGAGATGGGGAGTCTGACCACTCCCACTTTATACTAATATTTGTTAATGTATATACAGCTGTACAAGATGTGCAAATTCTGACTGGTTAATTTTTTCCTGACTGTGTTCTCAGAAGATATATGCTATTGCCATAGTTACATCTTTCTCTCTACTTTGTACACCTTACTTATACCTGACATTTTTTAAATTTTGTCAGTTCTGAAGAAGTTCTAGATATCATTAATGAATGAAAGCACTTAGTATCAGTTTTGCCTTCAAGTGTCTTTCTTTTAGTTTATAAGAAAGAAGTTTGTTGTTTTATTACTACAGTTCTTCATCTATGTTAGTTATTGCAGTTTGATTTTATTATTATTACTGATTTTTTCCAACTATTATTATGGAAGACACTCGGATGGTGGAACCAGGATCTACTAGCCAGTCTTTACAAGATTTCACAGTGCACGATATGCCACCAGAGCTTTTATCGCTAATAGAAGAATTTAATGAAATCATGTACAAAGCTCATTGTTTGCTTATTAGACATAACAGTCTTCAAGTCAATTCTAAGGAGTTCACGCCAATCTTAATAAGGGATAGAAGTGCTATTTCTACACTACAGACAGTCAGTCAATGTGATATTTTACAGACATCCCGTAAAACGGATCCACTATTACTACAAAATCAATCCCTTGAACACAGTGCAGATCAAACTGTTCTTCGTACCCTGGTTCCTGGGTCTACAGCACAAATAGCATTTACAGGAGAGATTTTGCATTTTGTAAATGGAGAAGAGACTCCTAATCCTTTTTTATAAGAAAACAGAAGACAGAAAATGGGTCAAAGAGAAGAACCAAACTGGATTCAGTCCAATAACCATCACTGCAAATTGTTGATCTTCGAACTGGAACCTAGAAGTTTTTTTTTATTCAAAAACACTGAGTATGACAACATTTTTCTACACTCCTGCATACATCATAATATTGTTCTCATGGCCTCAGATTTTATACATTTCCCAATGGTACTACCAGAGATTTCAAAATTTATAAAGATTTGGTTAATTTGTACAATGACTGTGGAGTGGCAGCTGTCAAAATTTTAATAGGACACAACCAAGAAAGGATGAACATTATTAAAAAAGAAATTGAAGACTTACACAACACTATCCTTAAACACCCTGACTTTGGATTATTCAGACACCTTTTTGATAGTATATCTCCTAAAGTTATAAGACATATAGCCACCTTGGTCCACAGAAAAAGTCAGAAATTAGATTGTGATTTAGAACAGTATTGAAGCCAGAGTGCATACAGACTAGCCAATGAAAAACTTAACAACAACAGATTTTATCATAAAAATGAGAAGCTGACAAGACAAGTAGGACAAACTGTGGCACCAACATCTCCCCCCAGTCACTTTCCTTATCAACAGGAATATCCTAACATCACATTTACACCTCAACAGAATGGTGTTAATACTTCTCACATGCCACTCCTTGCTGAATTTTCACAAAATAATGTATTAAGGGATAGTTATACAGAAACTCAGGTTCCTTTTTTATTGCAAGAACAAACAGTCCATATGAGTACAGTGACTACATCCACAACAGGCACGAGAGACAGACTGAGAGAGAGGGGGAAGGGGAGAGGCAGAGGACAATGGAGATCTTCATTCACAGGGAGAACAATAGCAACAAGGAACTTGATGAAGAGAATTTAAATGAAAGAAAGCATATGCTGTCTAATGCAGTTTTCAACCTCACTAACAGAGATTTTTCCGAGGTACGTTTAAAGATACTAAATAGAGGATTCACCTTTGTTCCGTCACAAAGGGCTAAGATTACTGACACACTACTTGATTTAAGGTTGTTTCTACAGAAATTAAATCTTAAATTGTTATCTAGTGACAAGGATGATGAGGATGTATCCACACTTAGCACACCCGAAGCACACAGATTCATTCCTAAGGAAAGAAGTGTCTTTAATCCAATTGTGAGCAACACCCTATCCACTTTCCAGAGTGTCTGTGAGCATGAAGTTAGATGTCTTTTACAGCAACCTAATGTAGTTAAATGGTACAACCTTTCCAAGGCAGAACAACTAGCCTTACAGAGCTTAGTCAGGACAGAACTTTACATATTAGAAAGCTGACAATGACACCGGACTAGTTTTAATGGAAACAGAGGACTATATCAACATTATAGAAAACATGCTAGTTGATAATCATTTTTACAAAACTGTGTCCCTAAAAGAAGTTCTCAGGCATTTTGCAGTTACTGACAGGATGCTAAAACACTTGAGAAAAATAACCAACTATCACTAGAAGAGTTTGTATACCTGCAAGTAAATAACAATTGCCTTGGCAAGTTATTTGGCATTCCAAAAATCCAAGACCCAGTGAATCCACCATTCAGATTAATTATTTCACATAATCGTACCAAGACAGAGAACATTTCAGAATACCCAGACAGTGTTTATAACCCCTTGGTACAGGCCACCAAAGTTTACATTAAGGATTCTTGGGACTTTCTTAATGAGCTGCATCATTCACAACTGGATTGTTCTAAATGTATTCTTGTGACTCTTGACATTGTAGCCCTGTATACTAACATTCCTCACCAAGGCGGTTTACAAACTGTTGAACTGTTTCTTAGTTAATATGCCAATTTCAACACGTGTAGAATTCAAACACTAATCGCATTGACCACAGCAGTTTTAACTAACAACTTTTTCCATTTTAACACCAAGATTTATCAGCAAAAAAAAAGGTGTGGCTATGGGGTCCAAGATGGCACCAACTTTTGCTAACCTGGTGCTCAGCGCATGGGAATTAGAGACATTAATACATCTGCCAGGGTTTGACAATGTTCATATTTACTGCCGTTATATTGACAATGTTTTTTTTTGTGTGGGAAGGACCTGAAACTGAACTAGATTTGTTCATTAATGCACTCTCCAACAGTATTCCATACTTAGATTTTGTCATGTCAGGTAGTGGCAAAGTAATCAATTTCTTGACACCAGGATTTCTAAAGACAATAACACAGGGCTTCTTAGTTCTAATGTGTACAGAAAAGATACATACAGAAACAATTTTTTAGACTTTTACAGCCAACATCTTTTCTTTATGAAAAAAAAATGTGCTGCATGATCAGTTTACTAGAATGTCATGACTTATCACTGATGACCATACTTTTCTTTTAGAAAGCAAGTTCTTAACACACCTGTTTGTTAAGAGACATTATCCTGAACAACTAGTGCAGGACATTTTCACAGACGTAGCAGCTCACAGGCACATTAAACGTAAACATACCTCCCAACTGTACCGAATTACTCAGTTTTTACCGAGTTTTGGGGTCCATATAATAGGGTGCCACGATTCCCGAGTGGCACCCCTTAATTTCTGAATTTCCCGGCCTTTTATTTTAATTTTTTCCCCTCAGCGTTTTGAGCTGACGTCATCATGCGCATGATGAAATCAGCTCCATAAAACAGCCTACCAGCCTGTTGGAATTAAGCTCAAGGGCTCACGTGCATGCATTTCCAGTTGTTTCAATCAAGTGTGAATAATTGTGTTTCTGGTTTCTGCAAATGGAAAATAGTAGTTCTGCAAACAGAGAATGGCTGCTCCAGCCAAGCCATTCACATTAAGAATTGTGGGGACTGCAGTACACTGACATTCTGGATAGCTGCTGCAGAGGTAGCAAGCCACGAGGGAATGAACAGAAACATTAAGGTAGATAGCTGTAGCTGTTTAATTTGCACTGATGGTTTCAGCAATCTCTGAGATAGTAGCTCTGTGGAAATGATTTGGTAGTAGCAGGTGTGTGTGAAAGAGATCGGAAGAGGTTGTGTGAGTGAATGCGTGTATGAATGAAAAAGTGGGTATGTGAGCAAGATTGGAAGAGTGTGCAAGAGTGAATGCATGTATGATTGAGAAAGTGGGTATGTGAGAGGGATCGGAAGAGAGTGTGTGAGTGAATGCGGTCGTAAGTTGTGTATTTCAGAGGACCATGTGAACGAGGAGTCTCATTCCATGTTGGAATAGCTGAGTCTGTGATTGTGTTTTGTCTACAGTTGGTCATTGATCTCATTATGGTTCCTTAAAATCTGAAGACTCTAAGATTATAACACATGGTGTCTAGGATTTTTGAAAGTTCTGTTTAAATTCTGGATGGCTTCCTAGTTGGACGCTTTGTAAATTTTCTTTTCTCTGTGGAGGAACCGTTTAGCTCCATTGTGTGAACAGCTCTTAATTACTATTATCTAGTTTTGTTGGGTAATGTGCTCTACTAACGTATAGAATAGATCTCTGTAAATCGCACACGCAGTTATTGGGTTGTTGTATTTAGTGAAAGCTTTACTTACTGGCACAGAGAGCACGCACTTGCTGATTTGATGTCAGTACCGTAGTTAGCATATTGCTTGTTTAGTTATTGTTACAAATTATTTTGCTGTTCACTCCTGTATCAGGTTTAATTGTAGGTTGTATTAATTGATTTTTGCATTTTGTTCTATTATTAGGGGATTAAGATGGCAGATTCGACCCATGAGGGAGATGTTGGGTTGAAGTCTGTAGAGGAAGATGCACAGTCAGGGGATACAATCCCACTTGAGGGGGACACTGCTGAAGAACAGTTAGGAGAGGAGTCTGCTATGGAAGTAGAAGTAGGGGCAGTGGAGACAGAGGCCCAGGAAATGGATGAGGAAAGTTCAAGTAAACAAAAGATGCAGGGTAGGAGAGGGCGCAAAAAAGGTAAAGGCACCAACATTGGCACAGGCGTTGGTTTGGAAATAATGCCTTGTGATAGATTTTTGTTTAATACGAGCAAGGCTGCTTATTGAAGGTGTTTGTCAAGTATTAAACTTGACTGCTGTCAAACCTCAAGTAAAACCAGATGATGCTAATGCTTCTTAAAAAATACCAACTTGGGTTGATTTTCCCCCAGTTGAAGAGTTTGAGTCGCTCATTAAGAATGAATGGAGAAATGCGGGTAAGAAGTGGTCTATGTCTGGTCATCGCAGGAAACTTTATCCTTTCCCTAGAGATTGGACAAAGACGTGGGGTGCTTCTCCTACTGTTGATTCGGTGGTTGGTGACTTTGTAAAGAGCAGTGTAGCAACTCAACAGGGAAAGATTGTTCTTAAAGATGGTGTGGAACGTAGAATTGATTATGCTTCTCAGAGAGCTTTTACTGTATTTGGGCAATTCATCACAGCTGCTTCTGCTGCATGATCTTATGTTGCTCAGACACTCATGTCTTGGTTAGACCAGTTTTCTCAAGCTTTGCTTGAAGATTTAAAAGAGCATAAAAGTTTGCCTTTGCTTCAGTCTAGCGCCAAGTTTATATTTGATGCTACACACAATATTGTGAAGGCAGCAGTATTTGCTTCAGTTGCTCAGACCACAGCCAGGAGGGCATTATGATTATGCAACTTAGAAAGAACCACAGGTTTGAAAAAAACACATGCTGAATCTTCCTTTTAAGGGTGATCAGCTTTTTGGAGATGGTATTAATGAGTTGATAAAGCAAGTTAGAGACACCAAGAAGAAACAGTGACCCTCTTTAAGAAAAATCTTGACGACTGGATGGGAAATAGAAAATTCACCGCAGGGATCGCTTCTGTGGCACTGCTTGACAGGGGCACAGGAAAATAACTTTCTTGGGTGGCGAAAGCCAGGGGAACCTTTTGGCTAGGCTTATATAAGCCCCAGGGTCAATAGCCTAGTACCTACCTATGAGCCTATGAGCCCATGAAACAACTGCTGCTTGAGTTATTATTAGATTTTCCAGATACTGCTCCAGTAATTTAGGGAAGTGACAGAGAAGCAGGTTTTGGAGTGTTTTCTGTATGAAATAGAGTTAGAAACAGTTATTGAGGTATAGCAGGTATGTACTGCTGTTTGGCTTGTTTGTAGCAGTTAAAAAAGAAATTTTCAGTATTTAATCCATGTGAATGAAACCTCTGTGCAAAAACAGTGTGCATTATGAGAGAAAATCAGGGATGTTTTGCACAGGAAAGAAAGAAATTTATTTAGCATTGATCCTTTTTTTATCTTGTGTACTTTTGTGTGTGTGTGTATGTGTGTGTGTGTGTGTGTGTGTGTGTGTGTGTGTGTGTGTGTGTGTGTGTGTGTGTGTGTAAGTAGACTTTTATGATGGAAATGTTCTGAAATGGACAGTTTTGTCATTATTGGTTCATGCATTTTGTTTCATTGCCAGCAGTTTTGTCATTATTGGTTCATGCATTTTGTTTCATTGCCTACTGGAAAAATGTTCAAACAATACATTTAAAATGCTCTCTAACTTAGGTCTAACAAGTGTGCTGTATAGGAATATAATTTAATAATATCAGGAAGGTGTATCAAAGAAGGCATGTATGTTTTTTGTTTTGTGTGCAAGGGGCCTATGATTTGAAAACAGCTCAAAGGTAATCTTTATCCACCACTGGACAGATGTATTTTCTTTGGATGTGGTGTGGGTTTTGATGCTGTTTCAATGAATGTGAGTTTCAAGGGCAGAGATTTTCATTGTGAGACAGTATTGCTTTATTTACCAGATATCTATTAGTGTTTGTGCATTGTGCTATAAAATGTAAAAATAAAATCCAAATAATCATTTTAGAAGTAAAGCAGTATGCACACATTATTGTTTATGGTAAATGGGGCGAATTAACCAGGTAATGGGACATTAGAATGGTTGCAGGGGTACTCTGGTGCCATATTTCAGTTGTCTGTTCTTCAGTTTGCGTTTGAAAGTTGGTATCCCACAATTCCATTGGAATGGGTGGGGTTGCATAATTATGTATGCAAATTGTACGTTAATCAGCGTACAGATTTGTACCTATTTTTCATGGGCCTTGTCCAGATTTTTGATGTTTCCAGGTTGAGAGGTATGAACGTAGACCTATATTCAAATACGGTTTAGTGCCTAAAGACACACTAGATCAAACTGAAAACGCTGAGAGGAAGTGCAGTTTTCCTCTTCCTATCAGCAGGGATGCACAAGGCATTAGAAACATCGTGCAGAGACATTGGCACATCCTTACAGCTAGTAAAGATTTATGCCAAGTTTTAGGGAATAATCCTACCTTTTCCTTCAAAAAAAACACCACTCTGAAAATGTCTTTTGAAAAAGATAACCCACATTTTTCTGTATTACAAGTACAGAACAGTGACACTAAGAGCATGTCTACTTGCAACAAATGTGTAGTATGTCAGTACATTTATAATGTCTCTGAGTTCAGGTTTTAACACTGTAACATTATAGTCTATTTTAAAAAAACATTTTGATTGCCATTCTAAGATTTTAGTTTATGTAGTAGAGTGTAATTCTTGCAAAGCATTTTCAGAAAGCTTTCTGATAGAGTAAAAGAACATTCGGCAGCTATCAGAAATAAAGATGAAAAAAAACACTCTAGGAAGACACAGTTTACGCTGCCATTAATTTATTGGTTTCAAATTTCTCATATTGGAATAGGCTGACCAATTTTTTTAGAGATTGTCAGACTTTGCTTGAACTGAAAGAATTGCGATGGCAGTTATTACTTAATGCTGAGACCCCTCCTGGACTCACTGAAAACCTGAATGTTAAATGTGCATTGAGATGGGGAGTCTGACCACTCCCACTTTATACTAATATTTGTTAATGTATATACAGCTGTACAAGATGTGTAAAATTTGACTGGTTAATTTTTCCTCACTCTGTTCTCAGAAGATATATGCTATTGTCATGGTTACATTTTTCTTTCTACTTTGTGCACCTTACTTATACCCAGTGACAGCTCATGGCATTGGACTGCAGGACTGCTGCCCCCCCCCCCAGCTGTGTGAAGAAAAAAGAAAAGACACAACTTGTAAAATAAAATATTTTTTAAATTAAAAAAAAAATGGCTGGCTTGCTATAAAAATGAGTCCGATTGACTCGCAAAGTCCCGGAACTTATACTGCACATGCTCACTGCTCGGCGAGTTCCATTTTTTTTTTCATCTAAAGCTGCTGCCTGCTGGACTGTCTCAGACTGCTGTAAAGGCAGTCCGGACTATGGAGAGTTTTGCTTCAGTGTGTGATGCCCAGAAGTCTGTGCGGTAACCGCATAGTAATGTGGAAGGGGGGGGTGGACTGCCACGTCCACAGTCACGTACATGACATGAATGGCAGGATGACTACTGATTGGTTCTCGCCCTCTTTCTGAAAAGAGAACGAGAAACAATCAGTATTAGCAGGCAGTGCAGGACAAGACAGGTACTTTTGTTAACTCTTGTAGCTACCATATGGTACGCGTGTACTAGTGCTGCCTAGCCTAAGCCTATTGCTAATTTATTATCATCTAATCTAATCTACTCTATCTGACTTTCTTTGAGTGCTTGCTTGCAATGAAGAGGAAAGATTCTGGATTCCCGAGTCCTTGACTAGCAGCCAGCTGCTTAAAAAAAAAGGCTTTACTCATGATGGTTGGAAACGGTCCCGGACAGTCTCAAACTCAATCACTCATTCATTTTTTTGAGGTAAGTTAAGTGTGTCGCATCATGTGAAGTCCAATAAAAACAAGAAACCAAGTGATTATGTTTTTGAATTTGCTTTTACAATCTGCAATTCTAAGACACTTTGAATAAAAATGCTTCGAATATTGACAACTCCAAGTGTTTAATTGATTAGCAGTGTCTTGGAATTGCTTATTGTTTCATTTTGAATTTGGTTTGCATCATTGCTTTGTCCGTGTTTCTGTTATTGCTTTGTCCGTGTTTCTGTTGTACCGAATGTCTTTGAATTGTCAGCCACTGTACTGCTTGCCATTTCATCTTATGTAATGTAACAAACTCAGCACAGCTCCTCGTGGTGTCCTGCAGAGTCCTACAAGCAGCAGTGAGTGAAAGAGGGACTTTAACAGATTATAAGTATTTTTTTCTGCTTTCCTACCAGCGACTGTTTAGTCTCGCCGAAAAGCGAGTTTTCTAACTATCTGAGTTCTGCAAAGTTGTTTTTCTGCATTTGTCTGCATTTTTTTGTGTTTTGCACTTTAAAAGTTGTTTTGCCTTGTTTAATTGTTGTAGGCTACACACTCAAGTGCGCTAGCCGATCTAAAGCATTTACTGTATTCCTGTGCCTAGTTTCTGTGTTTAAGTGAAAAAAAAAGAAAAAAAACAAAAAAATATCCTTGTTTCCTGCCTTTTCTGAGCTAGAATAGTCCAGTTTTCAGGTATTGCTGAATTCTAGGCTGTGTCATTGTTCCTGTGTTGCCTATATCCATACTTGGATAGGAGGAAGCATCTTTGTTCACCAGTGAGAGTGGGGAGCTCTGAGCAGCCTATCTGTCCCTGGAGGAGTGGTCTCAGCCCAGTAACTAGTTGCATATTGGCCATTTTGGACCATTTCCTATCTCTTTCAAACTCCCTGCCTTAAAACCCACTTTAGCATGATTTTGCATGATTTTGCACATCGCACAACGTCACGCAATGTAGCGCAGTGCAGTAACAATTCCCGGCTCCACAAAGTCTGCTCTTCAATTTTTTTCCTTAGAACTAGTCAAAATCTCAAAGTAAGCACTCAACCTTCATTCTACAGCCCAGCACTTGCTCAAATTTCTCAGTAAGCACTAACAAACTTTAGCACTACACCCCCTTATACTATCCAGAAGTACAAGGTTCCCTATTCGTCCATTCAAGTCAGTCAATAAACCAGTTCTTTAAACTATCTGGGCATGTCCAAAGCACAGTTTCAGGTATACTCTCCAGTCCAGCTGGTCAATCTGGGAATCTTGAGGCAATGTTACAATTGCCATATGTACACAGACAACCCACTCCTTCTTCCAACAAACTCAAATATTTGTGAGAGATGCAACTATACAGCCAAACTGGAGGCCGAGCTCTCTCAACCCAGGACTGGCACAGTCAGTCAGGAAGAGAAGGAAACCACTCGCACCACACAACCAGTCTCACATAGACCAAACGCACCAGCAAACAAGACACATAAACTCACAAAAACATACTCGGAGGCTCTAAATAAAAATCTGCCAAAGCAGCAGAGACCTCCAAAGCAGACACCCAAGCAACTGCTACCCCACAACAACTTACACGGATCACATACTTCACAAAGTCAGTGTGCCACACAGTCACAGCCCCTAAGGCTAAATAACACACCTAATATACTAGTAATTGGAGACTCTATTGTCAGGCACACTGATGTCCCAGTTACCAGACTGAACAAGGAGAGGGTCACTGTAAGCTGCCTGTCGGGAGCCAGGATCTACCACATAACACAGGCACTCAGGTCACTCCACAGCAGGTACAAATATGACTCTGTCATTGTCCTTGTTGGTGTGAATGACCTGAGATGTACCTCTTTGGACTACATGAAAAGACAACCAAGCTGTTGAAACAAAACAAAAAAGCCAGATAAGAGGACGGAGCGGTAAAATTGTAAACTAAAATTATTTATTGAGCGTTTCCAGTATGGACCTTGTAAAAACTATAAGAGACCTAAAACTATTTGTTTGTAAACTCAACTTGAATGCCCTAATGGGGGCAAGCTCCATTCTTATTAACACACTTAGGGTTGCAAGTTTGTTCAATCCACCACTTCATTCTAATTTATTTTCTTTTGAGAAGATGTGTGAGATTGATCTTAGAGCTCTAAGTAATAATAATGTTATTAACAGAAACGTGATTGTAATATAAGAGTCATGAAACCAGACAAAGGGGGTGGGTTGATCTTTATGGATTATAACATCTATATGGACAATATGAAGAAACATCTGAATACCACAGCTTATGAATTAGTCAGATATAATAAGCTAAACACAGCACATAGAAGGATTAAGTCCACACTTGAAGACCTTTTCTTGGAAGGTTCTATTGATATTGATTTATACAACTATTTGACTATGTTAGCTCCCAAAACACCAGTTCTATTTGGCACACCCAAAATTCATAAGAAGATTATAGACCCCCCCATTTAGACCGATTGTTAATGGGCGAGGATTTATTACTTATGGGTGCACAAAGTATGTTGATAGCATCTTAAGACCTTTAGTTGAACAAGAATTGCAAATTTGCAAGGACTCCTGGAGCTTCTTAACTGAGTTAAGTAACATTCCTTTCCACCATGAATATAGGTTTCTAACAACTGATGTTAAGGACCTCTACACGGTTATACCCCAAAGTTTAGGTTTGGAATGAATTAGGTATTTTATGGTACAGAGACAAGTTAGTGAAAATACCATTTATGTAGTTGAAACTCTTTTGGAGATAGTTTTGACCAACAACTATATGTTGTTTGATGGACAAATATATCTACAAAAGACAGGGGTGGCTATGGGGTCACCCTGCGGAGGGAGTTTTGCTAATTGCATCATGGCACACTGGGAAAAGACCTTACTTTTTAATAACAGCTTGTTCCAGAACAATGTCGCTTGGTACACACGTTACCAAGACGACATGTTCTTAGTTTAGAAAGGTCCCAGTGACTTGGTTCAAGGTTTCATCACTACTATTTCTGCTATGACTGATTTTTTTGAATTTACTTATAATCTACAACAAAATCATATTAATTTCCTAGACATTCATTTGTATAAAGACGCATTAAAATCTAGGTTTAAAAGCACCATATGTAGGAAACCAACCTATTCCAATTCATTCCTTCATTTCACTAGCTGCCATCCTCACCATCAAAAAAGAGCAGTCGTTAAAGGCCAAATGGTGAGGGCAGCTAGGATGCTCTCTGATGAGTCCAATTTTATTGAAGAATGTGAACTTTTGGAATCTATGTTTGTCAAAAGAGGTTATCCTTCATCTATGGTGGCAAAAATTTCCTCTGAAGTAACTTTCAAGCAGCAAACAGGCCACTTTAAACCCCTTTTGTCTGCGAACATTTCTGTTGGTAATGATGAAGCTGAAGGTCAAAGTTATAGTACCATCAGCTTAGAAATGAAAAGTCTCCACACTAGCTTCTTCTGTACTTATAGTCTGGCTTGTCCTCTTATAAGGGAAATTCTTAACAAAAATTGGGTTTTAATAGTTGAAGATAGCGGTTTGATGAAACGTCTTGGGGATAAACCTAAAATAACCTATAGGCGAGGTGCTAACCTTAAAGCACTTCTTGAATATCAAAATAAAGTTACATCAAGTAGAGCCACAGGGATGTTTAGGTGTGGGACTTGCCAACAATGTAGGCATCTCAGCATTGAAAAACAGGTTAAAATTAGGAATAGGATTTATAAAATTCTAGGTAAGTTTTCTTGTGTAACAAAGGGTGTAGTTTATTCCGCTTCTTGCCAAGGATCCGCGCTTTTTATATAGGAAAAACAGAGAGGAAAATTAAGCAGTGCATCTATGAATACCAGTATGCTACTAGCAAGAAAGATACTACAAATGCTCTTGCAAGACACCTTATATATTTCTCAGAACATAGGTTCAAATTTGCCATATTACAACAAGTTCTAGTTGACCAGAGAGGTGGTCCCTGGCAGCTTAAATTGGAAATGGAAGAATTATTTTGGCAAATTAAAACGGCAGCTTATCTACCCCCAGGGCTGAATGATCATGTGTCTGTTAAATGTATTTTAAAATATCTGGCCCTGAAGAGGTAATTATTCTGTTTCTAATTTATAAGTCTTGACTTGTCCCTTTGTTGGCTGATTTTTTACAAGTGTGCCTTTTATTTAATTTTAGAATGTAATTTTAGAATGAGATTTGGTCATATTAGAATGTGCTTCTTGTTCATAATGACATATGAAAGCAGAGTATCTCTCGTTTCCTGTTTACTATTTATTATTTTTTAACTATCCTATTATTTTTTAAGTATCCTACTTAAATAGGAGTTAGGTTTGTAACAAATAAAATAGTGAAGCTGACTATATATACATATATATATATATATATATATATATATATATATATATATAAGACTGAAGTAAACAATTTACCCTTTATTTTAGATGTTCGAGTATACTGGCTTATAATAGCTGCTCTGGTTGTATGATTTTTGCAGCTGCCATTATTATTATTTTTAATATATACTTTTTAAAATATATATATTTTTAATATTTTTTAACATTTTTAATATTTTCCTGCCTGTATTGTTCCTGCCTATTATAGAGTTATTGAAACATTAGGACATTATAGCAAGTTTAATATATACATCTATATGGTTAATGGTTACCTAACGAATATTTAATATATATTCGGCGCTAATGTACAATCTTAGATTATGTCTTTTCACTTTAGGCTTTGAGTTATGTTGGTTCAATATTTGTCCGTTTGCTTTGCATTTGTGTCTGCCATAAAAAGAAATATTATATGTGTTTTTAAATGTAGAATATCCCTTTTAAGATACGGACGTTAAGAGTTTTAATTGAATAATTATGGTGTTTTTAATATATAATGGTGCTTAATTGTTACGTTGTATGTCTGAAGGAGGAGAGGTATTGGTCTTTCCGAAAGCGCTCAATAAATAAGTTTAGTTTGCAATTTTACCGCTCCGTCCTCTTATCTTGCTTTTTTGTTTTGTTTCAACTACATGAAAAGAGACATAGAGGAGCTCTCTGATCATGTAGCCCAGACCGGTATGACCCTGACCCTGAGTAGCATATTGCCCTCACCAAAAATGATGCCACAATATAAAGACAAAATGATAAATTTTAACAATTGGCTAAGCTATTGGTGTCATTCAAAGGGGATCCAGTGTCTGTCAGCCTGGGATGACATGCTAGACAAGCCACGTTGCTTCGCCAGGGACGGCTTGCACCTGTCACCCTTAGGCTTGCGAATACTGGCTAAGGCTCTTGCCACCCCCATAGTGCCTTTTTTAGGCAAGGCTCAAAAGACAAACCCCCCTCCATAGAGAAACAAAAAACTAAGGGTAATGCTACTCAACGCCAGAAGTCTAAACCTCAAGATGCACACACTCGAGGCACTCCTCTGTATGGAGAAAATCAATATCTGTGCAGTAATAGAAACCTGGTTCAAGGCTCCAGAGAGCACTCCAGCAGTACCAGGATTCAACTCATACCATTCCTTTCAGCCCCAGAACTCGGACAGGAATACTAAAGGTGGGGGAGTATCCATTTTCATCAAGGATACCCACACCTCCAGGTTAGTGGCAGTGCATGAGGCAGCAGAGACCATCCATGTGCAACTAACAGTGGGTAAAACTGCTTTTCAGTTCATAGCCTGCTACAGATCACCCACCTTGTCTCAGGATCTCCACGCGGCATTCCTGAGAACATTGGAGAATAAGAAGGTCTCACCAAACACCATGATATTGGGGGATTTCAACTACCCAAACATTGACTAGGAAAACTACTCAAGTCCCAACTCTTTTGCCCAATGGTTCCTGGAGTTTATAAACTCAAATGCCATGGAACAATTGGTCAACACTCCCACAAGAGGGGACAACATATTGGACTTGGTCATCACCAACATGGGGGCTCAATGCTCCACACCAGTGGTAAATCCCTCACTGGTAAGATCAGACCATAAACTTATCACAATGGACATCCACATCCCAACCCCACCCCCAGCCAAGGAAACCACTGTGAACATTTTCTCAAAAGCAAACTTCACACTTCTCAAGACTGAGGTGGAAAGTTTCAAAGCCCCAAGGCTAATGGAAAATGCTACCCAAACCGCAGAATCCTTTACAAATGCACTCTATGAGCACCTACAGGAATGCATGGATCATGCCATCCCAAGTAAAACCAAGACTCACTCCTCCAAGAACAGGAGACCAGTCTGGTGGACCCCGGCCATAAATATGCTATACAACAGAAGGAGGAAACTATTACATGACAAGGCAAAATCCCAAAAAGGGAAGGCATCCTTGATCAGTAATAGCAAGAAACTTCGATCCCTCATAAAATCATCAAAGGCCAGCTTCGAAAGAAACATTGCCAAAGACTCTAAAGATAATCACAAGGCGTTCTTTAGCTACGTCAAAAATCTGGGTGGCAGCTCGCAGATCTGCTCTGAGCTGGTGCAAAATGGCACAAAATACACTGAACCCACAGACATTGCCAACATCCTGGCGGACAGGTTCAGTGCAAACTTCACCCCCATCCCCCCAAAAGGGCCTGTGTCTATCCCAGAAGAATGCAGTCCCCCAGACATCATAGACACACAGGTGAAAGCAGCCCTCTCCAAAGTAAAAAACACAGCATCAATGGGACCAGATGGTATCCCAGGCTGCGTCTTATATGAGCTCCAAAACAAACTAAACCCTCACATGAATTCACTGTTCCAACTCAGCCTTACCACAGGCTATGTACCCAAAGAATGGCATACAGCAACAGTGATCCCGCTCCACAAAGGTGGCGCCACAATGGATCCAGGGAACTATCACCCTATAAGCCTGACTAGCCTGGTCTGCAAGGCTATGGAGCGCATCATCATGGATCTCATAAACAAAGACATTGGGAATCTCCAAACACTGGACCCCACCCAATTCGGTTTTGTTAAGGGCAGATCTTGCCTCTTAAACCTAGTTGACTTCTTCAAAACAGTTACCAAAGCCTTAGATGAGGGAAAGGTAGTCCACACAGCCTACCTAGACCTCACAAAGGCCTTCAACACAATACCCCACTCTGGTATCATAAATAAGCTTACCAGCTTAAATATTAACCCATATGTCACAAGATGGATTGCAAACTGGCTCAGGGATAGAACTCCCATGGTCAGAGTCATGGGTGCCATGTCTGACTCTAAACCAGTTACAAGTGCCACAGGGATCAGTCCTGGGACCCCTCTTGTTTGGTATATACTTCTTTGAGGTACAGGAAAACACGGGAGGATTGTGGCTGACCAAGTTCGCAGATGATTGCAAACTGGGAGCCATAATCGACTCTCTGGCTGACACAAGCATCCTCCAGAAGGGCCTTACGGAGACCGATACCTGGTGTCAGAACCATGGCCTCAAGTTAAATGCAAAAAAATGCATAGTCATCCCCTCTGGGAAAAACAAAGTGCCCACAAACTATCATATAGAAGGTAATCCACTATTTACGGAAGACGTAATCAGGGATCTGGGGACCCAAGTAGATAGTAACCTCTCCTTTGACAATCACATTGCCAAAGTGGTTAGAAAAACCTTCTATATAGCCCACCTAATCATGAAAGGATTCACATCTAGATGTAGAGAGGTCATTGTGCCCCTCTACTCATCGCTCATTGGGCCCATAATTGAGTACAATGCCCTATTTGGGATGTACCTTACCTGACACCTGCAACAGCTGGAGAGACTTCAAAAATACCTCACCAAGAGGATCGTGGGCCTCAAACAGATGTCCTATGCAGCTCGACTAAAGAAACTCCAGCTCTACTCAGTTGCTTACCGCCTACTCAGAGGTGATCTCTGCCTGACATACAAGGCCATGTCTAACCCGGAATTGCTGGACATGCTCCACCTCAAGAAAACCAGATCCATTAGATCTACACACTCCAGGGACTTAAACCTTAGCACAACAATAAATAGGACATGCTGGAGGGATAGATTCATATCCCAAAGGCTTCCCATGCTCTGGAATAGAATCCCTGTCCATGTTAGGCAGAGCCCCTCGCTGACCCTCTTCAAGACAAATCTTGATGAGTAGATGGGAAATCGTAAATTTGCTCCTGGGATCACTTCTATGGCCCTGCTGGACAGAGGCTCAGGAATCTAGTCTAAAAGGGAGGCGAAAGCCAACACATTCTGGCTAGGCATATAAATGCCCTAGGGCAGATAGCCTAGTACCTACCTATGAACCTATGAACCTATTAATGGAAACTGCTAGCCTCTGTCCCACTGATTCCCCATTTCATTGTGGTATATTATTTATAGTAACAAGTAAGACAATAATCAAACTATTATGACATTTTTGTAATTAGATTTATCTGGATAGTTCCTGAGTTGTGGTCTGAACTTAGAATGTATTTTGCTTGTAGCCTTTGATTTTTTTTTAGATTCCCAGTTGAATTGTAAGAAATTAAGTTCTGTTTTTACTGCTGAATGTCTTGAGTATTAGTATGTATTACTAGTGAATATTAGCATTAATTAACCCTGTAGTTTGTCTAAGAATTCAGAAAAACAGTGAAGGGAGTACAAAATCTGCGAGGCATGAACAAGTATCTTGCTGTATGCAGTAATAGCTGGATATCATACGAGCTAACAGACATTCAACTGCTCAAGTAATAGTACTTGGCAGAAATGTATATTTGTCATAAAAGGTCAGTTTGTGTGTGCTTTGCCCCTTACCCCGAGGTGCAGTAAACTTGGAAATGATTGACTGATCCCTGCATTACAGACCTACTGTACTTCAGTTTTATTTACTTTGATGTTTACAGAGTTTGTAACTGCGATAGGGATAGCCTAGGATCATCGGACAGTGACTGAGGTGCTGAGAGCTGACTGGAGACTATTGGTAAGAATAATAACTACTGGCATAGTAAAGAAACTGTTAAAGTGCATAGGAATAACACAGATAAGATGGACAGGCTGGGGTTATTATTTAAGCTGGGAGAAAAAAACATAGCCTCAAGTTATGGTGCTAGTGTAAATAGAATCATATTTGAAAGTACACTTTGTGACTACCTACAACCAGTGCATTAAAATCATTAGAGAATGCATGAGTAGATGCCGAAATACAGTAATGGTTAACCCAGTGTTAATAGATGTTCTTGGCCCCACAGAAGGATATGTCCTACGGGAATGATAGAGCTGCAAGACAAAGTTTGGCTAGAAATTATAAGAAAGGAATAAAAAGGAACATAGAAGGATACAACCTGTGTGATCACTCGTGTACAAAGTAATGTATTTAATGTGCCTTCAGTTAATATGATTTTTAGTATTCAGCGGTTTATTAATTGCCAGTCAGAGTTGGTGATTTACATAGCATCTTGCTCTTGGGAAGCCTCAGACAAGAGCAGAACACTGTGTAAAGTTAGGGTCACCGAACATATTGCTGGTATGGTAGGACAGGGTGGGACAGGCTGGCACTTTATATAGACATTTAGTTCAATCAAGGTTGATTTCAAGTCTTCTTTTTCTTTTCTGGACACAGATTTTCAGTGGGGTTTTTTTGTTTGAAAAGAAGTTATGCAAGTTGACTCTTGTGTATTTAGGCAGACATCTAGTGGCCAAAACAAAATGTACATAATTTCTTTTGAAGAAATGGAGATGGAATTTTATAGCAAAGAATTAAAGTATATTTTAAAACAGTTTTTTCACAGTAAGTAAAATTATTTAAGTACAGTAATTAGATGTTTATATTTGAATATTTTTTACCAAGTTACCCAGCTTGTCAACCACATGAAAGATTACAGCTTGTCATTCTGATGCAGCAGATCTCTCTAGACAAGAACACTGCCTTTTTATGAGAGATATCTGCTTAATAAACAACATGAAATGAACAGACCACTACATCTCCATTTATGCTCAAATCTTCACCCTCATCTCCATGACACATGGAGCTCCATATCAAACCATGGTTCATGTGGTATAAGGTGAACAGGGCATACACAGAGTGTGGCATGTAGATCCAGAAAGGAAAGTATGGCTGTCCAGACCACCTCTACTGGACACCAAAAGTAAATGATGTAAAACTGATATAGTTCATGCAGAAAAATGGTGAGCATAATATCAGACTCTCTGCTATCCTTGATCTGGAGCCTGAATCATTACCTCCCAATCATTTTTAAAGACAAAAACATTGCAGACTCGTTCACAGGTGCACAAAAAGTCATTGTGCAATGAAATGACTCACAACAGCATCTGCTGACATAAGAATACACACTTATTCAGTTCATACCAACTTCCTTCTTCTGGTTTTGATTCTGAAGCTCTTTGAGTTTCTTATGCAGAATGGCTGTATCAGTAACCATTTGAAAGGTCTTGACCCATATTAGTGAGTCTTGTAATGTGGAGACTGGACAAAAAATCTGAATTTACACAGACTTAGTCTGAAATTTCCATTTCTCAGAATATTCCCTTTTTTCCAAGGTATACAGGATGTGTTGCTTTTTAGAAAGGCATATATATTCCTTTATCTACATTTAGTGTGTGTGTGTGTGTATGTGTGTGTGTGTGTGTGTGTGTGTGTGTGTGTGTGTGTGTGTGTGTGTGTGTGTGTGTGTGTGTGTGTGTAGATTTTCTCATCACATTTTTGGTCTGTCTTTCATAAAATTGTGGTTTTCTGGTAAATTAGTGGCAAATCATTAAAGATTGAAGTTGGAAAATAATGACAGACATTTGAGTTTCAGATTTTACACCCTTCAGAAATTCATACTAATGCAAGACCTACTATTTTATTAACTTTCTAAGTTTGTAAGAGCAATATTTAAAAATTGTCCTTATTGGGCCTTTGTTCCACTTTTATTTATGGCTTTGTCCAGATTTTTTGCTCTGAGGTTGAGAGTATGACAAATGTGTCAGGGCCATCACCATCAGACAGAGACATTCAAATTGTGACATACTTGTACCCCACTCCCCCATGTAGTGACTTTGGATGTGTCCAAGCAAGGCAAGGAGCAGTTAGGCAGTGTAAGTGTGCAGATATAGTATCCCCCCATCCAAGGTAGACAGAATTACAGTGGCTTTTCATCTGTCCTTGATTTTGAAGAATGTTCTGGTTTTCTGTGCTATTTTATACTGTTGATTTATGCTTCTTATTATTCAGAAAATGCATGTTGTTGGCTGCATGCTGCTTTTATAAAGCTGAATATAAATTATAATTAGAACTGCAGTGCAAGGAGAAGTGGAATGGTTTAAGTTGAGTGCTGCTTGTTTTTTATACTTGATTTTG
>NC_056746.1:467928883-468033883 GCF_019279795.1 Protopterus annectens
TACGGTTTATTAAAACTACCACACAGTGAAATTTCTTTCTTCATTACCTGCAGAGCCACACTTTTGCCTTGCCTGTAGTCAGTCTGTGCAAACATTTTCATATTTATTATCTTTATAATTGAATCCTACATCCCGGTAATTGCTGCCTGCAGTAATTCCATATTTAACTTGCCACATTGTTTCATTCCATATGTCTCTGTGTTAGCAATTTCTCAGAAGTTTGGTCAGATTGTGTACTGCCCTCCTATGTGTAATCTTCCTATTATATTTCAAGTACAGCCATTTTATTGCCATGAATTCATATTAACTGTACCATGCGTTACTAACTTTCTGAAGGTTTAATGCAATTCATTTAAAATACATAGTTTCATTTGCTGTCTCTTTTTGGAGGCTATATTTCATTCCAAAATATGCATGACTTGTTAATGAACCACAGTCATCTTTCTCCGAATCTTTGATCCCAACTTTATTATCTTTTTTTCTAATACACTTAGTGCAAAAGTAAATGTCTTTCATTTTTTTGTTCTGTTTGAATTTAGCTGTAGTGATCACAAAGCACTTTATGATACACTCGTAAAGAGGACCAACTCTTCTTTGGCCTATCACTAATGTTTTTGTTAGTTGTCCACATCTCTGTAATCACTTCATCAAATTCTTTATTAAGCCCTAAGTATTAATAGCCAAGATGTTAATCACCAGGATGGCACAGTAAGTCATCTCTGTAAAAAAAAATAAATAAACTTTATTGTGCAACAAATCCTGAAAGGACTGACTTAGAGACTCTTTCATTGCAACCACCAGCCTTCCACATATTACTTTTTTTAGATATTATTAGAGCTGATGGGATCTTACTGATATAGGATCCATCAAATTCCAAACAAGTGAATGGAAGCCAGCTCCTTGCTGTTCACCAAGTGTTTGAATCAGCAGGTTAATAATTCTTTAAGGAGATGTCTCATTTACTTTGCAGACTCCATGTTCCATCTGCGTTAGTGCTAACGGTCTTAACTTTGAAAAAGGATCTGTAGTGGCAGTCAACCTGACTGTTTCTGGCCTTACAGTTTACAAAAAAAGCCACAAACCCATGATGCAGTGAGCTTCTCAAAGCTTACAGAACTCTAATTGCAACAGCATGCACATTTCTTTACATATTTACACAGCCTCCATATGCTGACTGTGTGATCTTCAGTAGCTCACTTAATTAGACAGTAGTCCTGGGCAGAATTTTATTTACTTAGAAGAATCTGGGGCATTATACCAAGAGCAACAGGACTGACTGCAAATAAGGAGTACCAGTCACTATGTGGTACTAAAGTCAGGGTGATGTATGTTTAGAAAAATGCATGTACCAAATGGTTACAATATCACATTCCCAGCAGTCTGCAGTATTATATCAGGAACAATAGTCAGGATGATGCATACAGAGAAGTTAAGCTTGTAGTACCGGCTTTGATTGCCTTAACCGTCATTGTCTTACTGTGTGACCTTGTGCAAGTCACCTAATGAGACATTGCTCCCGGGTTACCCCTGGAAAGGGACTGTGTGTCCAGTGAACCTGCGAGATTAACAGCTAGGATTATTATAAGATTAGTGGCACACAAGTAGTACCAAGCAATATATGGTACTACAGTTAGGGTGATGAATGTTTGGAAAACTGCATGTGCCATATGGGCATAATTTTGCATTCGCCACCTCAGTGAAATTGTGTGGCAGG
The DNA here is from genome assembly GCF_019279795.1 of Protopterus annectens. Lineage (NCBI taxonomy): Eukaryota > Metazoa > Chordata > Ceratodontiformes > Protopteridae > Protopterus > Protopterus annectens. The sequence continues at coordinate 467,930,598 of NC_056746.1, forward strand.
ACAGACATACAGTCAACAGACAGAAAACTAAGATGATAAAAAAAAATTCTGATGCCTGCCTAAAATTATTGGTCTTTTTTGTAAGTTTTAATCAAAAAATAATGGAACCTGATGGTTGTCCTGCAAGAAGAAATAAATGTGTAAAAGTCAATTATCTGGAAGATTCTTTCATTGCTCATCACATACTTAACCTCATATTAATTAAAATGTATGACTATTGTATGTTGTCTGATAACTGTTCTTGTATCATTTTCATAGATTCTATTATGAAACATACTTTTCCTTTTAAAACTAGTCACTGATTTATCTTTCCACATAAAGAATCATATCACAATCAGATCTTGATTCCTTGTAGAACACTGCAAGTTTGTCAGACATGAGTTCAGTTTGACAAACAAAATATTGCATTAATTTTTATCATGACAAAACAAAATATTGCATTCCTTTTTATAATGACAAACTACAGAAGAAGGTGAAATCTCATCAAATTATCCTTTGCAAGTAGGCATTGTGCACAAGGGCTACAAAAAATATATAATCTGCAGTACAGCTTCATTAAAAAAAACACTTGACTCCTAATACTTTAATCAAAAAAGAGTAAGATAACCCAAAGATGAAAGCTTCCGCTCCTGATCAAGTTCACTTCAAACCACAGATATTTTCTGATCCACTACCTATGAAACATAAGCCAAACATGCCTAAACAGTAAGAGTATAATAAAGAATGTGACCTTCTCATAAGTAATTAATGCCATCTGTCATGCTAATGTATATGAGAAATGTACTCTTATAAGACATCAGTCCTTCAAAATGACAGAAAATACATTGGAAGAAAAGTCAAGCCCTAATGCAAAGCACAACTCTGTCTTGCAAAATGACATATGCTTGTTAAATTTACTCTAACAAAGACATTGGCTTGTTACCAAGTGAACTGAACCACATTCATATATTTGAACATAACTACACATTATACTGACCTTACTGTGGTGTACAAGTTAGCATCACTTTATCCCAGTGGTTCATACATTGGTTTCATTCTTACCTGTTGTATCCACTGTGTGGGGTTTGCATGTCCTATAATGGTCATCATGGCTTTTCACACTGGTCTCCAATTTCCTCCTGCATTCCAGACACTTGCATACAGGTGAACTAGCAATCCTCCAAACTGCCTGCAGTTGTAACTGCAGTGGAGAGTGCATATTATTTGTGTATATGTGTGTGTGTGTGTGTGTGTGTGTGTGTGTGTGTGTGTGTGTGTGTCTGTGTGTCTGTGTGTGTGTGTGTGTGTGTGTGTGTGTGTGTGTGTGTGTCTGTGTGTGTGTGTGTGTGTGTGTGTGTGTGTGTGTGTGTGTGTGTGTGTGTGTGTGTGTGTGTGTGTGTGTGTGTGCATCTATGTATCCTGTGATATGACTCTAGGCTAGTGTCTTTTCTAAAAGTGAATCTCTGCCCTAATTCAAGCAATTGCTGGGCCTGGCTCCGATTCCCCTGTGGCCCCTAGTAGAATAAAACAGGTACCAGAAATGAAAGAATTAATGAAAATTACACTAAGATTTTTGTTCTGTAACAGTGTGCTGTAAAAAACACACATTTAGATTATAAACAGCAACTTAAGGAAATTAGTCAGGTTAAGGGATCTTCAGAGTGTTACAGAGTGTTCCTTCCTTTGGCCTGCTGAGCAAGTCCAGAAGAAAATTTCATACTTATAATATTTCTTCCTAAAAGGATCTTTTGATATAAACTAGGAGAATAACAAGTTCTGCAATTAAAATATGTTCTCATTCATAGCATATGTCTCTCTGTCTCTTGTATTTCTCTCTCTCTCTCTCTAAAAGGAAATTCTTCAAAAATCTGATCTTTGATACTAAAACATAAAATAACCAGTGGCGACTGGTGACTTCAAATTGAAGGGGGCTGCAGGAGACAGCTGAATGGGTGGGGCCAATGGGAAGGGATGTGGCCAACTAGAAAGGGGAGGGGCTATGCTCAAAACCACAAAAACTGCAACTTTAATTAAATACGCTGCCCTGGGTGCCAAACCATCACTATGAGAGTCCAATCAAGACAATGTGAAGTGCAGAAGAAAAAATAATATTTCAATGCATTGGCTATATGACAGCTTGCTTAATATATAGATGGAAACAAAAAGGCTGTGAGGCATGAAAAAATAAATTGCTTTTTAAATACATTTACTAGAATGCCAGTCAAAATCAAGTACAAGAAAAACAAGCAACAGTCAACTCAAACCACTTCTCCTTGCACTGGTGTTCTAATTATAATTTATATTCAGCTTTATAAAACGTACCAAGTAACATGATGATCCGCGGTGGTGGTGCTGCGGTAGCATTGTCGCCTCACAGTAAGACGCTGTCCGGTTCGATTCTCAGCTAGAGAGTCTTCTGCGTGGAGACATGCATGAATGGGCGTACCTTCATTGAAGGTTGTGCGTCAGGGCTGGCAACTCAGCACGTAAAAATCAACTGCCAGTCATTAGCCGAAGGGAGTTCCGCTGTGGCGACCCCTAACCGGGAAAAGCCAAAAGACACAACAACAACCAAGTAACATGATGAAAGTAGCAATTTCTGTGATACCCCCACTTGTAAAAAAAGTTTGTTATCCAAAAAAGACCTGCTGCCTGACAACAACTATCTACTTGCTTCATTGGGAAAACATGATCAAAGTGAAAAATGAACAGCAAACAAGAAACACGCTCAAGATAAATTGCTTAAAGGATTACTGCACAGGTTATGGGCCACACAATAGATTGGCATTCTGTTTAGTTTACGGATAAAGCCTACAAAGATAACTGCAAGTCTGCAACAAAGGTAATGAGCTTTTTAAAATACCATAATTCTGTCCTTTATTACAAATACTGCCATATGCATTTCAATACCCAAGGCTTATACGTTATCTAGTTATGTAAGTATTCTCTGCATGGCAACAACAAAAAGGCTTTCAATGTTGGTACTTCTTTAACAGCAAGCTTACTTGCATCTTACAATCTCAGACAAGCTTACCTGATGGTCATGAAATCATTGCTACTTAAACACAGAGCAACGGACACTTTCTGAATAATAAGAAGCATAATCAACAGTATGAAAATATGACAGAAAACCGGAACATTCTGCAAAATTAAGCAAGAACAGATGAAAAGCCACTGTAGTACTTGTGTCTACCTTGGATGGGGGGGGGGTACTCTGCATAACTGCTGCTTGCCTTGCTTGGACACATCCAGAGTCACTACATGGGGACACGGGGTACAACGAGTATGTCACAACTTGAAATGTCTCTGGCTGACTGCAATGGCCCTGACACATTTGTCATACCTCTCAACCTCAGAGCAAGAAATCTGGACAAAGCCTTACACAGAAGCGGGACAAAGGCCCAAAAATAAGGACAATATTTAAAGATTGCTCAGAATAGTAGGTCTTGCATTAGTATGAATTTTTGAAGGATATGAAATCTGAAACTCAAATGTCCGCCATTATTTTCTTACTTCAATCCTTAATGATTTGCCACTAATTTGCCAGAAAACCACAATTTTATGAAAAATGGACCAAAAATGTGATGCAAAATATAAAATAGCCACACAATACAGCTGGGAACCTGTCAAAGGGACACTTTTTAGTATTAGTACTGTTAGCTTGAGCAGCTGACAAAATAAATGAATCTACATGCATTTCTGAAATGAAAGTAATCTATAACTCTGATTATTACAGTTATTTATTAATTGTAAACCCTCCACATTTTCTTCCAAAATTGCCATTTTGCGAAGGGATTATTAGAGGGAGAGCAACATTTTGAGCCAAAATCGGGGACAGTTGAGAGGTTTGGATATGCCCAATTCTTTAAAGCAATTTGCACGTATCTCTCAACCTGTTAACACAGGAAATCTGGACAAGGTCAAATATATTGGGAGAACATACAAACAGTACAAAACATTGCTCTTGTATAAATTTAGTTGATAGAACAACAGGTCTTGCTTTTGCATGCATTTTTCTGATGGTTATGAAGTCTGAAACTCACTGTCTGTAATTATTTAGTGACTTAATTCCTAAATGATTTGGCAGAAAACCACACATTTTATGAGGAACAAACCATAAATAATAAGCAACAAGCTATTCATTCTGTGAAAATCTGGACAGTAGAGAGGTATAGTTCAGTGGAGCCGGGGCTTCTGAGTTTGAGTTTGCCATCCTCCCCCCTCACAAAATCATGGTCGAATTCCGGAGCCATCCCCTGCAGCCATTCCAATGTCCCATTACTTGGCTATTTCGCCCCATTTACCATAAACACTGCAATGTGCATACTGCTTTACTTCTACGATGATTTGGATTTCATTTGAATGTTTTATTTTGTATTTTACAGCACAAACACTAAGACAGCAATGCAGTCTCACAATGAAAATAGACTTAGCATTAAAACTCTGCCCTTGAAACTCACATTCATTGAAACAGCATTGAAATACACATTCAAAGAAAATACATTTGGGTAGTATAAAGATTAACTTTGGGCTCTTTTCAAATGATAGTCCCCTTGCACACAAAACACGTGTTGTGTGATACAGCTTCCTGATTGTATTAAATTATATTCCTTGTATAATACAGTACAGTTGTTAGAGGGTATTTTAAATTTATTTTGAACATTTTTCCAGTAAACAATGAAACAAAATGCATGCACCAATAATTACAAAACTGCCCAATTGAGAACATTTCCATCATAAAAAAGTGTACTCAGACTTACACAATCCACCAGTATCAGTAAGCATGCACCAATGACAAAACTGCCCAATTGAGAACATTTCCATCATAAAAAAGTCTACTCAAACTTATACAATCCACCAGTATCAGTAAATATGCACAATCTCTGCAGAAGTAAGTTGTCAGAAAAATATGTATTAGTGTATGTATTAGTAATATGCTTAGTGCATTTAAGGCTTGAAAAGGGTTAACACATTTATTCTATTTCACACTGCATAAATCTATATGAATTGCAGAAGCTTTCTAACCTTGTATTGTCATGAAATATGTGCAGCTATAATCTTTGCTTATGCTTTGGAAATTTACAGGAAAGCAGATCATTTCTGCTTGTGTCAGGAAAATAATGAATAGAACAATATCACTTGTATTAATGTTATGGGACTTAGACAAGGAGTTCCGCTTGTGCTATGAGAAAATACACAGCTGCAGAAGCTATTGATAATTAGAACAAAGACTGCTTAAAAATACAAACTGCAATCAGCATTTGCTTGTGCCTAAGTTAGAGAAGTACCTTGAAATGTAACACATGTATTAGAGCTACACAATAGAAGCTTGTAACGGGCTAGGGCCCAACAAGGCCAGGTTGTTTTTCTCAAAATGTTTTTCATAATGTCAGCAGAAAATCTGAGTAACATCTGCTGTAAAACAATACTGAAAGTTGTGTTTAATTGTGTCAGCCATAGAAGGCCATGTCTTGTAGAATAGTATAAGAATAGCATACTTCCTGCTAGTAGTTAGGCAAAATCCTGCATTTGCATGTTTTTGTCTCCTTGCAGCAAGTTATTAAATGTGCCTTAACTGAACCTTATGTGTATTTGTCTTTGAAGTTTTTTCCTTTGACAGATTGGTCCTTTGGACCAGAAACCCTCACTTCGCCTCGGATCAGACAGGCCAGGTGGCTTGAAAGCATACAGGGAAGAAACCAGATCGGTTCTTCTTATTTGAAAAGCCCTCCGACTGAATTGTCATACAAAAGAGGCCAGCCACTTTCTGATCTGCGACTGAAGGAACGATTTTTCATGAACCAGGTGATCAATCACGAAGGCTCAGGTAAGGTGAATCTACCTTTTTTTCTGTTTTAGATCAGGGACTAGATTTGTATTGTTTTTGTCAGGACTGTATATTTTTACAAGTCAGGGACAGAAAAGATTACTGTCTTGTCATAGATCAGGGAAACAGAGCAGGTAGGCAGTCATTCTGAAGAGACTATAACAAAATCCGTGGTACCACGTTAAAAATAAGGAGTTACATAACGATTAAAAGGGTAGAACAAAATGGGTAATAATTGCACAAAAAGACCCCAAAATCTGCCGTTAACTGAAGACGCAAAATACCTGCAGTCACAGCGTGCTGATAATATTAAATACTACTCAAAATGGGTTAATAAGTATGAATTTGATGGTAAATTAGAAAAATCTTCGCTTATCAAACTTGTCAAACAGCTTAAAACCGATTCTAAAGGTCAGGTAAAAAAGCAGCGCCAATTAGGAATTCCTCAGGCACACAGGTGGATTGAGGAAGTAAACTGTAGGGAACAAAAAAGCAATAATTCAAAAGCAATGTTTTTAGATAAGGAGGACAATAACTTAGTAATAGCATCGGCCCCTCCACCTCCCTTACCAGAATATGAAGCAAGTGAACAAGTTAGTCCACCCCCCGCGATATCCAGCTGTTACCGTAAATAGAGACACTACAAAAGCAAAACCATTTGTTAGAGATCCCATCGAGACCAGGTCTTGAACACGGGCAGGTAATTCAAAAGGGGACATTGAATTATATCAAATGGGTAGAAATTCACGATCTATGAGTGAAGAAGAAATATGCCCACTCATAGAAGTGCCTAATCCTCAGGCAGGGCAAGAAGGTCAGGACCCAGCTATTCTAGTGTACAGACCCTGGATTCCGGAAGATATCCGGAAAGCCACTGAGGGAATTCCCCATCCAAAAGTTAATTTTAGAAAGGTCTTAGAAGATTTACAAGGAATGAGGCTGAGTTATAATTTAAATGGAGAAGAGGTAGAAACAGTAGTCAGACAAATTGTGGGACCAGACTGGCACATGATCAGTGGCAACTGGAATCCCCGTGACGCTGCGCTCAGGCCCCTCCCACATAGCAGCACAGAACTAGACAACAGAGTGAAAGGTCTTACAGACCGCATCTCTGAGAAATGGAAGCCTAGGGCAGACTGGACTTGCATTAATCAATGCATCCAACAAGAAGGTGAAACTATTGACAGATATTATGCCAGACTGTTAGAATGTTTTAATAACCATTGTGGAATGCAGGTTCCTGAAGATCAGACACAAGATTCCCCATATGAGCAGCAGTTAAAGAATGCATTTTTGAAAGGTAGCATTGCACCCATAAGCAGTTTTATTACGAAGCACATGGTAGAACATCGTACAAGCAGGTTACAGTCATTACTTGAATATGCTAGGCATGCCGAAAGGCATTTTAATAGCAAAAAGAAAAAGAAAGCCCAAGTATTTTCTGTAGAAGATGGAGCAGAAGTTTATGTAGTACAGACCAGGAAAAAGGGCAAGAGAAATGCCCAGGGAAACAAACAATCTGATCAGCGATCAGAGGACTTTGAAGGGTGAAAGAAAAGGGGTGAATGTTTCAAATGCAGTAAAAAGGGACACTTGGCAAGGGATTGCAAGAAAAACAAGAAGGCAACCACGGAAGATAAGGAGGGTGAGGACTGACTATATGATAGTCAAGAATCACCAGAAGGGGATAGCAGAGAAATGACAAATGAGAATGTGATAGAGGGAGTAGAGGATGTGACAGAAGAAATAGAGGAAGTGCAGGAAGTTATGGATAGTGAAGAAAATTAAATATTGGATTTAGCTTTATTGAGCTTAGAGCTCTATTTAGCAGACACGAAACCAGAAGTTACACTCCTGGTAGAAGGGAGGGAAGTCAAATTCTTGTGTGACTCAGGGGCATCACGGACCCTGATACATCCCTCCAAACTGCCAGAGAATTCAGAGTCCCTGATTACATACTAGTGAAAGCAGCTAATGGACAGCTGTATCAGCAGCCCCTCTCCCATAATATTGCAATAACTGATCCTGTTTCAGGATTGACCCAGAAAAGTAAAATTGTTGTTTCTGCAAAATGCCCAGTAAACCTCTTGGGCAGAGACCTTATGCAGCTATTTGGTATAACAGTAGTTCCGACTATGCAGGGTATGGAAGCACAGCGACAAATTAATACCTTTGCAGTGCAATCGGAGGGTGAAATGTTTTATTGGTACAGCCAGGACTTGGTTACGACTGGTCCAGGGGCAGTGACCAAAGAGTTGATGAATGTAGCCATCAGCAAGTCCCCCTCCCTTGACATTGATAAACAACATTTGTTGCACTGTACTCTGTATTACTGTAATACACCAGGACCTGATAAGGAATATGAGCAAGAATTGTTTAGAAATCGTGCAAACAGATTGATATTACGTAATCTGTACTGGGACATGAAAGGGAACAGTGTAGCCAGCTGTTCATTGCCTCAGGAGTTCTTTGCACTCTATAAATCTAATCGATTATCACATGTTAGCTTAACTAAGGGCAAGAATGTAAAATGGGTAGACCTAGGAGAAAACGTCACAAAATGGGAAAAGCAGACAGAGTTAGAACTGTCAGAACAAGGAATACAAAGGCAGAAGTTGAATTGGATAACTCAGACCCACCCAGCCGTGCACTTGCAGTCTAGCAAGGACAGCTGATTAGCACTCCTATTAAAGGAGGAAGAGAATGCCTTACAGAATATACCAGAAACTCTTTGGTCAACAGGAAAGTCAGATGTAGGACATATTCGTACAGCAGGACCAGTTACTATCACACCAAAGTCAGCATTTAGACCACAGAAAAGACAGTATCCCTTAAGAAAAGATGCAGAGGTAGGAATCAACCTATTATAGCAGCTTTACTTAAGGAAGGGGTGCTGGTGGAATCTCCTGATTCACCATGTAACACACCCTTATTTCCTGTTAAGAAAGCGAATGGAGAGTGGCGTATGGTCCAAGATTTACAAGCTGTAAATGACGCAGTAATACTAAGGGCACCTACGGTGCCAGACCCACACACCCTGTTGAATGATTTAAAACCTCAACAGAAATATTTTTCTGTGGTAGATATCAGCAATGCGTTCTTTTCGATACCGATACTCCCTGACAGCCAATATTGGTTTGCATTCACATTTCATAGGTTCATAGGTTCATAGGTTCGTACTAGGCTATCTGCCCTAGGGCATTTATAAGCCTAGCCAGAGTGTATGTGGCTTACACCACCCCTTAGGATGAGAATACTACGCCCTTTTAGGGATTAGTTTACTATGCCTCTGTCTAGTAGTGACAAAGAGATGACCCCCGGGGTAAACCTACGATCTCCCATCCACTCGTCGAGATTTCTCTTGAATAGAGTCAGTGAGGGGCTCTGCCTAACATGGACTGGGATTCTGTTCCAGAGTGTAGGGAGCCTCTGGGTTATGAATCTGTCCCTCCAGCACGTTCTATTTATTTCTGTGTTGAGGTTTAAGTCACTTGTTCTCGTGGCTCTGATGGATTTGGATTTTCTGAGGTGGAGCATGTCCATTAATTCAGGATTGGACATGGCCTTGTACGTCAGGCACAGATCACCTCTGAGTAGGCGGTATGCGACTGAATAGAGCTGGAGTTTTTTCAGTCGGGCAGCATATGACATATGTTTAAGACCCTTTATCCTCTTGGTGAGGAACTTTTGGGGTCTTTCCAACTGCTGCAGGTGTCGGGTGAGATACATCCCAAATGGGGCATTGTACTCAATCATTGGCCTGATAAGAGAAGAGTACAGGGGCACAATGACCTCTTTTGATCTAGATGTGAAACCCTTCATGATAATGTGGGCAATATAGAAGGTCTTCCTAACCACTTTGGCAATGTGAGTGTCAAATGAGAGGTTACTGTCAACCTGGGTCCCTAGGTCCCTGATTACCTCTTCCGTACTTAATGGATTACTGCCTATGTGGTAATTTGTCGGTACCTTGTTTTTCCCAAAGGGTATGACTATACATTTTTTGGCGTTTAGCTTAAGGCCATGGCTCTGGCACCAATTATCCGTTTCTATGAGGCCTCTCTGAAGGATGTTTGTGTCCGCTGGAGTATCAATTATGGCGCCCAGTTTGCAGTCATCTGCGAACTTTGTCAGCCACAATCCTCCTATGTTTGCCTGTACCTCGGAAAAATAAATGCCGAACAAGAGGGGTCCCAGGACTGAGCCCTGTGGGACACCGCTTGTGACTGGCTTAGAGTCTGACATAGCTCCAGCAACTCTGACCCTGTGGGTTCTGTCCTTGAGCCAGTTTGCAACCCATCTTGTGACATATGGGTTTACATTTAAGCTGGTGAGTTTGTCTATGATGCCCGAGTGGGGTACTGTGTCAAAGGCTTTTGCAAGGTCAAGGTAGGCTGTGTGAACTGACTTACCCTCATCAATGGCCTTAGTGACTGTTTCAAAAAAGTCGACCCAGTTCAGAAGGCAGGATCTGCCCTTGACAAAGCCAAATTGGGTAGGATCCAATGTCTGTAGGTCCCCAATGTCTTTGTTTATGAGTTCCATAATGATCCTCTCCATAGCTTTGCAGACCAAGCTCGTCAGGCTTATGGGGCGGTAATTTCCAGGGTCCGTAGAAGCACCGCCTTTGTGAAGTGGGACCACTGTTGCCATACGCCACTCTTTGGGTACGTATCCTGTGGTAAGGCTAAGATTAAATAGAAGCCTTATGTGTGGGTTTAGTTCCTCTTGGAGTTCATGTAGCACACAGCCCGGGACACCATCCGGTCCCATTGATGCTGTGTTTTTAGCTTTAGAGAGGGCTCTCACCTGGGCATCTGAGATGTTAGGGAGGCTACACTCTGCTGGGATAGTTATTTCTCCTTTTGGGGGGGAGGGGGAGGAGAAATTTGCACTGAACCTGTCTGCCAGAATGTTGGCAATGTCAGTGGGTTCAGTGTATTTTGTGTCATTTTGGACTAACTCTGAGCATATCTGGGAGTTTCCACCCAGGTTTCTAACATAGCTAAAGAAGGCCTTGTGATTGTCTTTTGTGTCATTTGCGATTTTTCTCTCAAAGTTGGCCTTGGATGATTTTATGAGTGATCGTAGTTTTTTGCTAGTACTGATCAGTGACGCCTTTCCTTTTAGGGATTTTGCTCTGCCATGTAGTATCTGCCTCCTTCTGTTGTAACGTTTTTATGGCTGGGGTCCACCAGACCGTCGCCTGCCTTTGGGGGAATGGGTCTTGGTTTTATTTGGGATTGCATGATCCATGCATTCTTGAAGGTGCCCATAGAAGGCATTTGCAAGGGAATCAGCAGTGTGGGTTGTGGTTTCCACTGGCCCAGGGGCCTTGAAAGATACCACTTCAGTCTTAAGAAGTGTGAAGTTTGCTTTTGAGAAGTTCTTTACTGTGGTCTTTGTGCAGGGGTGGGGCGGGATGTGGATTTCCAGTGAGATTAATTTATGGTCTGATCTTACCAAAGAGGGATATACTTCCGGTGTGGAGCATTTTGTCCCCATGTTTGTGATGATCAGGTCTAGTATATTGTCTCCTCTTGTGGGAATGGTGACTAGTTGTTCCATTGCATTTGAGTTTATGAATTCTAAGAACCTTTGGACTAGAGTGTTGGGGCTTGAGTAATGTTCCCAGTCTATGTTTGGGTAGTTGAAGTCTCCCAAAATTATGGTATTTGGAGAGACATTCATACTCTCCAGTGTCTTCAGGAAGGCTGTGTGGGGTTCCTGAGTTTGAGAGGGTGGTCTGTAGCATGCTACAAACTGTAAGGCAGTTTTGCCTGTGGTTAGTTGCACCTGGATAGTCTCCGATGCTTCGTGCATTGCCACTAACCTGGAGGTGTGGGTATCTTTGATGAAAATGGATACTCCCCCTACTTTTGTGGTTCTGTCCAAGTTTTGGGGCCAGAAAGCATGATATGAGGTAAAACCTGATAGTGCTGGGGTGCTCTCAGGAGCCTTGAACCAGGTTTCAGTCACTGCACAGACATCGATGTTCTCCATACTGAGAAGGGCTTCGAGGGCGTGCATCTTGAGGTTTAGACTTCTGGCATTGAGCAGCATTACCCTTAGTTTTTTTCCACTTGTGTTTTCTAGGGAGGTAGGTTTGTCATTTGAGCCTTGCCTAAAAAAGGCACTATGGGGGTGGCAAGAGCCTTGGCCAATATCCGGAAGCCCAGTGGTGACAGGTGCAAACCATCCCTTGCGAAGCAGCGTGGCTTGTCAAGCATGTCATCCCAAGCAGACAGACACTGGATCCCCTTAGAATGACACCAGTAATTAAGCCAATTGTTAAAACTGATAATTTTGTCTTTGTACTGTGGCATCATTCTTGGTGAGGGTAAGATGCTGCTTAGGGTCAGGGTCATACCGGCCTGGGCTACATAATCAGAGAGCTCCTCTATGTCTCTTTTCATGTAGTCCAGGAAGTGCACGCCTCAGGTCGTTTACACCTGCATGTACAATGACTGAGTCATATTTGTACTTGCTGTGGAGTGACCTGAGTGCTTGTGTTATGTGGTGGATTCTAGCTCCCGACAGGCAGCTTACTGTGACCCTCTCCTTGTTCAGTCTGGTGAGCGGGACATCAGTGTGCCTGACTATGGAGTCACCTATTACAAGTGTGTCTGGCATGTTGTTTGGCCTTAAGGGCTGTGACTGTTTAGCACACTGACTTTGTGAACTATGTGTTGCATTTGCTATGTCTTGAGGTGGTGGTTGCTTGTGTGTCTGCTTTGGAGGCCTCTGTTGTTTTGGTAGATTTTTAATCAGCGCCTCCGAGTATGTTTTTGTGTGTTTATGTGTTTGGTTTGCAGTTGTGATAGTTCTATGTGAGACTGGGTGGGGGGAAAAGGTATACATATACGTGACTACCACAAAGATATTGTGAAAGTCCGACAATATTCTCACAAGAAATGGCAAGCAACTTGGCGGGATTTACCCCACCAAGAGGTAGTCAGATTTTACTTTATGTTGATGATATCCTGCTGGCGGCCCCCACCCAGCAAGATTGCAAAGAAGATACCATAGCGCTATTACAGTTTTTAGCCACTGAAGGACATAAAGTAAACAAAAATAAACGCAGCTTTGGAAAAAACAAGTTAAATACCTAGGATATGTAATATCCAAAGAGGGCAGGACATTAGATGAGGACAGAAAAGTAGCGATTTTACAAGCACCAAAACCCACTACCAAGAAGTAAATGATGTCCTTCCTGGGTACGACTAATTTTTGCCGGAGCTGAATTCCAAACTACGCCTTGGAATCTGCACCGCTGACTAACTTGATATATAAAAAGCCTATGGCAGCACAGGATTTGTTACAATGGACACCAGAAGCAGAATCTGCTTTCTGCAAACTGAAACAGTTAATAGCATCCTCATTAGTTTTGGGCTTACCAAACTATCATAAACGTTTTTTCCAAACTGTAGATTGTAAGCAAGGTTATATGACAACAGTGTTAACACAGCAGCATGGGGACAAGCAATGCCCTATTGCTTATTATTCATCACAACTAGACCCAGTGGCACGGTCTTTACCCCACTGTGTACAAGCAGTAGTTGCAGCTGCAATGGTAGTACAGGCTTCGGCCTCAGTAGTTTTGTTCCACCCTCTCACATTGAGAGTGCCTCATGCAGTCGCAATTATTTTACTGCAAGAGAAGGTAGCATATCTTTCCCCTGCTAGGCATCTTTCCTGTATGACTATATCATTGAGACAACCTCATATGACAATTGAACGATGCACGACTTTGAACCCTTCTACCTTGCTCCCAACCCCTGCAGATGGCACACCGCACAGCTGCCTGCAGGTGATTGAGCAAAAGACACTGCCTAGAAAAGATCTTACGGATGTCCCCTTGGATAATGCCGAGGTGACATACTATGTGGATGGCTCGTGCAAAAGGGGTCCTGCAGGACAGAACCTAGTAGGATATGCAGTAGTTTTTGATACTGAGATTATAGAAGCAAAACCCTTACCACACAATTTATCTGCACAGGCAGCAGAATTGATTGCCTTGACACGGGCATGTACCCTAGCAAAGGGTAAATGTGTGAACATTTTTACTGACAGCCAGTACGCTTTTTCTACTGTACATGTTTTTGCGCAACAGTGGAAAAATCGAGGAATAATAACATCTACTGGCAAACCAATCAATCATGCACAGTTTATTTTAGATCTTTTAGAATCTATTCAGTTACCTCAGAAAGTAGCTATTTGTAAATGCACAGCTCATACCAAGCAACAGGATAGGATTTCAAAAGGTAATGCGAGAGCTGATAAAGCTGCAAAACAGGAAGCTTTAGAAGTATTTATTTTGAATGAGGAATTACAACCCTCTGAGATTTTAGACTTAGAAATGTTAAAGACAATGCAGACACTTACTACGCAAGCTGAAAAACAAAGATGGGTAAAACGAGGAGCAATTCTCGAAAAGGGGCTGTACATCTCTAAAAAAGGGAAACCAATATTACCATCTAATTTGTTTAGATATGCAGCTTTGTTGAGCCATGGGCAATACCATGTCTCAACAGGGGGGATGGTACAGCTGGTGAACCGAGTGTTCACGACATATGGATTCTTAAACTACTCTAAAAAATTTTGTTTAATGTGCCATGTTTGTAACAAACATCATGCACAAGGGGCGTTAAAGCCCAAGCAAGGGAGTTTGCCTACACCACCGTATCCGTTTCATACTATCTGTATGGATTTCATAGAATTGAACAAATGTGAAAATAAGAAGTATTGTCTTGTCATTGTAGATGTGTTTTCCAGATGGGTGGAAGCCTTTCCGACTAAAAATCCAGATGCGGCTACCATAGCAAAAATTCTCATTAAAGAAATCATCCCTAGATTTGGCATTCCGGAAAGGATCTACAGTGACAACGGTACACACTTTGTGAACCAAACCATAAAACAGTTGAGTAAAATTTTGGTATTTCTTTAAAAAATCATTGTGCATATCATCCACAATCTGCAGGGTTAGTAGAGAGGCATAATGGGATTTTAAAGAGTAAGCTAAGGAAGTTAATAGAAGAAACACAGAGAAATTGGGTGTACTGTCTGCCCCTGGCACTGTTGAGCATGAGGACTGTTCCAAATGCAAAAGGATTGACTCCTTTTGAAAAACTATTTGGAAGGGCTTATTATATACCTCAGTGGAAACCTCTCATGCCCGCAGATCAGGAAGCCGACTGCACACTAGCAGAGTATATGAGAAATTTGTTAAATTCTAAACATCTGTTGCAGTCAAATTCTGTTTCAGATAAAGAACAAACCATGCCATCAGAAGTGGCAGTGGTTCCAGGTACCTGGATCTGGGTGAAGACAATAAAGAAGAAGAACTGGACATCACCAAAGTGGGAAGGTCCATATCAAGTGCTTCTGTCAACACCTACTGCAGTCAAGATTGCAGAGTGTGCCTCGTGGATCCACCTGATGCACTGCAAACTAGTTAAGAACTTTAAACTGGACAAAAATCTTGTCACATATCAAGAGCAAAAATGATAGAATCCAGAAAAAAACAGGAATGCAGAACAACCATTTCCTCAGAAGTATTGCATAATCATCCTATTAACTGTACTAGTGACAATAATCTTTTTGTTGTGGCCATTCCTTTTACCAGCCACACAAACTGAACTGAATAAACGTGAAGCGTTACTCATAGACTGGCATCCAAACTTCAACAATAACCAGGCAATTAAATATCTGTATGCTGACACTTTCAATGTTTCAAATTGCTGGATTTGCACAGCTTTGCTGACAGCATACGGGGGGTTATTAATGACTACAGTCCCCCTAGGGGTCAACAAGACCTGGGAAAACTTGATTTATGATACCTCAACCATTACATCACAAGATAAAATAGCATTGCACTTGTCTGTTCCACAAAAGGAAACTGTGTTTTTATAAAAATGATACTGTTCAGGTGGGTTGGAGCAATTGCAATGTGACTGTTCCTTATAAATGGTACATTAAAGCTAACAATGCAGGTTCTTATTGTAATACAAACTATGATTAATTTCTTGAATTGATGCACAAAACAATTAATGAAGTAAAACATAATTCTGTTCTTTATAAACAACTGTCTATAATTGATAGAAAAATGTTTCATGCAGGGCAAGTGTATATTCATAGCAAAGTTACTACTAAAGTAGAGGACTGTTATTTTGTATGTGGCAGAAAGGCATACAAGTGGTTACCTGAGAATTGGTCCGGCAGTTGTTTTTTGGGTTACCTGGTTCCGGCCATACGACACACTGCAGTTTTGCCTGGAGGAAAAATTCGGAATGTCCAAGAAGTCGTCAAGAAACCTGTGAATCCAGTGGGGCAAATCGATGCATGTTGGAAAAACCATCATTCTATAGGCAATGGACTGACACACATGGACTTGAGTGATAGTGTTATATCGTGGACAGGCATATTACCAGCATATGGAGCAGTGAAATCAATCTGGGAGCTGAGGAAAACTGTCTAAACTTCTCGAAGTAATGAGCAATGCAACTTTTTTCACTCTCAAATAGGTGACTGATGAACTGAATGCCATAAGAACTGTAGTGCTTCAAAACCACATGGCTCTCGACTTCACCCTAGCGGCGAGTGGTGGTACTTGCGCTTTAATCCAGGAGGAGTGCTGTTCATATATTCCTGACCATAAACACGAGATAGACAATCACCTTGAGGTAATTCAGCAAGTGTCGGCCATGACCAAACCAGGACCAAACCCACTGATGGACTTTTTCCAGAAATGGTTTGGGGGGGTGGGGTACTATCCTAATGAACATCCTGATTGCCATTTGTGTAGGAATGCTCCTACTGGGAGTATGTGTTTGCTGTGGCATCCCCTGCATGAAAAGACTGATTAAAGACTTTATAGACATGTCAGTTTCTGAAACCTTATATCAAAGTACTGAGTTTGAAGAACTGTTAAAAGATTGGAAATGCTTTCATAAGTTTAAACTGAATGACTCTCTTAACTGCAAATCCTAAGTGGGAAGAGGTTAGGGGAAGAAAAAAAACTGTTTATGCTTATTTTGAAAGTAGAATAAAAGTATTAAAAGGTGGGAAATGTCATAAAAATATGTATTAGTGTATGTATTAGTAATATGCTTAGTGCATTTAAGGCTTGAAAAGGGTTAACACATTTATTCTATTTCACACTGCATAAATCTGTATGAATTGCAGAAGCTTTCTAACCTTGTATTGTCATGAAATATGTGCAGCTATAATCTTTGCTTATGCTTTGGAAATTTACAGGAAAGCAGATCATTTCTGCTTGTGTCAGGAAAATAATGAATAGAACAATATCACTTGTATTAATGTTATGGGACTTAGACAAGGAGTTCCGCTTGTGCTGTGAGAAAATACGCAGCTGCAGAAGCTATAGATAATTAGAACAAAGACTGCTTGAAAATACGAACTGCAATCAGCATTTGCTTGTGCCTAAGTTAGAGAAGTACCTTGAAATGTAACAGATGTATTAGAACTACACAATAGAAGCTTGTAACGGGCTAGGGCCCACCAAGGCCAGGTTGCTTTTCTCAAAATGTTTTTCATAAATCCAGTCATGTCAGCAGAAAATCTGAGTAACATCTGCTGTAAAACAATACTGAAAGTTGTGTTTAATTATGTCAACCATAGAAGGCCATGTCTTGTAGAATAGTATAAGAATAGCATACTTCCTGTTAGTAGTTAGGCAAAATCCTGTATTTGCATGTTTTGTCTCCTTGCAGCAAGTTATTAAATGTGCCTTAACTGAACCTTACGTGCATTGGTCTTTGAAGTTTTTTCCTTTGACATAAGTCATCTAAATAATTCCACATTAAAGAGATTTGTTACTAATGAAGAGGTTGCTGCTAGCAAACAACTTTATATTTCATTGTTTCATCTATAAATAAAGTGCCTGTTGCCCCTGAGGAATAAATTGCCTATATTACATTAAAAAAAAGATAAGCTAGTAATATTGCAATAGGAAATGGATGGCAAACTGATAACAGGTTCATAGTTACTAGGTATCTTAACCAAAGAGGACATTCTCAGTACGTCAGCATCTACCCTCTGTGGGAGTAGAACCCACAACCTTCTGCATCAAAAGTAAGTACACTACCTGTTGTGCTATTAACAATGCAAGCAGACTCAGCATAAGCAGCACTAAACTTCTCTTCCCCTGCAGCTCTCAGCTCCTTGTAAAATCTACTTGATACTCAACTATATCTCTCAACTTTGCAGCACAAGAAATCTGGAAAAAGCCAAAATGTGTTGGGGGGGACAAAAGCCCAAAAAACAGGGACACATTAAACGTTGCTTATATAATCTTAGAAAGTTGCTAGAATAAAAACAAATGCTGTGTTACCACCATACATTTTACTGCCCAGTCTTCAACCCAGGTCCCTGTGCAAAACATTCAGAGTAATATACCACTATGCCAAATCAGCTATTTTGTGAAAGAGAGGAAGACTGAAACTTAAATGGCTACCATTTAGTGAATTCAGTTCTTACCATAACTGTCAACCTCTCAGCACAAAACACCTGGACAAACCCAGTAACAGGGGAATACAGCCCTCAAACGTATTCAGTGAATTCAGTTCTCGCCATAGCTCTCAACCTTAGCACAAAAATCCTGGACGAAGCTAATAATGGGGAAATACAGTCCCAAAAATAGGGATACATTTCAAATATTCATCTTATAAACTTAGAAAATTGCTAGAATAAAATGTTTTGTGTTACTATGTACTTTCTGAAGAATATGAAGTCTGAAATTCAAATGCCTGTCGATTTTATTTATTTAACATTTGTTAACCAGGAAAGTGTGACTTGGAACAAAAAACAATAATATTCAGCAGAGGCCCAGGTAGACATAATGCAGACACATGTCTTTGTAACATGGGAGGACACAAGAGCAAACCCACACAAACACAGGGAGTACATGCAGACTACATACAAAAGGCACCCCAGCCAAGAATCAAACCAGAGAACCTGTAGCTGTGAGGCAACAATACTAACACTGCACAAATAAATATGTAAGGATTTAAGCATTCAGAAACCACAGATGTTATGAGGAACAGAACAGAAAAAAATATGAGGCAAAAATCTGCAAAAAATTTTACAAATGGTGGTGGGTAGGGAATTCAGGCTCTTGTTATCTACACTCAAGGTACAGTGTTCAAACCTGATCTCTAACCACCACACACACACACACACACACACACACACACACACACACACACACACACACACACACACACACCTCCATTTCCACTTAACTCTGCGATCCTGTTTGTTCATGGCAGTAACACCTGATAACCTCCGTAGCACAAGGCAACCCTTCCACTTACCTCCACGATCCCGTCCACAGCAGCTATTAACTCCAGACAGCTTCAAGGCAGGCAGCAACAGCTAACCTAATAAGCAGGACATCTGATAACCTCTGTAGCACAAGGCAACCCTTCCCCTTAACTCTGTGATCCTGTTCATGGCAGCTAACTTAATAAGCAGCACTTAACTCCAGACAGCTTCATGGCAGGCAGCAACAGCTAACTTAATAAGCAGCAATAATCCTATTTGTCACTTAACTCCAGGCAGCTAACTTCAAGGCAGCCACCATTGCACTGGACACAATTCTGGTTTCCGGTTCCTGTTCATTCCAACATTCAAGACCGTAGACCTTGCAGTACGATCCCCTTCCAGTCTATGCAGTTAGCACTGCATAGACCTCTGGGAAATTAGCAGTCTCCTGCCTTCTTCCAGACTGGGAAGGCAGCAGTCCAGATTATGTTATGTTTATGTAGGAAATCTAGGAGGAATGTGCCATTGTGTGGTCACAGCTGGGGGGGGGGGGGCTGCAGTCCTACATCATGAGCCGCCACTGAAAATAACTGATGCCAGTCATTAGTAATGTAGCATATGTCATAATGTAAGAGGATGAAAAAGAAGATTAGAAAGGCAACCGTATCAGTTGTGGCTGGAGATCTCAGAGCAAAGGGGGGGCTGCAGGAAACAACTTACTGGGTAGGGCTAATGACCATTACTTGTGGCCAGACAGCAGATGGTGTTACTCAAGTTCATCCACAGACTGCATCAGTACCCACTCATTATAGCCATTATATCAACTATATACATCTCATATGTCGGACTGCAATCATCAAGGCTAGCCTTAGGCAAAATGGAGCCCTAGAAAAAGGACTCCATGGGCACTACTTGTTGCTCACTAGTATTCTGCTGCCCCTGTCAGAATACAGCATGAAAATACATTGCAGCACCCCATCCTCATATACCTCTCAACCTCTTAGCTCAAGAATCAAGGCATAGCATTGGGGGGTATGCCATGCAATATATGACTGCTACATGTCACACTACCCTATATTAATGGGCAAGAGTACAGTGCCTACACTTAAAAATCACAGTAAATAAAAATTAAAAAAAGAAAGAAATCACATATTTATATATTCTACAGAAACAGTGCTTTTCAAAAAAAGTTGCTGAACAAGGAGTGACAGGGTGGAGAAATTTTTAAAATGTGTTATGTGGAAAATCATTTATTCCCAAGTGAGGGACATGGCTGAGAATTTCCGTAGCGAGCAGTACTCAAATGGAAAAACACAGGAAGACATTAATTGTAAACATCAACAACAGCAATTATGAAAAAAGCACTAAAATATACCCAGGGATTCATGAAGCTTGCGCCAGGCGCAGGCATAGCATAGGTGGTATAACGCCAAATATGGCCGTCGAGTGATTCAGGTACGATCTAATTCCACTTGCACTACCGACGTACGCCAGAACTTCGCAGCCCCAGGCTTAGGTATGCTAATCACCCCATGCACAGTGCCACACCATGCAAATTAAGGTACACAGCGATTTATAAAGTGGTGCAGGCGTAGCATAGGCCCACGGAAATGTAAACCAAAAAACACAGTTTACATTTTCCCAAACAGAACATCGGAGCTATGGAAGCGGACCAGACTCATGTATTACAAAGTTAACATATGCCAATGGCTAAATACACAGCCAATGGCATAAGAAAAGATGCACAACACCTAAAAAACAACATTTAATGTCATGTCCACAGTAATGCAAAGTACAACCACAGGGCATGTGTGCGCAAACTGGAACACAAAGAAAATATATACAAATGTCATAAAATCGCAATGTAATACAAATCAGGATTTCACCATAATACGCAATGGTATGCATGGTACACCACAACCAAGCTGCAAGGGTTGCTAAGGGTCTGTGACAGTGTTCGGCGTGGTAACTATGAATTAGTAGTCAATGCCATGCAAATGAGGCAGGTAATACTGAATCGCATACGTCCCGTCGGATTAAAGATGTACCATACGGCGCAGCGCTATAACACTGAGGAGTGGCTCAGAGGTATACATGACATCAGCTGTGGGGTGTGCCACCGTAGCTGTAAGCACATTGGAGCAATGCAAATCTGACCTGGCCATTGTTAAGCAAAGCTGCAGAACAGGGGTGGGGAGGTAGGTATAGAATTGTTTAGCTGAGAGCACATATGGTGCCCGAAAGCGCATGTGTACGGGGATGAAAACGTGCCCGAAACCCAGTAAGCGGATGCACGTGCCGCGAACCATAGCACAAACAGGAAGGTCAGGGGAAGAAAAGAAGGAAATGCCGCAGTAGGGTAATTGGAGTACAACTGAGCAGCTAACACCTATTAACTCACAGCAGGCAATCGACGGCAGCTGACAAGTCTGCTCACAGAAACCTGCAAAACAGGATGGGGAGGCATCGGATTGCAAAGAAAGGAGAACTGTCATAGCAGAGCAAAGCAAACCTACAGTAGACCGGCAATAGAACACATTACGCAAGATAAGCCAGGTCTAGGAAAGTACAAATGAAAGCAGGCTGCTGGATGCATGCCAGAAAATGGTAGGTGAAACGTGAAGAAATGTAAAGGGAAGGGCAAGAGGTAATCCACGGTAGCCAAATGTAATTCAACACCAAAGGCACCACAATAGTAGTTCCTGTAGTAAAACACATAAGATACCCTGTAGCTACGATCATACATACACACCCTATGACATCATCGGTGTTCACAGCACAATAGTATAAAGTGTGAAAGCACCCTACACACACCTGTGTATTCCCAAACACTGCACCATAAGTGCAAACACATGGGGAACTTTTAGAATGTACATGTTGGGAGCTGCCATAGCTGTGATTCATCACCATGTGTTAGAGACTGACGGTGTTGTGGAGGATGATGCTGACAACCATTGCAGGCCCCGGAAGAGGAGAAGAATGTTCAGACCAAGGGTAACCTACCAGGGGCTACATGATCTGGAGATAGTAGAGTGTTACAGGGTAGACAGGGACATCTTACAGCAAATAGTTGAGCTGTGCCAGCCACACCTGAGAACCAGAAACAACAGAGGGGAACCCATCCCAGTGGACACGAAGGTATGTGTAAGCTTGCAAATACTAGCCACAGGTACCTTTCAAAGACCAACTGGAGATATAATGGGGATCTCACAGGTATCAGCATCCAGGGTACTACACCAGTTCCTGGATGTCATGTTACCACATGCCAATGAGCATATATACTTCCCCCGAACTCAGGAGGAGTTGGCCAGCAATATGCATCACTTCCACCATGTGGCACACTACCCGGAGGTACTGTGTGCGATAGACTGCATGCATATACATATCAAGTCACCACCCGGTGAGCATGGTAGGCACTACATAAACTGCAAGGGATTCCACTCCATCAACTGCCAGGTCATGTGCAATGCCTAGGGCATTATCATGGATGTGTGTGCTGGCAGCCCTGGAAGCTACTATGACTCCCATATCTGGCATGCCTCACAGCTGTATCAGGTATTTGTCAGGGGGGACATCCCACATGGCCACCTTGTGGGGGATGCTGGCTATGCACTGGAGCCATGAATGATGACTCCCATCAGAAATGCACACACACCCATGCAAGAACACCATAATGAGGCACACGCACAAACCAGAATCATCATACAGCATGTGTTCAGGATGCTGAAATCATGGTTCCGTTGCTTGGACACATCTGGTGGAGCCTTGCAGTACTCTCCAGGCATGTGTGCCCACATCTTCATAGTATGTGCCATGCTACATAATATGATCCCGTGGAAACAGCTGCAGCAGGGACAAAATGGTGAAGGCCCTTATAGGCCATCTCAATTGCCAAGGCCATCACAGGCACAGAGGGATTCAGACCACGAACACCCTGTGCCAGCCCCAGTAGGCAGATGAAGGCATGCCCAATATGTCTACACCTTGGCAAAGAGGGAACGTATAGCACATACTCTGACAGTGTAGACCCCTACGGACTGATACACCTCTCCACCTGCACACACAGTAAAATGGATGGCACACACATACGACCATCTGTAAATCGTAATGTATAGGTGGCCTACTGTGTGAATCCTACATAGGCAGCCCTCAAACATTGTACACACAACAGCTATTGGAACAAGGAATGTCAACACCTGAACAGTACATGCGCCTACCAGCATATGTTGGTGCTGTGTGTATAGGTTCCTAGGTACATCAGTAGGTACACGCCCGATTGTCAGAGGCCATACACCAAATGAGGCAAACAGTGTCTGCTGTCGCCACAACATTGAGTAACCAACTGTCGCTCAGTGGAGCAGAGGCAATCGTGGGATCACATATGTGTAAGCACTGTTCTCCACACACTCTGCACGGATTCCCTACTCTGTTAATGAGGGGCTCCACACTATGTAATCATGGATGTTGTGTCAAGACATGGGGTGTACCCATGACAGGTATTTGTCACCCCAGCATGCTCCACCAATGGTCGTTTGAAGGTGTAGCACATTATCGTGTGTGGCTCACTGTGATATACATACCCAATGCTGGAGCACATCCAGTAAACATCACATGGACATACCATTAATTGGACTCATCCATATGTAAACTAAATGAGTTATCCATGTGAGTGCAGTATGGAGTAACAGCCGTAGTATACTCCACATACAAAATGCCATAACACGTGTACAAATCCCAGATAGCCAAGTGGTAAATGCAGTGACCGTCGTGCATGTTCCCGGTCCCACGTCCTGCAAGGGATGTAACGTAATCCCGAAGGCAAGAATAATGCATGTCAGATGCAGGTCATCAGATCATGTTTAGCACATGTTAGAGGGAATATGCGTTGACCAGTGCTGATAAGCGTTGTTTAAATATGACTATATGGATATGCATGAAACAAGCTAAGCTTCTCTGAATATCGCGCAGATCACGGTCAATGATGTCCAGAACAGGTGAAACCAGCATTATTCAACCCTGTACTAATAGCGCCTGCTTTGAAGGGTAAAACGACCACTGCCAGGAGTAGAACACGCAATCTAACACTATGGTAGCCAAGCTGTACCTATGGCAGGTGTGTAATGTGACAGGTTCAGACACAAACGTGCGGAGTCCAGGAAACAGTATACACCGACAAGTACACAATAAAAGGTGTAGTTTGCCTGTCACTTTCTCTGTCAGAGATTTATATATATATATATATATATATATATATATATATATCTACACATATATATAATACAGATAGAAAGGGTGATAGAGAGATATATGCTGATATATACAGATTCACCGATATCTGCAAATATATAGATAAGTCAACGACATTCATAAAACCTTGGCGGTACAAATAAATAGGATACCGCCAACTATGGAATGTGTCACATACCAACACGCGTAACCACGAGGCTGAAAGACCGAAAGAACACAGTACCGGAACACTAGAACCATGAGTAATATTATCATGATATGAAGGGACATTTAGTTACCGCGGCCGGTGTTGCGGTCCACGTAGGTACTGTGTTCAACTGTGTTTGTGATTGCCGTAGTCTGTGTATGTGTGTGTTGAGGGTGCCGTGTGCATTTCTGTGTGACTGTAATGTGTGTGTGTGTGTCTGCATCATGTGTCTGTCAGTGCCAACACAAAGGTAGATCATTACGGTAGGTATGGTTATAGCTAGCCGTAGGCATACGGTTACCACCTGTCCCACATTAGGAGGGACAGCCCCTCCCTGGGCAGTTGTGTCCTGACATAAAACATTACAAAGGGCAACCATCCGAGATTGTAGGACATTATTATGTCGCATATATTATGTAATAATTGCATTAAATAGTTATGCCTGTATGTAAGAAATGTAAATGTTACATGCAATATGATAAGTAGCCAAAGTCCTACAACAATAAGTATGTATTGAGGATAAAAGTATGTGCTATCCTGTTTACTGACCATGGGTATGTGTCAGCCTGTAAACACCGATGTGTGTCCCGCAAGTGTCCCACAATGGCCATTTGAAAAGGTGACAACCCATGCCAAAGAGGTTCAGTTACCAACACAACTGCAATGACTGCAAATATCTGGGACAGAAATACACGGGACAGCTGTCATTTAGTAACATTCCTTTACATATCTCTGTAATTCCGGAGGTATGGAAGTATCAACCTCACCTGCATACTATATAGAAACCAATTAACAATGGCCCAATGTATATGCCCGTAACAAAAGTCTACTAACTGATAGCTCTATAATTAGGGAAGGAGCCCACACACATATATGGAATATGTAGAAAAGCAAGCCCCACAAACCTGTATATGCTACGTACACCCGCCTACATCCCCCACACACGAAACTATAGCAATACAGACTATAATTACAGCACAAACATCCAGTCAGTCAATTTCATCTGCAGAAGCGTTAACATACCTTGTGAGAGACACATTTAAAGGTACCATGTGAAATCGTAGCCATTGTATAATGGAACAAACGGCGATGTTACAGGTTTTGTTTGCAATAGTCCCATATCAGACGGTTGGGATGACAGGTACACTCACATGTAGAACCACATACTCTAGCCGTCACACACAATCCACGGGGGACATGAATCCAAACTATCCGTGTCTCTACACATAGCAGTTGCAATTACTCACAACAATACAGGCTGTCTCCCCGAAGGTAGGGCAAATGGGCAACGCCCAAGTGGAGAATTCAATTATACCCCACTTGCCATGTAATTGGTGAATGGAGTAGCTGCACATCTGATGTGCAAGTAATAAGTCACTCAGGAACACCAATTGGCGGCAGGAAACCACATGTTACAGGTATCGACGTATATAAGGATGACTTGCCAGACATTCAAACCGTATGCTCATACCATAGAACTGTTTAAACAGTGTAAGACAGATAGTCACGAAAGTCCAGAAAGATAACAAGGTATGTAGAACACTCGGTATGTAAGTGTATATATAGCCTGTTTTGTATTAATTATGTTAGTGCATGTATAGCCTGTGTTGTATTAATTAAAAGTGTCCGCAATGCATAAAGTGGGAAAAGGTATTATGTACTGATGTTTTTCTGAGCATAGTAATGCTTGTAGAAATTTTGTGTCCTGCAGTGGGCCACAAGGTAAACATCACAGACACCACAAGGAATGCTACATGGGCTTTAAACAGAACACCATACCACCCGCCGTCAGTGGTAGGGTATGTCCAACAAGTACGTGCTATAGCAGGGGATAGTATATGTTGATATACTGTCACAGTAGGCATGAGTATGGGCATATAACGACAAAGACATATCTAAGGTGGTCCCACTGTGCAAGTATGCTTTGCATTATGGGATACTATGTAAAATATGTGTAATGTACAGTATTGTAGGTAGATATGTCAGATATTCTACACAGCATAACAGGCATATTATGCATACCAAAGGTATCATTTATTGGCATGTACAATATACAATAACAGGATACATATGGCTTGTATTCACGGGACACTGTAATAGCATGATAGCTAATCTAAATGGAAGAGGTACTCAATTAACCATGCACAAAGGACATGTAATAGCTTCACAGGTTCATAGTGGGGTACTATGCAGTCTGGCAAGTCTATGTGTAAGCTCAACTACAGTGTTCACACCAGCGGCACCTCTCTAGGGTAGTGTCCTGTCTGTGAACAGCAGAGCCATGTGTTACCTGCACCTCTGCACAGTACAGCCACTGCAGTGATCCCTGGTGTACATGTGTCTCCCATCCACCAAGTGAGGTATCACATGAACAGTGCTACTGAGTGTCCCTGCGTGATGTACATAGGAATCATGTTCCAAAGCATGGTGAGTGTCTGGTTTGGGTATGTAACCCTCAAGCACATCCCAATCATCATTGCGTGTGTGCACATATCCATGAGCATGTTGCTGACAGTGGCTTTTGGTTATGTTGTTTATGTGGAGTATATCCATGAATATTGTTGTGGACATTGGCCCTGTCTGTTCAGCGGAGGTCACCCCTGAGTGTGTAGTATGCAAATGTCGTTCTGCCTCATACATCAACCATTGGAGCTCAATAAACGTCATGGCGTGTTAATGTTGTGGTATGTAAAACCGTAGCTGTTGTGTAAGGTACATCCTAAACAGGGTGTTGTACCCTTGAATGTGTGTATACGTCTGGAGTTCAGAGGTACAATGGGTGCCTATGTTCCAGCTACAAACCCAGTACAGATAAGTGTGGCCATGTAGAAGGATATCCACGCCACAGTGGCAATACGGTTATCAAAGGAGTGAGTGTGACATACATGAGTACTACGATCACTTACAATGTGACATGTATGTAGGTGACTACCACTTATGTGATAGTCAGTGGGTGAATGGTGTAATGCAAAGGGGATGTTCATGCATCTTGTGACATGCAGCTTGAGGCCATGATATTGATATCAGGTATCCGCCACAGTGACACCCTTATGGAGGGAGTCAGTATCAGCTGGTGGATCAATCATGGCACTTTGTATGCAGTTGTCTGTAAAGCTAGGCAGGGAAAGTCCCTCTATGCTAGCCTGTACCTCAGGGAAGCATATACCGAACATGAGGGGCCCTATGACTATGGACTGTGGTACGCCAAGTGTAACTGAAATACAGTAGGTACTATGGTATGCTACCCTCATTGTGTGTGTCCTGTCCGTGAGCCACTTTGCATAACATCCTGAGACATAGGGGTTGATGTGCAGGTGTATGTGTATGTTGTCAATACCAGAATGGAAAACGGTGCTGAAAGGCAATGAGAGGACAATGTAGGCTGTGTGGACCCCCTTACCATCATCAACTACCCTGGTAACTGTATCAAAGGAGTCCACCAGGTGTAGGAGCCATGCTCTGGCCCTAACAAGTCCAACCTGGGTGCCATCAAAGGACCGGAGCCCACCAATGTCTCTGTGAATGACTTCCATGATGATGTGCCCCATAGCCTTGCAGAACAGTCCAGTCAGGTGTATAGGGCAATAGTCCCCCTCGTGCATTGTGGCACCACCTGTGTGGAGTGTGATAACTGTTGCTGTGTGCCATTCAGGGGCCACAATGTGTGATACAAGGCTATTACTGAATATGGTGGCCAAGTGGGGAGACATGTCGTTCAGAGATTTTGTAAATCATAGCCTGGGATGTTGGACGGTCACATGGGGCCTGTGTTCCAGGCCATATAGGTGCAGGTTAGTACTGTGTAGGTGTGACCGCAGGGACACCGCAATGTTCCTGCATGGATTGTGGCCCTGTAGGGAGTGAGAGGGTGTAATGTTAGCATTGAACCCATCCGCCAGCATGTTGCCAACATCACCTGGTTTTGTAATGTTCCTGAGTAACTGTTGTATGTCAGAGCAGCTGTGGGTATTGCCATTGACTACTGACATATCTCCATAATGCCTTGTTGTACACCCTGGAATGTGTCACAGTAATGTTTGCGTAACTAGTTTCGGAGTATGTAATGAGGGATCCTGTAGCCCTACTGAGGCTGACCAGTGAGCTACCCCACCCATGGGATTGTACTCCACTTTGCAACAGCCTCCACCTGTTGTTGTAAATTATGTCCATGGAACTGGACCCCCAGAGTGGCATCCGTTATCTTGTGGGTACCATCATGGCTCTGTGTGGAATAGCATGATCCATGCAGTCGTGTAAGTGCTAATGAAGTGCACTGGGGTATGTTTCAGCATTTGTATGTGCATTGTCCATCTGCACGGGTGTCATGATGTTAACTACTGCTGTCATAAGACATCTGTAGTAGGCGTTGTAGTACTCTTGTACTGTGTATGCCATGAAGGGTGTGGTGCCAGGATGTGGATAACAAGGATAATTAGCATATGTTCGGAATCCACCAACGAGGGGATAACCCCAGGTATGGAACACCAGTCACATGCTGGTAGTGTCCATGTCAAGGATACTGTTGGTCTTGGAGGTGGTGTATATGGGTTGATCCAGCCGAGTGGAGGTTATGAATCCCGGACAGGGTTGGCCTAATGTGTCAGTACATGAGTGGCTATCCCAGTTAAGTGTGGGGTAGTGTCAGGCTCACATCAGTAGTACCTGTCTGAGCCCTACTGTGCAGTACACCAAGAAATGAGGTCTGGTAACCGTGGGGTATGTTGTTGAATCCGTAGCTTGTTACAATGTGTATAGCAGTTCTGGCCACAGTTAGTTGCACGTGGAGCACCTCTGATGCATTGTGCTAGGTAACTAGCCAGGATGTGTGTACAGCATAGTGGAATATGGGAACACCTCAGCCGTGGGTGTGCCGGTCCAGGTTACATGACTGAAAGGTATGGTCTGTGTATAACCCGTCATTGCAGGTGTGCTCTGCAAAGCCTAGAGGCAGGTCCCAGACACTGCAGAGATATTGAAGTGGTCCATTATAAGGAGTGCCTTGCCTGCGTGCGTCCGAGATGACGATGTCAAGCTTTGTGTCACATGACCCCATGTTTTGCTTGCCTGTTCCCGTTCTGGTGGTGAATGTTATGGGAAACTGTGCAAGACAGGCAATATAGAAGCAGCAAGAGCCTTACATGTTATCTGTACTCCCAGGGCTGACAGGTGCAGGTCATCTGTGCCAAAGCATCGTGTTTTGTTGACCATGTCAGTCAAAGCGGACAGATACCAGATGCCTGTGGAATGACAGCAGAAGCATAGGCAACTGTTGAAGTGACACAGTCAGTCGTTGTACAATGGTAACAGGTCTGGATGAATGCATAATGCTCCCCAGGGCTTGGCCCATACCTTCAGGGCTACAAGACCGGTGAGCTATTGCATGTCCCTGCACAAGTAGTCTGTGAAGTTGCATCTCAGGGCAGTCACACTAACATGGAGAATGACAGTCAAATTGTACCTGGTGAGGTGTGGCATGGGTGCATAGGTTATGTTGCAGAACCAGTTACCCGACAGCAAGATGTAAGCGACTATCACCTTGTGTAGCCTGCTGAGTGGAACATCAGTGTGACCGCCTTACAGAGTCACCTATGACAGGTGTGTTGTGTATGTTATAACACCCTATTGGCTGTATGTGATGGGCACACATGAGTCTGTGGGCTATAAGTTATTGTTGTTGTGTTTGGTGATGGGGGTTGCCTTTGGTGCCTACACAGAGTATGGTGAGGTACTGCACAAGTTGTACTCGTATGTGTGGCCTGTGGTGGTGGAGATCTTGTGAGACTATGTGATGAGTGGGGTGTGTTGCAAATGTTACACATCCCCACATGATTGTCAGGTTCAGTCAGGGTTGGAGACAGCATTACCACCAGCAGGGCTGCAAATATGCATCTCCCACAGGCTGTAGTGTCGTAGGTTGGGAGGTGAGCATTGACTGTGTACATGAGACAATTGCACTATTGCCACATGTATGACATATTCATCATATAGACAGGCAATAGCACTGGTACGTGACAGTTGGACATGCCTGTATATACAACCATGTCTCACAAGATATGTGAGTTACATGTGTACAACAGCTGTTGTACTGTAAGCAAGCTGGAAATGTAAGGACAGACAGTGTACTTGTGAGAAATGGTGTGGAATGGGTGCTATATTAATCAGTAGCTCATGAAGTGCTCACAAGTTCTGAACAAGTGCTGAGCATGAAAATACAATACAGATAGGGTGTTGGATAATATCAACCCACAAGTGGTGACGACAGTCATAATTGGTGGCACTGCACTATAACCGTGCTGAGTATGGTATGCAAGTCCATGAACCATTATCAATGTAGATGTTAGCAGTACAGATGTACATGACAATACGGATGTTTGACTACATATACCTTCGTATGTCACAGGAGTGTTCTACCAGTGGTCTGTTAACAGAATCAACACTACAAAAGGTGCCAGAGTGACATGTGCATATCACACCAGTGCCAGCTACAGTAAAATAGGGTTAATCTGTTGCACTCCACCCTCATTGTTGCCCAAACCACACAGACAAATGTGAGGCATCTGTGTATGTAAGGATGTGAATGGCCACAGCCTATGAGCAATAGCTGTCTCAGTGTTGTGAAAAACATACAGAATGGGCTTTGTGGGTGAGGTGTGTGACATATGTGCACATTCTCACAGATGATATCAGCATTGTCACTGCTAGGTGAATATCCCTGTACTCATTAACTACCACCTAGGCTGCGGTCAACATTATGGACACTGTGTAAGGGATGGTGCTGTGCAGTTCACCTTCCTGAGTTGGTGACGTCTCCAGGCCCCTTAGGTAGTCATACGAGGTACTCCCATGTCATGACAGGGTGCCATCCATGAGCATGGAGATCATTGGACAGGCATACACAGCACTCGAGTGACCAATATTTGATCACGTATCACCTTTAAGGGGTATTGGCCATGTGTGGATGGGCGATACCAGCCTTCACAATCCTCACCTCCACTATGTAGCATGCTGTCTACCTTGCATAAAGACATGTGCTACACTATGATGTTGGACATTCTACATGTCCATATCCTGATCTGAAAGGCATACATCATGGACAGCCACCATCCTACTACTAGGATCGCCACATGCTGGACAGATCCCTGTGCCATACATGTGACATACTCCCGCCATACCATGCAACCCTGTCCATCAAAGCTGCACATGTCATCTCTGTCATACATAGTGTGATGACCGCATGGTAGATGTAGTATCACCTGTCTGGATCAGTAATGTGGCACTGATGCACCTTGCGGTGGCAATATGGCTGTCGGATACAGATAGGAAACCTTACCCATACATGCTATAGTTGATAACCATCCCTGTGAATGACGTCCGACTAGCCATTGTCCCATGTCTATCACATGTGCAACACAGATGATCCATGGCAGGATGCTGAACAGCTGTACAGTGCCGTGTAGATGTATATGGCAAAACACATACATGTAAAGGTTTCCATGCGTATGTGTGCATTGTCACTGCTCAAGTCCATTAAGGCAGTGTATATGTTGATATGTGACATATACATGGCATCAAGGTCAACAGCATTACCATGGACACATCCAGGCATGTGCTGATAGGTAAGAACACCAGTGCAGGCAAACAGACATGCCCACATCAAGACATCATTCACATGGAGTATGAACAATGTAATGAGGTGACACACATATATGGTGATGATATCCAATGCATAACGGGTGTTACATGTATGTGACACAAACATGTCAGTCGTGTCAGTGTCATGATGATCTGCAAAGATAACTGTGCAGATGTACTAGATTTACTAGAAATGTATGTGCAGCAGTATCTCTGTACATCTCTGATACTGTGACCTGTCACCATCATTATGTCTTACAGATAATGCCTTGTACACGCCTGCCAGTGTACAGCCGCCAGGAGGATGATGTCCTCATCCCGTACCTCAATGAGAACTACGAGGTGTTGTTCAGCCATGTGCCACAGCATGCCCAGCAGCGTGACGACCTGTGGTAGGATCTTTGCAGGAGGATGAATGATGTGGGTGGCCATAACCGCACTTACCAGCAGGTGCGCAGACACTGCATGGACTTGATACAACATCAAAAACAGCATGCCACTGCAATTGCCAGGGAACAAGGTGGAACAGGTGGTGGGCCACCATCCCAGCCCTCTCTCACAAACACCGAGGAGCTACTGGCCAGTCTGGGGACACCCTCAGAACAGCATCCACAAACACTAGCTGCCATCGTGGAGGTGGGGGTCTCCCAACCAATGAGCCTGGAGTTGCCTGGTAAGTCAGGACTGCACATTTGACTATTATATCCCATTTAGTTGCATGTGTCACCGTATATTATGTAATGTAACATCATATGCAAGGTATGTTGACACACATGCTGCATACTACAGTATGCTGCCCTGTGTATGCACACATGTGCATACTATATGCTATTGTACAGGTGAATGTGTTAACATGCACAGTGCACCCTGTGGCTGTCAAACAGTCATGGATAATGTTCAAACTGCTGTGTCACCCCTATACAGGTACCTCTGGCATGCCGCACAGACATCAGTCCATTGCAGGTGAGACTGTCATCAGTATCAGGCATGTTAAAGCATAGATCTATTCACCATGTGGCCAGTTAACATTTGTACACTTGATGTTCGGTCCAGTCACGATATACAGGTCGCATCACCCATCATTCACACTGGCTACCCATGTGCAATATATACAAATGAAATGATACACCAACATAAAACCACAGTATTTGTCATTGCTACATGTGTGGACATATGTACTATACATTGGAACAACACGTGTGGTACGCAAACAGTACCACACAGTGAGCTGTGATATGGGCAGCCCACAGGAGTCACCATTGTGTTATATGCCCCTGCAATGGGTGCACACATTGTGATGTGCCATCTGACATGTCCCAGACATGTAGTGTTCTGACTGCAATATTGTCACACTATCCCATAACCCATACCCCACATACCAAACATGCAACCCGTTGTCTGCATAGCCCTGTGGATGGTGACATATCTGACATCTATGGGTGTATGTCATATGTGACAACACAGACATGTGAGATAGACTGCCATTACACACATTTGGCCAACACATGTGCACACATGGCCATGGGGGATGGCCAGAGACACGTAGCCACACAGTAGATGTGATGAGTATACACCCTGTTGCACATTGTCCACACATGGTCCAATTATAGCCTTAGTTGACTGATTATACAGTTGATGTGGTACACTGGATATCCTAAAAGCCTGTGCACAGCTAGTGGAGGTGTCACTGAAGTCTACCATATAAGATGTGTTGCACATCACGACTGTGTCATAGCATGACAGTAGTGACCTGTACAGCTACCACAGACATTGACACCACATCAGGCCACAAATACTGACATTTCCCCTTGCTGCTGTAGGACATCACCGTTAGCTGTGCACCTTGTGTGTGTGGTACATCAATGTCATGTGGGACATGGTGAATTGACAAGTCTGCTATGTGTGGACATGGTTGCCCGGCTGCTAAGACTCTGTAGTAGTTGTGCAGGGGTGTCATCTGTAGGTCCTCCAGTGACCTGTCACATGACACAGCATGGTTTGGTATGTATACACCTCAGCATCGTGGGTAACAATCCACAGTTATGTCATGGGTATGCATGCAGTTATGGCTATGCAATGTGTACATATTATGCACTGTATAGCAATATAGATGCATCATGATGCCATGCACTGGCACAGTGTCTGTACTTCACACTGTATAGCAATGTAGACGGCTCACACTACCCTTCCATGCTTATGCACATTTGCTAAACATGCATTCTATCTGTAGGGCATACAGACAACATTGCAATGTGATGCCCATTACAATGCTCTACATGTGTCAGAACACCATTCTGTCAGACATGTATGCATGTTAATGCACACGTCAGCAGATTACATGTCAAGGTCACGTCAGCCATGTGTACTGTTATCCTGTTCTGGTCCACATGGTGTATCACGGGGATGCATGCATACTACCATGATTCTGTGAACTGCATGGCTACTGATATGACACCTGCTTGCTGTAGTGTGCACCCCAGGGAGGTATGCTAACTAACACTATTAATGTCTGAGCTGCATGCCGTCTGCTATATCACATGCATGCTGCATGCTGTCTGTCAAATCACATGCATGGTGTGTCTGTGTGTATCTGTGTGTGTGTGTGTGTGTGTGTGTGTGTGTGTGTGTGTGTGTGTGTCACTGTGTGTGTGTGTCACTGTGTGTGTGTGTGTGTGTCTATTGTAATTTAGAGTCTTTCTTTGCATTCACAGGTAATGTATGTGTGTTACCCTGATGTTAGTGTCCCCACAGATACTAGCAATGATGAACATATGCATGAGGTACAGACAGGGTTGTCAAGGGCTGAATCTGTGCCAATGGTTGCCATCCCAGCTATGTCTCCCTCTTCCCCGCACACAGTTCTGCTGCCAACACATACCGCATCACCTGTGGCCATAGAGGAAGGACAGTCAGCGTCTGTCAGCGTGGAACAGGAACGTGTGGTGGCTACAGAAGGTGTGTCTCCACACCATGGTGTCAGTGTAATGACTGCAGATGTGCCACACAGGCATGTGGCCGGTGCTGCACGTAGGAGGACCTCTGGCAGACATGCACCTGCAGGACAGAGCGCAGCAGCTGGTATCACCAGACGCATGTTCCAGACTGTAATGGCAGGACAGGCACATGCTGAACGGCAGAACAGAGAATGGCAGAGGCTGCAGAGGGCTGCTATCCGTACCCTAAATGACAACATCCAGGCATTGGCAAATGCTCAACAGCAGATTGCTGATGTTCTGGACAGGCGATTGGGTGACATGGTCGGAATCCTTGACCATGGCATGGCAATCCACAAGCGTGAGCTTTCTGTGCTGGAACATCTGGTAGGAGTGAGGCGTAGGCCACGTGGACGTAGGCCAGCTACACCACCTAGTGCAGGTCAACGTGAGCGTGCCACCTCACATGCCCACTCCCATAGTGCTGGTAGCAGTAGAAATGCAGCTGGTGCTGCGCTGTCCACACCAGGACACAGCAGGCTACGTGGACGTGGCCCTGGACGTTCCCAGCAGGGACATGGTTCCAGTGGGCATGTGTCGTCGGACAGTAGCCAATCTGTACCTCCGCCTGGTAGTGCCCGTGCAACCCCTGGCAGGCACAGGTCACGTGGCCGTGGCCGGACACAGTGAGCTGTACAACCTGGTCTGTACAATCTGGAGCTGTCAATATTACCCCTGTATAGGCCTCACAAAAGGCAGAACTGTATGCACACATACACGCACACAGAAAACACATCTCTAGGGCACCACAACACCCACATGCATACTGAACAGACATGTCCAATCATATCACCGGCCCTTACCCACATGCATGATGTCATCCATTGGTGCAGCCTATGCCCCTGGCAAACATTATCTCCCTGTGCATATGATGAAGCCTGTGCTGCATCCCTGTCATCCACACCATCGGTGCAGGGACATGCTCAAATGGTCTGATGCACAGGGTGAACAGAATAGTGAGAGAAGTGTATATTACATTAGTTGTGTAAGAATAGTGAGAGAAGTGTATATTACATTACTTGTGTAAGAATAGTGAGAGAAGTGCATATTACATTAGTTGTTTACTGTTGACACGCACCAAACATACCATGTTGTACAGGTTTAGCATGCATTGTTATATGTTCACAGTATGTGTCTTGGTAACAACAGTAACAGCATGTTGGTAATGATGCCCTGGTTCCCTCCTTATGGTCTACTTGCATGTGCCTACAGGTAGCAGTGTTTGCAGTCTCCCATGTGTAACTGTGGAGTACTCACAGGCACGTATGGCAATATCAGCATGCTATACGTAGCCTCAACCTGACTGTTGGAAAGGCTAACATACCACAGATGTCCACACATATACTGATCCAGAAGCATGTGGGCAGTTTAATGGGCTACAGTGGCTAGAGACGTGACATCCATACCAGGTCACATCACAGGTATGTTGACATGGTGCAGGGAATGTACACGGCGGTCCAGCCGATGATAACGTTAGAGGCCACTTGATAGGATGAGGCCTCACTGGGTAGCAGTAATACCCTGTCACATTACAGGAACATGCCCACACTCACGGGGTCAACAACACTATAACGCACATCCCATAATGTTGAGGTGAGGACCCCTGCCTATGTGGTCATCACCCTCACAGTACTGTGCACCCACACGATGCGACACAGAGAAAGAACATGTACAGGTAGCTGGTACGGCTGAGACCGATGGCATCAACAGGGTAGTAGACTGCATCACCATGAGGGGTTAGGGATCCTGTGTGTTCTGTATGGTAGCATACACCCTCACTCCATGCACCAGACAGCCATACATACATACACTTACACACACTGTGGAGACCACAAATGTCATTCACATACGGATAGCTGATATGTGTGTGATACACACACCACCCCTGCCTATGTCATGCTTTCCACACTGCAGTATGTACAGATCTCTACAACAGTGTACAGGGGTGAGTAACAATTGGGATGTATTCCCCACCATACGTGGCATATATGGTCACACAAGCAAACACCCATGGCAGTACTGTGAATGATACACCTGCTAAATGATGATATGTCTGACAGACATGCAGCAGTATTGGCCGCATTATGTGTACCAATGCTACGTCTGGCAATTGTGCTGTTATATGCACACGGGAGGATGCAAGTGTTACAGGTGTCAAGTGACTTACAGTCAGTAACACCTGACCGCTGTGTAGGTTTTATGTCTTCACCATCAAGTAACAGTAACATAGCGTACTGTTTGCACATGTGATGGTAGGATGGTGTGTAACACACCTGTGAGCTGTCCCCGGCAAACATCCATCTGCACAGGTGGATCACCACTTTATGTACACACATCCATCCATACCTGATGTACATCCTACCGTACTGTCAGTATGTCACCATATACAGGTGTCAGTGATGGGGCTGCATTGCAACTGCATGTTGTAGTTGGGCACAGATGAGTTACATACATCAGCTACTACACATGCATGGTAGGTGCATGCACACTACAAATTGTACATGTGTGTTGGTCCTACATGCCTGTCATGTAGCCATGTTTGTATGCATTGCAATTGGTGGACATGTGTGATGACATACATAACACATGGACTGTTGTATGATATGATGGGTGTCATGGGTAACTAGTACAGAAGGGAATGTGTCCTCAGTCAACATTGCTACCTCATGTACTGTTAGCATTCAACAGCCATGGACCCACCTCCCATATGCGTGCGTGTGATTGCTGTAGCCACTTGTCTGCACGGAGGACAGCAAAAGCTATGCTATGTACATATGTGTTGTGTGTGTGGTCCATGCACATATCCACTGCGATTACATGTATGTCATATCCAAACATGTGTGTTCTTTGGTGTACAGCAACAGTCATCTGTCACAGTGGTGTAAAACCCAGGGCCCCTGGTATGTGTAGGGCTGACCTAGTTGTGTACAGTGGTATCATTGCAATGCATAACACATGATGGAACCCTGTCAGTACATGTGTAGTCTGCACAGTTGCTGTAGACCTATGTACAGTCCACTGGTCATGAGTCACACGGTGTTGTGGTAATGTATGGCTGTGTATTGCTGGTCCAATGACATGGTTATGTCTGAGGGCTACATTGTAGACTGCGGTGTGTAACTGTGATCTGCACCTGAGACATCTGTGATGGCTCCTGAGTGTGTACTGGTCAGTACATGTGAGTGACCTTCATGTACGTGGGGACAGTAACACCATACTGTGCCCTTCCATGTTTAGAATCCATGTGCATGCAAGACGGCCCTTTGCAACTGCTAAGTGTGTGAGCATGCCCAGTACGCCATTGTGTAGATGGACACACAGTACATTCCAAACTGCACCCTTCCGTGTTTAGAATCCGTGTGCATGCAAGATGGCCCTTTGCAACTGCTGTGTGAGCATGCCCAGTACGCCGTTGTGTAGATGGACTCATAGTACATTCCAAACTGTGCCCTTCTGTGTTTAGAATCCATGTGCATGCAAGACGGCCCTTTGCAACTGCTAAGTGTGTGAGCATTCCCAGTACGCCATTGTGTAGATGGACACACAGTACATTCCAAATGGACGTGTGATACTAAGCGTGGGGGCATGCCCAGTAACACCTTGTGTCGGTGATGTGCTTCGGTGTATGGGCATGGCCATTGACATCCCGTATAGCGATGGTGGTCATCCAGGCAACAGATGTCCCTTTTCAACGTCACGATGGATGCCTACATTGAACACACTGGTTGACTGTCTTGAATGGTGTACTGTCTGTGGTGCATCCCGTATCTATGTAGTGTTGTTGTAGTGCTCCGTAGATATTTAGTTGTCCCGATCACAATACTGCCGTGTGTTTGTCTACGTCTGCCTTGGGACAGTGATATGCTTTCAGACTGCTCACTCTCTATACAGTCCCTATCGGCGTCCTTGCCTTTGCGGATGATGTCATCCACCTAGACGTATGCCTCTGGGAGTGCTATGTTCAGTAATCCCGGTAGCGCATTCTGTAACTGCGTAATGCTGTAGTGTGATAAGGTAGTTAGGTGTATGTTCAACTCCCAGCCCTGCCAAGTGTGTGTGTATGTGTGTGTGTGTGTGTGTGTGTGTGTGTGTGTGTGTGTGTGTGTGTGTGTGTGTGTGTGTGTGTGTGTGTTTCTAGCTGCCTGGGACACAGTAATGCTTTTAGATGCCTCACACCACATACATTCCCTATCGGCTCTTTGCCTTTGCGGATGATGTCATCCACCTAGAAGTATGCCTCTGGGAGTGCTGTGCTCAGTAATCTCGGTAGCGCGCTCTGTAACTGCGTATTACTGTGGTGTGATAAGGTAGTTAGGTGCATGTTCGACTCCCAGCCCTGCCAAGTGTGTGTGTGTGTTTTCCAGCTGCCTGGGGACACAGTAATGCTTTTAGATACCTCACACCACATACATTCCCTATCGGCGTCTTTGCCTTTGTGGATGATGTCATCCACCTAGAAGTATGCCTCTGGGAGTGCTGTGTTCAGTAATCTCAGTAGCGCATTCTGTAACTGCGTAATGTTGTAGTGTGATAAGGTAGTTAGATGTATGTTCGACTCCCAGTTCTACCATGTGTGTTCCTCTGTTTGTGTGTGTGGTTCCAGCTGCCTGGGGACACAGTAATGCTTTTAGATGCCTCACACCACATATATTCCCTATCAGCGTCTTTGCCTTTGCGGGTGATGTCATCCACCTAGAAGTATGCCTCTGGGAGTGCTGTGTTCAGTAATCTCAGTAGCGCGTTCTGTAACTGCGTAATGCTCTAGTGTGATAAGGTAGTTAGGTGTATGTTCGACTCCCCGCCCTGCCAAGTGTGTGCCTCTGTGTGTGTGTGTGTGTGTTTCCAGCTGCCTGGGGACACAGTAATGCTTTTAGATGCCTCACACCACATACATTCCCTATCAGCGTCTTTGCCTTTGCGGATGATGTCATCCACCTAGAAGTATGCCTCTGGGAGTGCTGTGTTCAGTAATCCCGGTAACGCATTCTGTAACTGCGTAATGCTGTAGTGTGATAAGGTAGTTAGGTGTATGTTCAACTCCCAGCCCTGCCATGTGTGTGTGTGTGTGTGTATATTTGTTTCCAGCTGCCTGGGGACAGAGTAATGCTATTAGATGGCTCACACCACATCCATTCCCTATCGGCGTCTTTGCCTTTGCAGATGATGTCATCCATCTAGAAGTATGCCTGTGGGAGTGCAGTGATGCCGGAACTCGGTAGCGCATTCTGTTACTGCATAATGCTGTAGTGTGGTAGACTACACAGGTAAATGCTCGATTCCAGGGCATGGCAGGTGTGTGTTTGGCAGTTATAGCGTATGTGTTAGTATCTGTGGGTGGCTAGCTGCAGGATGTGTCCAGTTTGTTTTGTTGCTGACCTATTTAGTGTCCACAGCCCGCATATTCTGCCAAGACACTGGGTTATCAACACATACAGTCGCCAATAGGTCTGGTGAGTAACTGTCAGCAGCCCTACTCTTACCCTTGCTACGGTCTGACCCATGTGACGCAACATAACACACGTGCCTTGATATTAACAACACTACATGATGCAGGTGGCACATGTAGTTTCCTTTCCATTCCTGTCTAATGCATTACTGTCATGTGGTTTGCTGTTGTGATATAAATGCCATATCTACATATGTGTGTACATGTATATGTGTGTATGTATATATACATATATTTATGTCCATGTATATATGTCTACAAATAATATATGTGATATATGTAGATGTAGAGGTGGACATAGATGTGAACATATGTCTGGGGACATCAGCACTATTGACTATTTGTGCCGGATGATCTGTACGTGATAACCTGGGATCTATGTATATCTGCCATGGCGTGGTGCTAATGCACATTGTCTGTGTTGTGCAGGGCCACGGGTTGTAGTCATGTAGACACCAGTTATTTTGTTGCTGGGCAGACCATGGGACATCGAATATGGTGATGGCAAGGCACCTGTTGCCAGTTGTGTGTGGATCTGAGCGACACTGAGCAGTGGTTATTATGTTGGAGGTTCG
This sequence comes from Protopterus annectens, assembly GCF_019279795.1. Lineage (NCBI taxonomy): Eukaryota > Metazoa > Chordata > Ceratodontiformes > Protopteridae > Protopterus > Protopterus annectens. The sequence goes on from NC_056746.1 coordinate 467,971,768, forward strand.
GTATGGGTCATATAACTATTTATTAGAAAACTATACTATGCAGATGAGGTCAACTATGGTGTATCACATTTATCACCAGGGTGTGCTGCTGGTCCCAGGAGTGTATGTGTGTAGTCAGCCAGGTGCAGGTCTTGCATATAGTTGACAGCATGGGAGGGTGGTCAGGCATACTGTACGTACATTGCAGAACTGTGCCTCGGGACTGCTCCTGCCTTAGCAAACCTAAGCTAGGGGTGTGTCTATACCTGCCTGGTGACGTTGGGAGGGATGAAAGCAGTGGTGGGGTAGTCAGGGTGTACAGGCTGCACAAACAGGTGTTGATCAGCACAATCAGCTGATGACATGGCCTGCCCGCACAAGAACAGTACATTAATGCGAGCAAGCAGCATACACACATGTTTCGTCCACACTCTACACCACCGGTGTATACCTGCAGGGGCATTTCACAACACAGCCCAACCAAATGACACGGGCTGCAGCAGGCAACATATACCAACATGTGCAGGAGGCTGGGGCAGTGCGGATGTGTATGCTGCTGAACAACCCTTACTGGGGTGACATAAGACTTTATAGACTGGGGGTGACTTACCAGGGTCTAAATGGGCTGGGGATGTTGGAGCACTATGGGGTGGACAGAGATCTCCTACAGCAGCTTGCTGACCTGTGCCTAACACATCAAACAGGCCAAGGGGAATGTATCACAGTGGATACCATGGGATGTGTTGGCCTAGGTGTACTAGCCACAGGTACCTCACACAGCACAACTGGGGATATCATGGGTATTTCACAGGCATCTGCATCCAGAGTATTGCACCAGTTCACAGATGCCATGTCAACACATGCTAGTGAGCACGTACAGGTCCTCCCCACACATGATTAGTGGATCAGCAATATGAATCTGTTCAACCACATGGATGAGTACCCTGGGGTACTGGGTGCTATAGCCTGCACACGTAGCACCACTCGGGGAGCAGGGTAGGGCCTACAGTCAGTGCAGGGGCATACCCTCCAACAGCTAGCCCCTATGAGATTGAATGTATGTGCTGACTGCCCTGGAAGCTGTGATGTGTCCGATATATGGCATCTGACACAGCTGTAGCACACCAATACCTATGTGGACATCCCCTACAATCTCCTAGTGGGGGATGATAGGTAAACACTGGTGTAGTGGCTTATAACACCCATCAGCAATGCACACACACCTGAACAGTCACACCATACTGAGGCAGATGCACAGGCAAGACATATACATGTGCATGTGTTTGGAATGCTCGGTTCACAGTTCTGGTATCTGGACACATCTGTTGGGGCTCTGTAGTATTCACAAGCTACATGCATACATGTTGTTATGTTATTTGCTATGCTACACAATGTTATCCTGCAGTAATAGTTGCAGCAGGAACAGCATGGGGCAGGGCCACACAGCCCAACACCACTGCCAAGGCCTGTACAGGCACAGTGTGACTTGGTGAAGGAACTACCTGAGTAGGGCAAAGTTGGAGACAGCCCGTGCACAGTATGATCTGCCCTTGGCAAAGAGGCAACACAAGGCATATGCATTGACACAGTAGGTACCCACGGATTTCCCATCTCTGACCAGCACACAGTACAATGGATGCCAAACATGACAGTGCCTGTGTTCGGCCATGTATGGGAGGTGCACTGTGTGAATCTGACATAGGCAGCACTCCAGCACGGTCCTCCAGTCCGTAACACAACCAGGGTATGTCTATTGACCTAACAAGTGGCAGTTGTATTAGAATGTGTACTTACCCATTGCTCTGGTATGTATGTGAGCATACAAGTGACTGTGGTGGCCATATGTTAGGGCAGCAGACAGTACACATCCATAGTGGCACCATGACCTCTGTAGCACATACGGGGGTCACAATGGTAGGCTTTAGTACACAGGGTGTCCTAACCCACTGCAGGTTATGGGCTGACCATCATGTGTGTCCGTACAGCCCACACACGTTCCATGCAGCTGGACAGATGTGGACCAATACAGACAAATGATATACGATGGTCTATGGATATGCCCAATGACTGACCCCAAACCCCTATGACACACACAGACAACAGCAGGCCAGGCTGTTTGATGTGGGATGTGTAATAGGATATCCAACACCACTGTTCTGGTAATTAATGCTGGGAACTGACATACCCTGGTATCCCTCCAACAAGCAATTTAGGTAGGTCCACACACTGACATGGAGTACCCGGCAGACCAGTACACTAGCGGCAGATGTGTACAACTGTGGGCTGTGCCCCCATCACACCTACACATGTGAGAGTCATGTGCACCACCCACGGTGCTGTGTAGGACTGTGGTTGTAGTTGCATGTCCCCCCACGCTATACAGACATGTAGCAACTGTCAATGCCACATGACCATTAGCTACCCTGCAGACACAGTATTTCACCTGTCTGTGTAGAACAGAGGGGTCAGCAACACAGTACTAACTATCTAGACATGTGACACATGCAATACAGTTGACCATACCTTGCATGCTCACACACATGACGGTATTGTCAGTCTACAACATGCATAACAGTCATACTGGGCATGCTCACACACTGAAACACAGGACAGCCAGGCATGCACACACCAGTGGTCCAGACATATCTGCCAGTACATTGCTATACTGTTGGATGTCTGCGCTGTATGGTTTTTGCGGTCTATTGTCTGTACATATGCCATGGTCTATTGTTAATTCACATGAGCTATGTGCGCAGGGTACTTCTACCATCACGTGTATAGGGCGGTTCTTTGTTTGCAGACAGGCCGACACCTTTGGATACAAACCGGGTAAGGCACAGTCCAGCAGGTGGGAGTTGTTGTGCATGGGTTTGCACAGTGTTAAGCACTGCTGATCTCTGGTCACAGCACCTTATACACATTTACACTCCACATTTCTTTGACAGGGCACTACTGGCATACTGGTAGACAAACACGCTTACAGCCGCTCTCCGACATTTCCGCTTACATTTGTCACTCACGGTGGGTGTGTGCGATCCCTTGTGATGCGTATTACATCGGACTACATGACTACAGTATCGGGTATGTGTAACCATTTTGCGATGGCAGCCGTTCGACTGTACGGACTCGGCGGCCTGTCCAGTGACGTACTCATATGCATGTTCCTCATACGATCTGCTCCCATCTGCCTGATACATGGGAACCAATACTCTGCAATGCTGACATGTGACTTGAGTTTGTTAATGCAGCTGTCTGCCGAGTCATGCTACCACATACCAACTGCACGTTGACCACTTTTCAGATTGCACAACGGGAGACTGTAGGAGTGACACCTTTTCCACTTTGCATGGGACAGTCCCTCATCACACATCACATGTGACAATATCAGAACTCTCCACCAATCGGGGACACATTTCTGCAGACTCAGGGACAGGTCATGAAAAACAGGGACACTTTTACAAAAGTAGTGCTATTAACTTGACACATTGACAGAATCAGAGCATATGACATAATACACATATTCTGAAGTAACATTTGTTTATAACTCTTACTTACTGTCATTAGTCAGTAAGTGTAATTCACCACCTTTCCTTCAACAGCCACTACATTTAGGAGGGATTAAGAAGGACACAGTTAGACTTTCAGTCAAATTCAGGGACGTACCTGACATTCAGGGACAGTTGAGTGGTATGGACAATACTCTAGCCATTGCAACTGTCCTGATTAGGGGACCTTCTCATGTTGTAGGTGTCTGTACTGGTTGCATGTTACAGGTCTTGTATACCTGACACGTCGATATGTCATATGTAGTAGCATAAGCAACTATACTGCTGCTAGACTACTCTTTGATTTGCTCCGATATGTATATTTCTGTACCATGCATGGCTGTAAGTATATTCTGCCCTGGTACATCTGACAGTTCTACAGAGCAGGTTTCACTTTGGCCGTTCATACTGGTGGCGGCCCTATAGACATTATATGTAGAGCTATCACATGTGTCAAGGCAACACATACCCACAGCATACCTCTCAACTGTCCCTGATTTTCAGGGCCGTCCCTGATTTTGACTCAAATTTTAACTCTGTCCCTCTTAATCCCTCCTAAAACTAGTGACATTTGGAGGACAGGTGGTGAATTACACTTCATGAATAATGACAATAATTGAGTTACAAACTTCTTTTACTTCAGAAAATGTGTATCAATTCATATGCTCTGATTCTGTCAATGTTTCCAGTTAATAGCTCTAATATTCAAAATGTGTCCCTGATTGTCCTTGTGTTTTCTTGACTTGTCCGTGATTCTGTTGAAATTTGTCCCCAATTGGTTGAGAGGAATGACCCACAGCCAGTAGTACACGGACGACCTCTACGGTTTGCATACGTTAAGGTTATTCATGTAGCATTATAATTGATAATACTGTTTCCTATTACATGTAGCTGTTACTGATACAACAAATTGATGTCTGACACCACTACACACACTATATAGCCTCCATTCCCGAACTCACAGGCGGCCAGACCTCTCAACCAATTGGGGACAAATTTCAACAGAATCAGGGACAAGTCAAGAAAAAATCAGGGACAATCAGGGACACTTTTAAAATATTAGTGCTATTAACTTGAAACATTGACAGAATCAGAGCATATGAATTAATACACATTTTCTGAAGTAAAAGAAGTTTATAACTCTTAATTATTGTCATTATTCATTAAGTGTAATTCACCACCTTTCCTCCAAATGTCACTAGTTTTAGGAGGGATTAAGAGGGACAGAGTTAACATTTGAGTCAAAATCAGGGACGTCCCTGAAAATCAGGGACAGTTGAGAGGTATGCTGACAGGCCATGTGCCATAACTGTCGTTTTGCAAGACACAACTGCCCAGACTGGTGTGTCCCTCGCAGGTGTATGTGTGTTTAACCTCTTCTATTATGCTATCATCTACCTGAGGTGGTCAGCAACTTATGCACTTTCCAATTGGTGACAAATTTCAACAGAATCAGGGACAAGTCAAGAAAAAATCAGGGACAATCAGGGACACTTTTAAAATATTAGTGCTATTAACTTGAAACATTGACAGAATCAGAGCATATGAATTAATACACATTTTCTGAAGTAAAAGACATTTATAACTCTTAATTATTGTCATTATTCATTAAGTGTAATTCACCACCTTTCCTCCAAATGTCACTAGTTTTAGGAGGGATTAAGAGGGACAGAGTTAACATTTGAGTCAAAATCAGGGACGTCCCTGAAAATCAGGGACAGTTGAGAGGTATGCTGACAGGCCATGTGCCATAACTGTCGTTTTGCAAGACACAACTGCCCAGACTGGTGTGTCCCTCGCAGGTGTATGTGTGTTTAACCTCTTCTATTATGCTATCATCTACCTGAGGTGGTCAGCAACTTATGCACTTTCCGTCAGTAGCAGAACTCACATACCAATGGGTGTGAATGAACACTGTATCAGGAACAATGCATAACACCCTGCGGGACACATTTAGACGATTGGTTCTATTAACCAGACACATTCACAGTCACAGAACATATATATTCATTCACATGTACATGCCGCTTATGACTCATACATGTTGTCATCTGTCATTACCTGTATTCCGCCACCTGTTCACCTAATATCAGTAGTTCTGGCAGTGTTTAGTTGGACTTTGTTACATTCTGATACATAACTATGGACGTCCATGCTAATCGGGTACACGGCACTGTGTAGGTCTCTATGTATTCCCCGATGGTTTACAAACTATCCGGTAGATGTGCTCTTCAGGTTTGGGAGGTGTAGGCATATGCTATGCCCACATAGGAATATTAATGACTTCCACTGGGCGGGCCTACTACATCTCTGCCAACCAACACCTGCACACTTAAGCCCATTAATGCATACCCATGGTCCACCTACCTGGCACCCCTCTACAGCAGTCGTGACAAATACTTACTGCGAGCACAGTTGGGGTATTGCCCACTCTCCCCATCTCGGGACACATGTCGTACGTTTTGTCAACCCATGTATTATCACACTTGCACAACCTACTGTTCCACATACACCTACATCCTGCTCGTAATAATGTCAGCAGATTCTTTCATACCCTAAATTTTTGGGGTCCCGCAAGGGACACCGTTATCCATGTTTAAAGTGTAGACCTTGCAGAACTCTCCCACTGGTCCTTTCCTACCAGTGTTTTGGACAGCAGCAGTGTATTGCTCTGTATTGCCTGTCTGTATGTCTGTCCGGCCTAGCTAGGCGATGTGGGGGGGGTACAACGTTTCTTTATTGGACCTCCCAGTCACAAATGCCCGGGCTGTAAATATGTTACCCCTAACTGCTGTGAAGTAACCTATTTATGTAAATGTGTATATCTACACTGACATATAGTTTGTTTTGTGTGTATGTGTATATATCACTACCTGTTGTTTGTGTATATATATCTATCTATATATATCTGTAGTATATCCTTGTGTGTGTGTGTGTGTGTGTGTGTGTGTGTGTGTGTGTGTATATATATATATATATATATATATATATATATATATATATATATATATATATATATATATATATATATATATATATATATATATATATATATATATATATATATATATATTTATTTATATATATTTATATATATATATATATATATATATATATTTATATATCTATCTATATATATATATATATATCTATATATCCGTATGGATATATATGTGTATGTAAATTAATATAGCTATGTGTATATATACGTTTTTATCTATATATACATCTGTGTGTCCATTAACCTTTACATTTCCCGGACATGGACACTTACACATGCGTATTGGTTTTATCCCTGCTTCAACAGCATACTATTGCCCTAGTCATTCTGACACCGACACTTCACTCCGGTGAACTGAACTTGTGCTCAGTATATTTCACGTTATGCAGCGGACAGATGTCGCTCATTTTTCATGTCTGGGGTGCCACTGCTAACTGGGTTGTGATAGTGTCATTCGACATATTCCTCGTATGCGCAGCCTATTTTTCCTGTTTGTTTCTGTACACATTCATTTTATTACTGTTGATAGGATGTGTGTTTGTGTTACTGTGACTGTACGTCGACAAATTGTTGTCTTCATGTAGTTGTGTCTTTCTGCTTTTCCCGGCTTGGGGTTATCACAGCAGAATTCCATTCCGCTCATGGGTGGCGTATAGGTTTTACGTGCCGGGCTGCTAAGCCTGACGCACAATGTCCGACAACGATACGCCCATTCACGCATGTCTCCACGCAAACGACGCTCTATCTGGGAATTGCACCTACGTACTAGCTGACCTCCACGGGCCACTCCATTGCACCCAGCGCAACATACCCTATCACTCCTGTGTCCATACTTGCATATCCATAGTTTCTCCTGCACACCCGTGTTGAGTTTCCCCACATAACAGCCATTATACACCTGATATCGCAGCCATGACACACCTTTACACATTGTCCTCTCATGAGCATTGGAGCCCTACACACATTTTGTACCGCCTCGTGTATTCACAGGCTCACCATCCATTCATATTTGCACATACGTGCCTCTCCTGGTGTTATGGAGTACGATCAATTTGCAGGTTACAAGTGTAGGTGGCCGCAACATGTCCTACATTCCGTTTGTTTACAATGTTGACGTAGCACTTCAACAATGTTATGGCCACTGGTATAGCCCTGCCTCTGGTGTGGAGAGCGGTGCTCTACTCACACTTGTGCAGCTTTATGTGACATACGCTGCAAGCACTTCATAATTCCTAACTTGCTCTGGATTCCCTTCACAACCCTTAGGTTTGCTTTCGTCTGTCAGCGTTCCTAACATATCTATCTATACATATATATATATATATATATATATATATATATATATATATCTGCATATATATATATATTTATATATATGTGTATATATATATATATATATATATATATATTGATAAATATGTAGATATATTATTGCATATTTCTATTATGTCTGTGGATATTTATCTATGCACACATCTATCTAACTATATATATATATATATATATATATATATATATATATATATATATATATATATATATGAAAGTCACAGCTGTAGAAGACAACATACATTTGCTATGCTAATAGCTGCATACACCCGCGCAGGCCCACCTGCATCTACTTATTCTGAGTTACATATGTTTACAAGCACGTCTTTAGGATTACATGTGCCTTATTCCTTATGAAAGTACCACTTTGATGGAATCCAGTTAATGGAGCCATGCGAACGCAGTCACCTTTACATGTATAAATGTTGGCTTTACAGCACAGAGGCATTCATTACACAATTAATATGTGCTATAGTCATACTTGGACCGGGAATGCCTTTACGTTGGGTGGATGCTGTAAACACTACACTATTGGTGTTCTGGCTCATTTATATGTATACCCATGGTTCATAGCTACTCTGACATACACCTCACCACTTCCCTTACACAGCAGGCATCCATTCTCCTGCTGGGAAAACCGCAGTACTACAATTAGGACATTCCCTGTTTCCTACTGCTCTGGACCCATGCTGCAAGTCTATTCACTCCAAGGATATTCACAACTCCTACGCTTATAGTCCTCGCACATACGCGTGTTTAATTGTCAGGGTTTTAAAGTGTTGGTCTGGGTTTAGGCTTAGCTGATTGGTGACTAGCACTGCCCTGGTGCTGTTCAAAGATCAGACGTAGTATATGGACAGAGTTAGTCCAGAGTTTAGCATTCTACCTGTGTTTACAGACACAGGTGTTTGGGCACCTCTGACCACATTATTGGGTCGGCGAGTGGTTCCACTACATAATGCATGTTGGGGGGTGGTTTCCCTTCCCATTTGACTATTTCATTAATTTATACATACAATGAATATTATTCTGGACATCTGTTATGAATTCACTACAGGTATGCAATAGTCTTGTCAACAGATGGGACAGTTGGTTGGTGTACATCTGTGTATGGACCTCTCTGATACTCGGGGACTCGTGTCTACAGTGACAGGCACAAGGCTATGACAACTCAGGGACAATCATGGACACTTCTACCATATTAGTACTATTAATTTGGAACATGTTGACAGATTCGTAATACTACTAATTTTCTGCAGTTAAATGCATCTGTTACTCTTCATTGTTGCAAGTAGTCATTCTCATTCAACACCTTTCCCCCAAAGGTCACTGGCTTTGTGAGTTTTTAAGGGTCTGGCCAGTTATTGTGTGAATGCTCTGACCATTGGTATCGCTGACATTGTCATATGTACAGGTTGTGCTGTATTCTGGTGACTAGAGTTGGCACCTTTTCAAATGGCCAAGATGGGACATTTTCGGAACACATATCAGATTTTACAAGCTGACACATACCCACGGTCAGTACAACAGATAGAACTTTACTTATTTGCCTACATAAAAGCCTATTGTTGTAGCAGTTTGATTGCTTATTCTGTTTCTTGTAACATTTAGGTATTGTAGATACTGCAATAATTATTTTCTGCTACTATTACATAACATATGGGACATAATTATGTCCTACAATCCCAGGACATTTGCCATTTGAAATGTCTTTTGTCAGGACACAACTGTCCAACGATGGACTGTCCCTCGCAAAGTGGGATAGATGATAACCCTACTGCGGACACCAGATTGTCTGGGCCAACACATAGCCACGGTCATTGCAGGTTTAGAACATTCATTTGTTTCCTAGCTGTGTGCCTTATACCTTTGGCACTTTTGTTGTTTGCTTGTTTCTTGTACGAATTACATTTATTCTGTCCTGACGTGACCACATTAGGCAACTGTTACATGCAGTATGGTGCATAGTTATTTCCTACGGTCACATGACATTTGGCATGTACTATTATCGGTCAGGTCACACCTACACACACATTAATTGTCCCTCACACAGTGGATCAGGGGTATCCTGTTTACGTCAGTGCCTTCATCACCCTTATACCATGTGCCACTATGTGAATGTGTGCAATATATTCTCTCGCTTATTCGTGTTGGGACACATGCGTCACACGGGCAGGTGTTTGATCCTGGGTAGTAGGTTATGCATGACCATTTAGGGATGGACAGTGTCATGCATGACTAATGCACATTCCAACTTGTGTCCAGATATCTACAGGACTGGACTTCGTGTCTTTCATTCTAATGTTTACACAGGTTACTTATCCCATGAAGGATATCCCAAAAATTAAACAAGACCAAAACAAGAGATATACTGAACATTCTTCTGGCGTTATAAAAATGTGCTGGGGGTTTTACATGCAAGGGATACATTGTATGCAATCCTGCAACTGCCTAGGGTGACACTACCTACTACATATGCGTAGTGGTCACAATGTGTAGATGTGGCTGCACCAAACCAGTAGGCCAAGTATGGCTGGATTTGGTGGATGTTCAGGTAAGGGAGTGGGTTGTGTGATGTGGAGGGGATGCTGGGTAGTCCATTATGCATCCAGGTGTGTTGCATTTGTTATGGCCAGTTCCATCAGGACCAATCTGTGGGTATGTGCCGGTGACATGTCTATACATTTGTATAGCACATTTCAATATTCATATGTTTGTGGGATTGTGTTCTACAGTACGGCTCATCTGGTTGTATTGCAGCTGTTTATAAATGTTTTTGTGTTTCTTTCTGCTTCACCCACTGCTCCCTCATACACCTCCGGTTCACCTATTCTGCATACGACACAGTATCGCCTTGGAGAATTGTACTATTACCCATCCCCCCACACACACATATTCCTCACACCCCATACATCACTGCTTTGGTTGTTGGCCCATGACACAGCCAGAGTAACACATTGAATACCCTACATATGTCAGGTACCTGTATGGTTGTGTGGACTACCCTGCCATGTTTGCTTTCCACATGCTATACCTCATGCACATAGGTACACGCCCATACTTAACTTTCATTATATGGTTGGTATACCCGGGTACTACCCGTTCAACTGTGACACATCTTGACAAGTTCGGCTTGTACCGCTGATTTGTGGATTTTGGCTGACTGTTCTAATCATTGGTAGGATGCCACCTTTTCCTATGTCCAGAATGGGATATATTCCGTACACATATCCGACTGTACTTGACAGCACGTCCCCACAGTCGACAGTACGGATAATACTGTTCCTTTCAGCCTACATGTTTCCTTATTGTTGTAGCTGTTTATATGCTCCTTCTGTTTCGTTTACATGCTTATTCTATTTCCTGTCACATTTGGTATGTGAAATACGGACATACCTTTTGTATGTGACTATTACATGCCTTGTGGGATATGATTCGGACATACAGTCGCTAGATATGTACATTTATCGTGTATTTTGTTATGGACACATCTGCCCAGCTGTGTACCCTCCCTCACGTTATGGGTCAGCTGGTGACCCTAACCATTGGGCTGGACGTACCTACTGGTGGCTCGCTAACATATGATGAGTTTCACTTCCACTTGGTATAGCTATCTACACTGCGTTGGACTAAGGGCACACAATTTTCCATGGCATTTGTTCGTGGGATAGGGACCCGTTATTCCCTACAGTGCATTTGTGTTTGCTTCTTCATTTTGTGTTCACAGGAACTTTCTTGCATGCTTTGCATACGTTTCAGTATCCACGGACACTGACAGATGTGATTACTATCTTGCAACTTGTTATATGCAAGCATTTTAGGTTGCACGTCGACAGCTGGCATTTCCACGCCTCCGTGCGGCACTTCGACATGCCCTATGCACTCGCGCTCCTTTCCTGTGCATGTGGCTGTGGCGGCAGCGCGCCTTCATTAATATGCATTTGGCACTACTGCGCCATCTTCACGCCACACTGTCGGTGCAAGCCTACCACCGGCCTTGCGCCGAGCTTCATGAATCCCGGGGGTAATCTATTCTTCCATTTCATTAAAACAGAACATTTTCTTATTTATGACATATACTTAACAAGACAGTATTCTTCTTCAAACAAGGATCTACTAATTAAAAACAAACCATGACAGGTATTATGTTTAACTGGCAACTGCAGATATCATTTCAATGAAGATAACGTTTTATTTACAGCCAGAACGTGATATATGTGTTTCAAAGTTTCTGTAAAAAAGTATATTGATCCACAAAGCAAACATTAAGCCAGTTTTAAACATCTGCACTGCTATTTCCAATAAATGGGTATGCATTGTTTAAGATATCATCTGGAAAGAAGAAAACTGATAAATCTACTTAATGCTGCCCTCAATTTTGCCTAAACATGTAATAAATAATAATAAAGATAATCCCTTATTAAAATACTTTGTCAAATTGACCATGGTATTTCCATCAATTCAACTCAAACCAAATAACAGCAAAAAGCAAATCAAAATTACTGTAGAAAACTAAAATGCATACCTCCTAAATGCCAGCATAGTTAAAAAAAAAAAACAGTGGAGCTTCAACCTTTTTAGATTATCTCTGGCCTCACTTTTGTTACAAGAACCGGCAAAATTAGCTTGCATGAGAAACTACCAACACTCCACAGTGTGACTCTGTGTAATTGTTTAAGTATAATAAAGGAAGCCTTCACAAAATGGTGATTGGGAGTGGATAAGTAGCAACAATTATGACAGAAAGCTTTGTACTACCTACAGATGAACTAGAATGACACTGATGCTTACTGGACTCCTGTGCAAGTGGATTATATCTGCAGCAGCTCCTTCTGCTATCATATATGTAAACCCAGCTATCTTTTAGCCAGTAAATTAGCCAACATCAAGGGTTTCCATACATAAATATGTGTCTAGTGTCTACAAATGCTTACCTTTCTATAAGCTGGCAGTGTAAAAAAAACAAACTGCCTCTCCTGCTAGTGCCTCTCCACGCCTATATTCAGTCGTTTTACTTCCAGTCTCAGGCTGTCACCTAAGACAGCCTGCCAATCAAGGGGACTCCACAGTGCTCATGAAGCAGCCTGGTCAGACCCTTGTTGAGTGATGTTTCTGACATCCTCAAAAAGCATGTGGATTGGTGAAATAATCTTAATTCCAGGAATAATTGTGATTTTCTTTTTTCCATCTCAGATAACTCCATGCATGCTCAGAGTACCAATTGCATGGAGTACCAAGCAGATGAGAAACAAGTCAGAAGATTGACTATTACATACAAATGAAAAGTAATAGTTGGCTTTCTGAACTTTAATACTATTTTTTTTGTTTGTTTGTTTTTAATGAGGGGGGGGCTGCAACCCAGCAACAAGTAGCTCAAGCGACCCTGAATGACATCAATACAGACCTGTCTCTGTGAAGCAAACAATCTTTATTCATTCTCAATACTTTAAAATCATATCTGACATATGTTCAGAAACACAAAATGTGACCAGCAAAAAGAATCCAATATAGTTCTCTTTTCCACTATGCTAACCAATGAATGCCATATTGACTACCCAGTATAGCCTCAATGTGTTGAATCCCTGCAGTATACAAGAAAGTAAAATGGGTTGCATCATAGCCTTTCTGATGTATCAGTTGTTCTGTCACTTGCAGGTAGACTCACTTGTAATAAATGCACCTTATTATATATCACAATTGCCTACATAGTTAGGTCTCTGTTTTCTGAGAGAAAACTAGTAATGTAGGAAGTCTTCTTCTACCTTCAGTCAAATGACTGCAATCTAGCTGATGTAGATTATCATATAGACCCAATACTCTGTAGATGAGGGCACTCCCATGTAGACATACTGTTAATGGTCCTCCAGTCCAGCAAGCAGTTTTTAAGGTCACCGTGTGGCATTTAGTTTCAATATAACAGTGTATTCACCTCTGTTGATAATTTAAGAAGGTAGATTTAGTGTATCTCTGCTGGATTAGCTAATAAAACATGTACATCCTAGGAAATTAACATAATAAGTACTGCAAAACAATCCTAAATATACAGGTAGGAAACCCCGCATGAATTCCTGAAAAGTAAACTGTGAGTGGTTAATGCTCATTAATTACATAGTCAAAATACATGGCAATGTTTATTAGAAAATGAATATCAATTATTTATTGTCTGTAATACCTTCTGCTCTTCATTGACTCCAGAAATGTCTGTGTATTACTGCTTTAGGAGTTTAACTGTCTACTCAAAAAGACCAGCAGAAATTGAAGGGGACACTTTGTGTGCCAAATTATACTACTGATATTGGCTTAGTACATATACTGGCCACATGTGCTAGCCATACTCCAGACTGACTGTTTTATCATTTTCTTGGTATATTACTAGATTCCCATTAGCTTAACTACATTAATTAGGTTCATAGGTTAGTACTAAGCTAACTGCTCTTGCGAGCTATTTTAAGCCTAGCCAATTATCCCTTGTGAGACTCAAACTCTGCACCTTGCATTTGTAAGGCAAACACCTTAACCATTAGGCCATCCTCCTAACCCCATCTGAAATGTATTAAGACAGCATTGTTTCCATAATTTATATTTCATTTTACTTTGCGTGATGTCATTTATTTTACTCACACTTTATTGTCTTATTAAAATTATTTATCCTGTTATTCACCATGTAAAGTTTATCTCCTGAACTCTGCACTAGGAATAAACTGTAGAGAGACAGACATACCTCCTGATAAATAAAAAATGTTAAAATTTCATTTTTTATTTCTGTTTATTAGTAATGTATTCTAAAAACATTTCACATATTCATACAAGTTAATCCATATCTCAAAACTATTTTCAAATAGTTGTGGTGGTAAACATTTTTAAAAATACATATTTAAGTTCTGAATCTGCTAACAAAAGAGATTCTATCCCTGACTGTGATGGTGCCACAAGAAACAAACACAGGTATGATACTTTGTCACTGTCTTGCTCTTCCACATCAAGCATTTCATTTCATGTTTACCACCAGTCCCATCCATGTCAACTAAATTTATTATAATAAGATCTCTTGATAAATTCAGTCATTTTTTGAGCTACATATATGTATGAGTATATATATATATATATATATATATATATATATATATATATGTGTGTGTGTGTGTGTGTGTGTGTGTGTGTGAGTGTGTAAAATGTATGGAGTGCCATGATTAAATTAAAAAAAACAGAGAAAGAAACAAACTTAAGTGCTTCCTTAGCGCAAGACCAATATTAACAGTGCTCAGTGGGTGCTTAACAAAACTGGCTCCTGACAAATGTTGTCACTCAAAATGTAGATTGCTGAAATGCCGGGAGGAAAAAGACCAAAAACCCAGAGCACAGAGAATCTCAAAAAATGCTCTTCTCCTTAAAACTTTTTGCAGGAAGGGCAAGCCCCCCTGAACCCCCACCCTCCAAACTTATATATACCAACAACAAGATAGCCATACCTAAGAGAAAAGGGAATATTCCGAGAATGGCATCTATGCAAGTCCATTCTTTTAGCCTTTCAGTCTTTATATTTTGGGACTTGCTTTAGCAGGTACCAACATTTCAAATGTTATCAACAAAATCTTGCTAAGGACATCTTAAGTGCTACAAATAGTCAGGTCTCACACTAGGTAGGGACTAACAGTGGATACTGTTGGCTGGCATGGAAAAGTAGCAGTGAGTGAAATAAAAAAGCTGAGAGGCATGCTACTGCTTATGATAGCACCCCCTAATGATTTACTGGCTTGCAAAGCTGGTAAAATGCTTTGCACTTCTGCACGTTCTTTTAACTATTTCTTTTTTTTTTCTAACTGGTAGCACATTAAGCAGATAAAGCTCCATATAGAATAAGAAATTATCATTGGCTTTATAATCAAAACCCTCTAGTATTTGCTGTCAACACAGACACCAAGATTCCCTTTTCAAGCTTTGTAGTTGTCGATTTTCTTTGCAACCATGTTTCAAATACATAATAAGCTGGTTATGATCAGAGACCAAAGCATAATTCTTTGTGTAACATATGAAGTTTGCAGATTATGCTCAAATATCGATAATAAAATAAACTTGTTATAGCAATGTTTACATGCATGAATCTTGCAATTATAACTAAGCAAAGCTGTCAGTGCCACAAACTGTAATCACCATGAAAATTGTACTGTAAACCAACAAGCAGCTAAAATACTTCAACAGTAGGCAGATTCAGTTGTACACCACAAATCAACCAACAGTTTTAAAAGCTAATATCACCTATATTAAATACACTTCATTTTCAAGGAATTGCCTGATCTTTGTTAAAAGAAAAATCAGTCTGCCTATTTTAAAATGTCTAACAGTGGTATTTGCAGTACAAATGTATCAAATTTTACAGTCATATAGTTGTTCTTTATAAAATGTATTTCAATGCATATTTTATTATTTCACCAATATTCTTTCTAAGCACTACAGATATTTAAAAATATCCCTGATTTGTGTCCTTCGCCTTTATTGTTTTTCGTTTTCCCCATCATTCTATAAGTAACAGGATGAGATGTACATTTACTAAACATTTCACACTACCACTTCTTTTTTGCTTATCTGGTAGTGCACTGAGAAATATAAAGATTCCCATGTATTACAAAAAAAAACAAAACTATAATCAGATGTCTGATTAATAACTTTCGGCATGCATTCTAAAAATGTATTCGAGAAATTTAGCTCTCAAGTAAATTTCTTAAACTTGTTTCTTGAACATGTAATAACTTAGTTATAATTAGAGACCTAATTATGCTAATGTAGTTTTTTTAAGTGTGGCAATGGGTACTGATATAATTAGAGACCTAATTATGCAAATTTATTTTTTTAATTGTGGCCATGGGTACTGATAAAGGGATGAGTTAAAAACACCCAGGCAATTGGTAAAGACTGTTGAGTACACAGACAATAAGAAATCAAATATTGTAATAATACTGTAATCATAGCCAGCCTTAGGCATAGGCCAAGTAGGCAGCCGCCTAGGGCACCACTCTATCAGGGGTGCTTTTCCAGTAAACTGAACGGTGTAAATAGACCAGGATGGGGGCATCAGGTGGTGTGTGGGGTGCTGTGGAGCCCTTTTGCCTTGGTCACCACTTGACCTAAGGCTGATCCTGACTTTAATATTGTTGGGGCTGGGATGCAAACAGATAGTCACTAATTTGGGTGGGAAAAGAAGAGAATTCTGGTCACTACTTACTACTGAGCTGCATTGTAAAAAGAGGGACTATGGACAATGGGTTGGTGGCTGATAGAATCAGTAGGCTTGTGGGAACTCATCATTTCCAGGATACAGAGCAGAACACTGCTCTCACATTACAAAGGCCTAAAACTGAGACTCAGTAGGCTTGTGGGAACTCATCACTTCCAGGATGCAGAGCAGAACACTGCTCTCACATTACAAAGGCCTAAAACTGAGACTCAGTAGGCTTGTGGGAACTCATCATTTCCAGGATGCAGAGCAGGACACTGCTCTTACATTACAAAGGCCTAAAACTGAGACTCAGTAGGCTTGTGGGAACTCATCATTTCCAGGATGCAGAGCAGAACACTGCTCTCACATTACAAAGGCCTAAAATTGAGATTTTAAATATTGGTCATATAAACATTAAGAGCTCATTAGATAAAAGAGATTTTGCATTAGCACACATTTTCTTAAGCATATGAAGTCTAAAACTAATATTTCTGGCATTATTTAGTGACTATAATTTTTAACAATTTGTCAGCAAAACACAATTTTATGAGGAACTGACCAATTCTGGACAGTTAAGAGGTATGTTATCCATATATTAGAAGACATTTTGTGTTGTGTATGCTGATTATGGAATTTTTTTTTTTTGCCATCCACTGGATCTTGTCCAAAGGCTTCCCTTCATTGTCAAACATCCCAATTACTCCTTTTTAGGGATAAGAACCAGGCACTCCAAGGTCCAGGCCAGAGCCCTGAAGCCCATGTGTTCATTAGATGGAGCCCTAATCAAACCATTCATTCCCCAGAAAGGTAGGAGCATAAGTTAGGGGAGTAGGGAGTAGACTAGGGTTATCAGAATTGGTGCCCTCCACTCCATTCCACTTAGAGATCCTAATCTGTACAGTGGTTGTCTTGAACATTGCTCGTGCTGTTGACCACAATGAGTTTGCATGCCTCTGTCTACATGCTAATCCACGACTCGTGGGCAACATGCACTCTGGAGGCTCATACTTCATGGGTGCTACACCTCATGATCCCTCTAGGTGTCACCCATGTGCTGAGCTAGAGTCCCTTCCCTCCCTGAAGCATGATGAGCTTAAAACCTCCATTCACTCCCATCCTTGCTGATCTGCTCATGCCAGTACCCATGCCTCTAATCAAACATTGGTATACAGGCAACTGGAAGGGTTTTGGCCCTCTGGCATTATTTGTTTCTATCTTTTTCCAATTATCTTTTGGATTGCTGTCTCCTCAGCATCCTTTGTGTATTTCTCTCCTTCCAAATGAATTTATTTATTCATTTTTTTAATTTGTATATATGTTCTACTTACTACAGTATTTGTGCAGTTTCCTTGACATTTTAAACATAAAAATCTCTATAAGTCACAGTGTGCTGCCATGTCATATTATGGTGTACTCTGCATACTTTCTCCATGATGAAGGTATGACCATTTTGCCCCCATATTAGGGCCATTAGTCAAATGGGACTCAATATGCAGATTCTTACACATGAATGAAACCCACAGTAAGACATGCAGTGGGCAGTAGTAATTCTTGAATTCCATCTGCAGTCAAAGAGCTCTGCCCATCTCCTTATGAGTTTACTGTGTATGCATGACATATTTCCAGAATGTAAATACCATTAATCACTAATTGTGCTTATTAAAAATTCTCAGATAATATCACAACTGAAATGCCAGATGCAAAGCAAACAGCTGTTTGTTCATGTTGTATACCAATAAATAAATAAATAAATAATTTGGTGCAATACAGAACTAATCCTGAATATGATGCTAAACCATTGGAAAATGGGCCTACACACACACACACACACACACACACACACACACACACACACACACACACACACACACACACACACACACACACATAAACTCACTCCCAAAGTATACATGCCATCTCCACTGACACACAGGGATAAAGCTCTTATTACTATCCAGGCAACCTCAGTTTGATTAGCAGCTTGGTAACCTCATGGAGGTAAGGTGGAGGAGGAGAGGAATGAAGAGACTTGGCTACTTGTGGCTGTTTTGGGGAAGGGTGGGAAACAGGTCTTCAATTGCTCAGCATGGTTGAATCCTCAGTGAAAAATGGTGATCACACAAGGAGGGGTACTTTCTACAGGGGGAAATGGCCACTGATTTTCATAATATACAAGTGTGAATGTACACCTTGTTGACTCATTGCATGCCTTACACCTTGGATTCTACAGACATTCATAGGAGGAAGGTAGAGCTCGCTACAAAATATGACAATCTACCCTGCATGCAGTGGTGCCTGCCCATGGTTTGCTTGACACTCATCACAAGCAATAAATGGGCCATAAGGCTGTCTATCCCTGGAATTAATTGGATCCTTGGCTGATGAGAAGGAACAATGATTAGAAAGAGGACTAGGCCTAGAATAAAAAGTTCTTACAGAGAAGATGCACCCACACATTCATCCACATACAAGGCACACACTGTACACCTAAGGATGATCTGCAGAAATGCCAGTTCATCTACTGCATATCTCTGGGACGTGAGGGGAAACCAGAGTATCCAATTAATACCCACCCATTACACAGAATAGATGGGAAAACTCCACAGGGATGTAATCCCAGCTGAGAAACAAATTGGAGAAGGTTGATACTGTGATAACTGGAAAAATAATGGTAGATTCAGAAATAAAGCGCTCCAACGTCAAGCAAAAAATTTATTAAAGCAAAGATTTCGGGTAACAACCTTTCTCAATGCTAATACCATTGCACAGAATAATCATTATTTAAATAGGAACAAGCAAGTACCATATGACTACAGCCAGCATATCACATGCCACTACATAAATTCTTTTTTTTAAATATATGAAATATTTTGTCATTGTATTATTACTAAAATGGGTTTAATACTTATCAGACTTTGTTTTGTCAGATGCCCATATTTAATTGTTGGAGAAGGGTTTAAAGTTTATTCCAAGTAGCTCAGATGATATAGTGACAGCACTGACTGACTTAACGTTGTTTGTAAGAACTCTGAATTTGAAATTGCTGTATAAAAATGATGCTCAAACTGATGTTTTGAATTGTAAAAAAAAGAAGCACATTTGTACCAATTAGCAATCTAGTTTTAACAGCATTTCGTAATGTCTGTGAGAATGAAATTAGGCAGCTGCATGCCAAAGATGTTAAAAAGAAGTATTATAATTTAAGTATGATGAGTATGAAGCTATGAAAACCTTGGAGAGTGACACTAACATCATTATTAAACAAGCTGATAGGGGTGGGGCCACTGTAATCATGTAATGCTAACATCATTATTAAACAAGCTGATAAGGGTGGGCCACTGTAA
The DNA here is from genome assembly GCF_019279795.1 of Protopterus annectens. Classification (NCBI taxonomy): domain Eukaryota; kingdom Metazoa; phylum Chordata; order Ceratodontiformes; family Protopteridae; genus Protopterus; species Protopterus annectens. The sequence continues at coordinate 467,992,180 of NC_056746.1, forward strand.
TCATGTGATACTAACATCATTATTAAACAAGCTGATAAGGGTGGGGCCACTGTAATCATGTGATACTAACATCATTATTAAACAAGCTGATAAGGGTAGGGCCACTGTAATCACGTGATGCTAACATCATTATTAAACAAGCTGACAAGGGTGGGGCCACTGTAATCATGTGATACTAACATAATTATTAAACAAGCTGGTAAGGGTGGGGCCATTGTAATCACGTGATACTGACACCATTATTAAACAAGCTGATAAGGGTGGGGCCACTGTAATCATGTGATGCTAACATCATTATTAAACAAGCTGATAAGGGTGGGGCCACTGTAATCATGAATCAAACTAAATACATGGCCTCACTAAAACTGTTGTTGAATGATAAGTTAGAAAATGTATCAATGATGTAAACATGGCTATATATGACCTGCAGCTTAGTATGATATAAATATTGAATTGTTTTATTACTTTACTGTGCCTTGCCCCAGAATTCCTCAGATGTATGGTATACCTAAAATTCATAAGTCACTCACTAACCCACCACTGAGACCTATTGTCTCAGGAAGGGGTTGGGTGAGTGAACCATTGTCTGTGTACCTGCAGAAAAGGCTAAGTTATTTTTGCATATGTGCCCTAGTGTGGTTAAAGATACTTCTGAATTCTTGAGGAAACTTAATGAGTGGCATGTTAAAAGAGATCCAGAAGGAGACTTTGGTTATTTATTTGTGACAATGGATATAACTTCCCTGTTCATGGTAATTCCAAATGATTATGGGCTTGAAGCCATATGAAAAATTTTAAATAATGAAATGTCAATGTCAGCAAATGAGACAGAGAATATTTGCTTACTTCTGGAACTAGTGTTAACAAAAAATGTGTTTCTTTTTGATGATGAACCTTATTTGCAATAGGTAGTAGTGGCCATGGGGACACCAGTGGCCAACACATATGCAAATATTGTATTGTATCAGTGGGAAAAAAGTTTATATATAGTGACAGACATATTTTGAATAATAAATTTGAATGTTATCAAAGATTTGTGGATGATTGTTTTTGCATGGAAAGGGAGTTTTGATGAGCTGCGTGAATATGTTTTTTTAATTAAATGGCACAACAAATGTTCTTAAATGTAAAATGGAACATTCTGATAAAGAGATAGTGTTCTTGGATATATTTCTGGAGAAAAAAATTAGAAAGAATAGAAGCCAGAATCCACAAAAAAGAAGTTCATGCTTGTCTTTATCTACATAAGCAAAGCATGCATGCACCTCATGTGTTCTCAGGAATAATGAAGGCTCAGTTGGGTAAGTCAGTAAGTTAAATACTGATGACCAGAAATGTAATCATCAGGTAGAAGAGATGGCTGATGAATTTATAAATTTTGGTTATAATCAAACAGAACTTCTTAGAATTTGTGGTGGGGTAAAAAAGGACAGAGAAACCTCCCTTAAACCCATATTTTCTAAGGGAGCAGAAGAAGTGGTACAAGAGGGAGTTCAATGTAGTACAATTAGGTCTGTAACTAATTTTAATGTAAGGATAAGTGATATTAAAATAATTGTACAAAAGAATTGGATTATTCTGTTGGCTCTACCTGAGCTACAGACAATTCTGAATGAAAAGCCTTATTTTTCTTATAGGAACACTAGAAACTTAAAAAGAAAGCTATGTTATAAAGATTTTAAAGTGTATGCCAAGCAGCAAACAGTAACAAAGCAAGGCACTTTTAAGTGTATGAATTGTAGTTCTAATATTTTAGCAGGTAATAATAATGTGTTCACATATCTTGTGACCATCAGGCAATATACTTTCTCCTTCACAGCCAGTTGTAATTCCAGCTATGTGGTATACCTCTCCACTTGTGTAAAATGTTTTTCAATTTATGTGGGTTAAACCACTATAAGGCTGAGGGAGCGAATTATTGAGCATAAGTCGGATATAAGAAGGAGAAATGACAAGAATGCTCTAAGCAGACATATTATAAACAAGGGTGAGGAGCATTGTTTTAAGTTTAGGGTAATAGACATAGTAGTGAAAGGAACGGGGGGGGTGATTTAAACAATTTTCTTGAAAAAGAGTATGAATGGATTATTAGATTATGTGCAGAGTTTGAATCTGATCTTAACAATACTGTAAGTATTAAACCTGTTTTAGTAATACAACAAGAAAATATTTAAATGTATTTTTTAAAAATGTTTATGTAGTCATGTGATATGTTGGCTGTGGTCATATGGTACTTGTTTGCTCCTATTTAAATGGTGATTATTCTATGTAATGGTATTAGCATTGAAAAAGGGTTGTTACCCAAAAGCTTTTCTTTAATAAAGTTTTTGCTTGACATTGGAGCGGTTTATTTCTGAAACAAATTGGAGAACCAAGCACTGTGAAGCAGCAATGTTCAATGCTGCACAGCTTTGTCATTTACAAAATACATCAATGCATCTTAAGCTATTGTTAATCTTTAGTTTCTCATTAACATTCGTTCAGAGATATCTACTGTCACCTTATTTCATCAACAGAATTGTATTCACTTTGCCTCATTATTTCTCAGATATATTTTCCACCTGCTGCTTGTTATTTGTTGGCAGTATTCTTATGTATATCCTGCCCTTTATTCATATTTCGAAGTAATGTTCTTACAACAATCCAACTCTTTATGAATATATATTTTCAAATAAAGATATGTGAGTCATATATTTTTGTCATTCATATTTTGAATACCTTGTTTTGTTTGTGTTCTTTGTGTTTTGTTGTTTTATTTTGCTTAATGCTTAATATTTTCTGTCTGAAAAGAGCTATACTAGCCTCCATTTGCATTATACTCCAGTCCTTTACCACAGTCCTCCTCTGCTTTTTTCCCTTGTTGAACTATAATTGATAAGCTATTTATAGCCATGTCACTCTTTCCATCAATACATTTTCATTTAGCTGCTTCCATCCCTCTCATTTGTCGCTACTTCAGAAAATACATCTTTATTAGGATGCTTTTTATGTTAACATTAGTATTATGGTCCAGTAGTCTGAATTTGGCTAGTTTGAAGAGAGATGTGCATCCTGCCCTTTGTTTTCTTTAACAACATGGAGATTTCCATTATGTTGTTTTTTCATTTGCTGTTCTTTGAACGGTACAAGTCAAACCTTATTCTCAGGATATGCTGATCCTTCTCCACATTTTTTTAGCTCTCTGAAGCTGATTACCAGTTGACACCAGCTCCTCTCTTCATTCACTGTATCTACTGGACCCAACTAAGCCTCGCCAGTACCTTACCTGAATAACATTTGGGGTTGATGAGGAGATTTAGGACTCATACTTCTGGCAGAGACTGTTTTTCTTTTCTTTAGCTTACCTTTCCATCATGCAGATTCATTGTATGCCCAAGGTCAGACATGTAATGGAGATGTGCTGGTATATTGTCCCACTGCTGTGGTGACTCTGACAGTGTCCTCCACCTATTCATCATAATGTCAATGCCCACTATGCACATCCTCAGCCTCCCTAGGGATCAAGTGTGGGAAGCGAACAAGTGCACAGTCCTCCCCACAGATGGTCATCCTCATCCTTCTTGCCACAGCACAACCAACTAAGAGACCCCAGTTTGCTAGTGCTGTACTTAAGACTCCATCCTTCTCCCCATAATTGAAGTACTAGCCTTTGGTCATCCTGGTTACCTATATGCCTCGCTTGTTCATATATGTACTGTGCATGTGCTGTATGCTTGAGATATATTGCACATCTTCAAACATAAACCTAAAGTCTTCCCTTAATGACTCATACTGTTGTTACCCTCAGGGTAAAAATCAGCCCTCGAATAATACAGCTCTCAGTACTTATTACTGCCATATAAGCTGCTACACTGCCTAAGAGTGACATGACATTTACAAGACACTCTCTGTTTACCTACTGACTCCAGAAAAGACTACCATGTTGGATCTTCCTAGACAAAGCCCTCTACCTTAACACTATCAGCACTAAGTATAAATATACTTCCAGTTACAAATGCATCTGTTAAAAACATAGCGTAAGAATTGAGGGAACTCTATGATATGGACAATACTAGAAATAACTGGAAAAAATGTCTTTTGTCTTTTAATTACCCAGATCTGTGCAGAGCAAGTGCCAAATATCTCAGTTTCTCCTTTATGTGTGAAATCTTCTTATACCTTTCAAAATAAAAGTCTGCACACAAGATCTGAAGGTAGTTTATTATATAGTAGCAGCATATAGTAGAGGTAGATGTTAACAATATCCAAATCAAATCTTACTGTTCTTTAATAACAGTGCTGATAAACTGAAATAAACTGAATTACAATGTCTGCAGCTAATGCACTTACTATACTACTGTAGCGTCTGTACTCAGAATTGTTCCTTTCCTCCTGAAAGGCAGAATTAATACTAACTGGCATTTTTTTCCTGACTTCTATAGATATACTGCAATGACTTTAACAGTCCAAACTAGCTTGCTGACTTCTGTGTCTAAAGTATCTCTCTTAATAACAGCAAAAGCCTATAAATTTCCTACAAGTTCAACATGTCTCTTTAACCTTGGTTCCCAAGCCTCGGATCATCTAAACAAGATCTGTTTGCATTTACTGCACATTCTGTTTGCATATTTTATTCTTGTCAGTATTCTTGATTAGGTTGTTTCATTTACATCCTTCACTGAAAAATTCCTTTCTATTAAAACTGCATTCAAGAAAACTGCATGCAAAATGTAAAATATATAGGCCTGCTTTAATATTGCTGCATTTTTAGACTTATGCAAAGAGACTAACATATTTATGTCTAACAAATTACATTTAAGTGAAACCTGATCTTACAACTCCTGAGATACCTGAGTAGGGATCTAGTTATGTATTTACTTTAAAATATGAAATATAAAAAAAGAAGATGCAGGTCTGACCTGATAGGAGTACAGAAACAGGCACTAGAACAGCTAACTATACCTCTGCATTCATATTTTTCAGCATTGTATTACTTATTCTATGAATAACGTCTGAATGCTACATTTGTGTATTGAAAGTCTACTTTAATGTAATACATTTCTGGAGATTTTCTCCTTGGGCTTCTGCTGAAAAGTCATCTTGTACCCATTCAAACTTTCCTGTTAAACTAAAGGAAATAAATACATATGTACCTACATACATGCATACAAACATACACACATAAATTATGGCTTCATTACAGAGAAAGAGTTAAACTTTAAGACAATGTGTGGTCTCGGTCTTTGTTTCAGAGGTTTCCCATAATTACACATATAGGTTCATATGTCTTTGCTCCTTCAGATATAGAAACCAGTATGTAATTATGTCAGAGATAAAGCTTCAATAAAGGAAAAGAGTTAAACATCAATTTACTAGTCTTATTAAATGCAACAGCCCCCTCCAGATTTTTTTTAATATTTCTGCACATACTCCTGTATGATACTCTTGTAAGCATTAAAACTAAGCCCTTGGATAAAGACCATGTAGAAAGGCAGTGTATCATTAAAATTACCCATTTCATTTTACTGTGTGATCTAACAATATTGCTGTCTAGGCGGCCGTGGTGGTGCAGCGGTTAGCGTTGCCACCTCACAGCAAGAGGTTCTCCAGTTCGATCCTCGACTGGGGTGCCTTCTGTGTGGAGTCTGCATGTTATCCCTGGTGTCTCATGGGCTTCCTCCAGGTGCTCTGGTTTCCTCCCACATCCCAAAGACATGCTGTAGGTAGAGTGGATACTCTAAATTGGCCCTGGGCATGAGTGCATGCGTGTGTGTGCCTTCTGTGGAAGGTTGGGTGCCAGGCTGGCAACTTGACACCGTAAAACTCCACTGCCAATCATGAGTGAACAGGTGATCTGCTGTGGTGACCTCTAATCAGGAAAAGCCAAAAGAATAAGTGATCTAACAGTACTGCTGTCCCTTGCAAACAAAAACAGAAGAATAAGCTAATGAATGTACAGTAAGAATCAATATTGATTTCTTTCATCTGATTGTAGCACATCTCTTAACTGATGCTACCTTTATTCAGGCCCATGCCAACTGTCATCATATTTTCATTGAATGACATAAATTGCACAACTTTCAAACATTGTAAGAAATGGTCTACCTAATTGTCATTCTGCTACATTCTAATGACATATATCTTTGTCTTTTTTCTTTTTTTCTCCCAAATATGGAATTTTCTTTAATTATTTTAATGTTACAAAAGAGTACATGTACTCTGAAACACACACACACACACACACACACACACACACACACACACACACACACACACACACACACACACACACACACACACACACACACACACACACACACACACACACACACACACACACACACACACACACACACACACACACACACACACACACACATACATGCACACACGCACACACACACACACACACACACACACACACACATACATGCACACACGCACACACATACACCCACACACCGACACCGACACACACACGTATATATATCTATATATCTGTACATATATATATATATATATATATATATATATGTTATATATATACGTTATTAGCTCTACAGAATGCAGAAGTATAACGTGTTTATCAGACTTATTAAACAACACTTGTGTGGTGTTGACATAGATATTCCATTACCTGTGTGTCAGCTTCCTGACTCTGCTTTCTGAATTTTAATATCTTTTTGTATACATCTCTGATGTAATGTACAGACATATTTTATTATTTATGAATAACGTTTTGTTATATGGACCTGGGATTCTTAGTATTTATTATCTTACCTATTAGTTTTGCTTCCTCCCCTCTCCTGGTTCTTGTGGTCATTTTCTTACCTGTGATTACAGTGTAGGTAGCATGTAGAATTCGGTGTAAAAGTCTAATCTTTCCAGGATACAGGGTTTGTTTCTTACATTCTGGCTACCGCATGGATGGAACAGTGGCACAAGGTATATTGTTGGTAACTCACTGCTCCATGATCATGGGGTAAATTTTTTACTGTGAAAAAAAATTGTGGTCCCCAGTGGCCCAAAACAAACTGTAAGTCCAACAAAAAAGTGAATTTCAAAATGTGCTGATACACCACTAAAGCCTCTTGCACCTCTGACATGGGAGGTTTTGACCCCCTGACACAAATGCTACGTATACATACTAACTACAACGTCACTGTACTTATGATTCATTTTCATCTTCAATTAATTTATGTATTTTTCCACAAAACACCAAGTGCAGTGCTAACACCATTAGTAACAAACAATAAAACATATGCATTACATACTAAATTAAAAAACAGGCCATAAAAAGCATCCACCTCCATCATGCTATATCAAAGTAGGAATGTTTTAAGTGATCTACAAAAGCCAGTCAATGTTGTGAACTCTTGAAACTACTGAGGTAGTAAGTTCCACAGGCTAGAGTGCTTAATAGATAAAGGATCGCATGCCAGGGGTCTCAAGATGCGCTCATGGAACTATTAACAGCTCCTAAGTATCTGAGTTTATGACCCTAGTTGGGGTACTATTAGCCCTTTTAGTTAAGAGGTACCCAAATCATATAAGGACAGATATCTAACATCAAAACTTTATATGTAATCCTAAACGTTACTGGAAGCCAGTGCAAATTACACAGAGCAGGAGTAATATGTCTAAAACAGTAACTGCCAGTTAGCAATCTGTCAGTAGAGTTTTGTAGCAAATAAAGGTGATTAAGGTCAGAGTTGGGAAGTCCTACATACATGGAATAATATAGCTGCGATGAAATAACGGTATTAACTCGGGACAAAAAAGTGCTTTATCTTAGATATATTTAGCAAATGGAAACATAAGCGTTTGACAGTAGCTGATGTTTGATCACATAGTGTTAGCATGTAACTTAATTTAACACAACCGATAACACACTTTTCTCAAACTCAAGCGTATGCCCTCATAAAGAATACAAATTGAAAGTGAGGGAACATGAGCTCTCCAGGTGGAATATACCAGTCAATCCAAGAGTTAGTTTGTGGTTGCCCTTGCAGTCATCTAGGTTATGTTTAAAGGCAGATGATGAACAAAGGCCTAGAGCTTCCAGTCTCCCTGTGTAGCCTGAGGACTTTTGTGATCTTTTTGGCTGGAAACATTTTGTGGTCTTTCTAATTATCTGATATGTTTAGTGACAGGTATCCCAAAGGGGACATTGCACCCAACAACTAGTCTGATTCATATAGGGTAAAAGACAGTGATTAGTTCTTCAGATCTTGATGATATTTTTTGACAATTTTTGGTGCTAAAGAAAATGACTTTCTGGCATCTGTTGTCACATGATGGAAAAAAGGGAGTTATCACCCCAAGTTCCTAGGTCCCTGCCTGCATTTTCGTTTTGTGATGTTCTGGTGTCTAAGTGATATGATGAGGGGAGGACTGTCTACCAACACTAGTTATATCTCTCACATTAGCATTTAGTCTGAGCCCATTTTTAGTACACCAATAGTTTATTAGCATTCATTCTAGAGAATTTGGGAGTCATAAGTGACTTGACAACAATCCCCACTTTGTAGTCACCTGCAAAGTATGCTAACCAGAGGTCTTCGCCATCTCCTAGCTCTGAGAAGTGGATATCAAAAAGGAGAGGTCACTGAACTGAGCTCTGAAAGACAGCACTTTCATATGTCCTGATGAGGCACCTGTAACTTGCGCTGTGTGGGTTCTGTCATACAGATAGTTTTCTATCCACCTTACTACATATAGGTCAGTTTTTAAAATGTTAAATTCCTATACGATGCCAGCATGGAGAATGGGAACCTCAGCAATCTTATACCAGTTTGAATGTAATTGAGAATATGTATGGCACAGATCTATATTTTTTTCAGACATTTAAAACATTTTAGTACATTTGCTGAAATATCTACATAACTATCAGGCAGCACGGTTGTTCAAAAATGACTGCAAGAATTTCTGCAGCTCCAAAGAACAGCATTTTAATTAATGTAGGGTAAAGTGCTTTTTATAGTACTTTTTATTTTTTGAGTTTGCCTGATAATACATGTATGATTTAATTTATATGTACAGACAGGTAAACTGGACCACATGGAACTTTTTTTTTTTCAGTGCAAACACTGCTGTGTAAAGATAGTAAATAGAAATGCAATGTTTACAAATGTCATCTAAGGCTGCTCTGTTCTCACATTATCAGTAAGATATATTACTGCAGTAACGTAGTATAACAATGACTCACCCATGAATTATGCTAACTACCTAAAGTAAATCTCACTGTAAGGCTTGAGAACTATTCACCTTGTAATCAAATCTTGGTGATTGCAGAGTAAACATTTCCTTACCTGCTCAATAATACTATCTGGACATCTTTTAATTTCAGTAGGAAGAAAGATGTACTCTCAAGGCCTTTATAGAAACATCCTTGGAACAGCAAAAGATAGACTGATACATAATCTCACTATTATTTTTTGACTGATGGCTGGTGCTAAGAGAATATTCTGAAGTCTCTAGTAAGGGTGCTATAGATATCTGTAGTGGTACATGTTTAATACATTGTGAATCAGACTGCAAAAGTTATTCTAGATCCAGACAGGGCAAATAGCCCCAGACGGGTTGGGATGGTATGCTTTTTATTCATGGGTCACCTGTGACAAAAGCAGCAAATTTTGTTTTCCATTCTTTTAAGTCTGTTAATGTGTTTCAAACTCAGGTACAGCATATTCTAAAGCAAAAAATGACTGCTGCATAAAAAAAAAAAAAAAAAAAAAAACAGCATCATCAAAATTCTGTACATGAAAAAATATACAGTTAAACTGATGGTCTGACAACTACTTCATGGAAAGTAATTAAAATGCAGTTGGGCCATATGTGGGACAGCTCCTGGGTACCTTGTGTTTCTCTGAGGTCAATAAATGTATTACTTACTTAATCTACCAGATAGCATTGTTCTCACATCATCAGGTCTGTAGAAACAAAATCATATTACAGCATGTGCCACATAAATTGGTGTTTGAATAATCTGACATGTGAAGAAAGCAAAAGTAATAAAGTGCGGACATATCCTGAAGACACACTGGAATGCTATAAAGTAGCCCCCTGGTGTCATCACAGCAGGAATCAGTTAAGTAAAAATGTGACAGACATGCTATTTTTGAGCGGTGATATAATGAGAGCATAGTGTCAAGAAGCAATATTAAACAAGCAAATTCAAATTCATGTATTAGGACTGGGCAGTACAGCAGTCCTGTTCTTGATGTCAGATTCTGTGCATTGTAACAAGTGATCTTGTATGAAACAAGCTAATATTCATGCATCCATGTGGTGAGCACATTGGTACACAAAATTATTTGTATTTCTTTTTGCCAGAGAAAAAAAAGTTTTAGACACTCCTGATGTCCTGTCATTATAAATCATTCTTTGGTATAATAATTGGGGTAATGTTACTTTTAAATGACTGGTTTTCAAGGGAAGTCTAAAAAGTTTGTTTTAGTACTCTAATAATTAGCATTGTATATGACATGACCTTAAACCCTTCATATCATCAGCATTAAAATGCATTTTTAGGAAGTGCAATGCTGCATTACAAATCTCTAGGAAAAACATAAAATAAAATAAAATAAAAGTAAAAAAATAATTAGGAATGATGATCTTTACATGAAAACATCTTGTTATCTGTTCAAAGAGACACAATTTCAGGATATGCTAGTGTATTTATCATGAAGACAGTTGGGTACACTCTATTCTTGTGAATGATAGATTTAACAGGGTGTTTCCTACTAAAAGTATGGAACTGTGTATTATTCAATGAAAATGCATATATATTATTTAGGTCTCACATAGCCAAACTGTGCTTTTCCAGTCTGTATGGTACCTTATAAACTATATTTGTCAGGTTATTTAAGTATAAAATATAATGAGAACTACAAATGTCTTACTAAAGCTCAGCTTGAATTAAACAAATGTATATAAATGACATACCATTAATAACAATTAAAAGCATTTTCTACATTTTGGTGCTATTGTTTCTGTTGAACAATCAGGAACTCCATTTGCTGTTGGTAGTACTACCCCTCTCCACAGAACAGTCTATCAGAAGTCATCACATTCTTAATGGCTTGGTCTGAGAAATATTCATAGTCATCTTTAGAACATTTGCCTAAAATACTAGGATGAACAAAACTCATGTTTATCCAAGGCTTTTAGGCTTCTGAGATGTGGTTACAACCTACAGTGGAAGTATTAGCACATTATGGAAAAAATGGAAATGTGTTACACATAATAAATATGATGCTTGCATGTTGTTCAGAACTAAATTCCAGTGCACTTGTTAGACTCAACATGATTTTTTGTAGTATAGATCATAAAATTAAAGCATGAGCTGGAGCAAACCAGTTGTCACAAGAGCAGGATATTCACCTACAGCTGTTGCAGTACCAGGTATGAGCACTGGACCATGCCGACAGCTGATACAGTACAGATATGAGCACTGGACCATGCCTACAGCTGTTGCAGTACAGGTATGAGCACTGGACCACGCCAACAGCTGATGCAATAAAGGTATGAGCACTGGTCCATGCTGACAGCTGATGCAGTACAGGTATGAGCACTGGACCACGCCGACAGCTGATGCAGTACAGGTATGAGCACTGGACCATGCCTACAGCTGTTGCAGTACAGGTATGAGCACTGGACCACGCCGACAGCTGATGCAGTACAGGTATGAGCACTGGACCATGCTGACAGCTGATGCAGTACAGGTATGAGCACTGGACCATGCCTACAGCTGTTGCAGTACAGGTATGAGCACTGGACCATGCCGACAGCTGATGCAGTACAGGTATGAGCACTGGACCATGCCTACAGCTATTGCAGTACAGGTATGACCACTGGACCATGCCGACAGCTGATGCAGTACAGGTATGAGCACTGGACCACACCTACAGCTCTTGCAGTACAGGTATGAGCACTGGACCATGTGCCAGATATACAGATGAGAGAAAGAGAGAGACAATTGAAAAGAGTGATGTCAGCCATCTCACCTCCGTTGAAGCTCCCAGTAATGGTTGTGAAGCAATCCAAGGAATAAACTGGGAGACCTGGAGAATGGCATTTTAATTGCCACAATAGGAACTCCAGGTGTTTTGAAAGAATCATAACAATGTGCAACCCAATGAGCAATGTGGCACATTTTGCACTTACCTAGAGGGAACAAATGGAATGGGTAAGCCAATTAAACCTCTTTCCCCACAATGTGAAGAGTGACAACCATGAAAACTCTCAGCTAGAAGAGAATAAATAAGTTAATAGATTACAGGGGGAGTTAGATGTCAGGAGTAAGGGTAGGTAAAATTTACAGAAAACTGAAATGTACTTCATAAAAATTTAAATTTCCCCCAAAATAAACTCCACTTTGAGAACTACCTCAAAATGACTGTTTTTCCTTCATAGGGTTGTGCCTCTGTCCTCCATGTTGTTTTACCAATATTGGGCTCATTCGGGATTCATTGTATGTTACTGCAAATGAAACCCCGTTCCTGACAGTGACGCAGAAGTATGACCATACATTGTTTTAAGAAAGTTCTACTAAGTACCATTTATTTTGATGACCTATTGTTTCAATTAAAAGGTGTCATCAGATCAATTAAGTTGCATGCTAAGCAGTGAGCATTGTACTTTAATGCGTATAATAGAAATGTTAGACTTATTGTACCATGGGGATCCCATACGCTAACTATTACAGAAACAATTTATGGACCAACACAACATTACAATATATATTGGCTCATGACAATAATCATTATTTTCTAATATTCCTGAAAAAAATCCAGTAAAATTTTTAATCGAGACCATCTGAATATTGTGAAATAATAGATGAAACAGAAAATTATATTCAGGCTACAATATGTACACATCAAAACCTGTATTTGTTGTTTACTTACTGTTTGACCTACTGCCTGCTTGCATTACTCAATATTCTGTATTAGGAATGAGCTTTCATTACACTTATAAACATACCAAAATTATAGTAAAATCAACATAATGACAGAAAATTAGACCAGACAATCAGCAGAGTAATTACTGGATTTTCAGGTAGTGGAGATGGGCTTTCATTGCTTTAATCAACATCATTTAATGGCATTGTCTGTGCCTAAATGCTGCCCTTCTGCATTTAGCTACATTACCTAACACTAATTACTGAGTGATTTGAAGAGATCACATGATATGCTATACACATGGCAGGCTCTCAGACCAAACAGAAATAATGGGCTATGCATAAGCAGCCTTTCTGATGGTCTATCTTTTCTCTTAACTCAAGGGTCGAAATACAATCCTTTGAAGCAAGAAATTCATGTAGTTGGACATTGTATAAGACCATCTGCCTGGTACTATTCCAATAATGGAGCAGATTGACTTACAGATACTGAAATACACTTTATGGCTGTGCTTGTAAGGGTGAGGACCTTCTCTGGAGTTTGACCACTGCTACACAGCTTTCACAGAGGTTTTGTCTGCTGTGCGGAGATTACTATTTTTTTAATTTTATTTATGTGTTAACCATGTAAGCTGGATAGGTAATCCAAAAACATTGTCTGGTTAAGTAACATGCTAACTCACATAAACTGAGTACTTTTGGAAAACTGTCATTAACAGCTTACATCATGAATGCATTTTTTTCCCAGATGTGTATTAACCCTATAATCTAGTATCTAATACATGCAGATTTGTGCCTTTCTATCACTGTCAGCTTCCACTGTCACTACATTTATTCCCATTCTGCTCCTTGTCTCATTCGCATCCTCAGAATTCTCCATTATCCTGTACTGAAATTAAACAGTGTGTTTCTGTTTTACCTTTATAACTGCGATCTCAAAAAAGTCGACCACGCTTCTGTGAACTCCGAAATGCGAACACCCAGAATGACGAAAGCCACATATGCGAATGGCTAAACCTCGTTCCCTTTTCACCCATGATATCACTGGTGTGGAGGTGTGGCGCAGCCGGAAATATCGAAATTCAACATTATTTCGACATTTAAGTGGTGTTGCGGTTTCGACTTCACAGAAAATGGGTCGACGAAGTGGTAGGTCGATCTTATGTGATCTACGATATAAAGGTAAACCGTGCATCTACAGATCATCAGGCATGTAGGGTATAGTATTATAAACTATTTTTCTTTGTCAGTTACCGCTGTGTCTAGTTTGCTGATTTTTTTTTCTAAATCTGTCTTTTACCTCCTAAACTGTAATGCTACTTCCTGTTATTTTTCCCTTATGTTTCCAGTATTGTGTTTTTACACTTTACTCAGTTTTAGAAATATTAGTTGAAATAATATATTCTGTGTTTTCAGTTACTCTTTTGGCATTATCTGATTCATAACCGAATGCATTTTTAAAAGATAATACAAAAAGAAAATAAAGTAGGAAAGGCAGGAAAGTGTTATTAGGAAAAACATCCATGTCAATCTATCTATCTATCTATCTATCTATCTATCTATCTATCTATCTATCTATCATCTATCTATCTATTTCTCTATCTATCTATCTATCTATCTATCTATCTATATATCTATCTATCTCTATCTATCCGTCTATCTGTCCATCTATCTATCTATCTATCCATCTATCTGTCTGTCTATTGCAATATAGTATGTCAAATATATATTTTGTCAAAAGTCCTTTATGTTGATTGCATGGGATTTCAAACATCAGATCTCCACTGTGTCTGTGGTGTGAGAGCTTAGTTTATGTACAGGTAAGTGAGGTTTTCTTCTAATGCTGAAGCTTTCAGATTACTTAAAGTTTAGGGATGGAGGATGGGGGAGTGTGTGCATTGGTGAGCGTTCGTAGATTAGGGATAGAGTAGGGACTAGGTAAAGTTATAGTTTTAGTGTGTGTGTGTGTGTGTGTGTGTGTGTGCGTGTGTGTGTGTGTGTGTGTGTGTGTGTGTGTGTGTGTGTGTGTGTGTGTGTGTGTGTGTGTGTGTGTGTGTGTGTGCATGTATCTTTATAGTTAAAAAGATTGAGAAAAAAAACAAAAAAAGAGGAAAACTAGCCATACAGGAATGACTGCGCTTGATATCATAGACTATTGTCAAAACTTTTTAGGTAATATACATTTCAAAGATCACGTTACATTCTAACTAAAAATAAAAAAACAGGATTCATGTTTGTATTGCATGTTTAAACCATGATTTATTAACTTAAAACAACGAATGAGTGCTCTTGGCCTTGTCAGAGCTTTTGCAGACCTAAGTTATATATACCGATAACAAGGTTAAAAGCCATGTAAATTACAGCAAATGCTTTAATTCAAGAGCACTGAAACACTCCACATTCAATAAGTGTATGAAATGGAGCGACCAGTGTTAACGAAAACTAATGATACAAAACACACACTGTCAGCAATCAGGATTCTGACGAAAACCCCGGTCAGGGGAAGAAAGCGCTCAATCCGGTGGTTTTACTGTTATATCATTAAAGTGGATTTTATTGCTGAAATTCTTGGTTGCTGCTGTTTGTGTTTTATTGCACAAGGAAACCCTTTCGAGAATTCCTGACTCCACCTTCAATGACAGTGATTGGAACAGGTGGATATACCTAGTTTGCATCTTTATTATGACTGGCTCTGCTTACTCCTTATCTGCATAAGTACAATATCATTCTGTATCTGGCTGTTGAGCGATGTGCAAGGTATAATGTTAAATAACAATGTAAACATCGCCTGACAGGTATTACCTACAGTCACTTGTGGTCGACTGCAAAAGTAATTGGCAGTGATGTGCTCATCAGAGAACCTACACAATTAGAATATTCATCTGGAATAAATAGAAAATGGTGATTTGAACAGATAAACAGAATATATGAACTTAAAAATGATTTGTACAAGGATTACATAGAAAAACTCTGTCCATCACTTATCTTCCCAAACTTAGGGTATAATATATTTCATTTACCATACCACAACCCCCATAGACAGCCTGAACAGACACCAACATGGTTAACAACAGGAAAAACAATACTCTTCCTTAACAGTGAGCCTGCAAGCTATCCTAAAAACTATAGACTGATAACTTGCACCCTAACAATGTATAAACTACATATTGGAACTAATGCTGACAAGAGTTTATAATCATTTAGAAGAAAACGTGATCATGGCAATACAACAAAAGGGTAATAAAAGAAAGTCATACGGAGCAAAGGTCCATCCATACATCTATACACAGTTCCTTTTCCCATTTTTACACATGGGGTTGGGGTGTCACTTCAGCAGTAACAATAATCTACAGCCAAGGTTCACACCACCAGGTAGCTAGCCAAGAATCATTTGTTGTTAAATAAAGTCATAATGGAGAATTGTACAAAGAGGAAGAATCTAGGTATGGCATGGATAGATTACAAAAAGCATTCAACAGCATCCCACATTCATGGATAAAGGAGTGCTTACAAGTGTATAAGATATACCCTACACTTATTAGTGACCATGAAACAGTGGCAAACCACTTTGCAGCCAAGCCATGATAAAGGACAGATTATTATGCCATGGATAAAAAATAAAAAGTGGGGATATTCCAGGGTGGCTCTTTGTCACAGCTGCTCTTTTGTCTTGCCCTTATCCCATTAAGTTGCCTACTTAACAGATTTGGTTATAGTTGCAATTTGGCTCCCAGACAACAACAAAGTGTAAAGGCTTCTTGTCTTCATTTGTAGATGGTTTAAAACTGTAGTTCATCAGATGAGGAGCTGAAAGCACAACTGGAAGGGGTCAAAACATTCTCAAATGACATACAAAAGTCATCTGTTCTTGATAAATGTGCAAAAGCAAGATTCAAAGCAGAGAAGCTGCAGTACAAAGAAAATATCAGCGTGAGATGAATGTGATATAAAGGATCTTGAGTAGGAGGGAGAATATCAATATTTGGGAACTGATGAAGGATAGACAATAACATATGAACAAATGTGAACAAAATTCAGCTAGGAATACTTTAGAAGACTATAATTAATACTGAAAACAGCCCTAACATCTAGGAACAAACTCCAAACTATAAACCAATTTCCTCTTCCTGGTCTAACTTACAGTTTTGGGGTGACTGACAGACCCCAAAATATATTGGATGAGTTGGACAGGAAAATGAAAAAAAAATGATTCATGCTTATCAAATGCTATATAAAAATAAGAGTACACTAAGAATATATTCTTCATTCTGAAGGAGGTATAGGCCTCCTCAAACCTGATTACATGTATAGATCTGCAATTGCAGGACTACATGCTTATCTGATAACCTGCCAGGCCTAAATATAGTGAACGTTTTGAAACAAGAAGAGAACAAATCTGACATGACTTCCCTGCTTAGTTTAGCAGAAGCATATTGGTGTCAAGTGGGAATGCAAACCAAACCAAAAGTAGACACTAATCAAATAGCAACTGAGTGTAACAAAAAACAAAAGAAAAAATATAAAGAGAAAGATCAGATGAGAAGGCAAGAAGTGAAAAAGGCATAAATACAGTTGCAAGTGCAGAAAACTCATTGAACAACCTCATGTCAGTCAGGATCTAATGCAGGAATGGTTAAGGAGAGGTGAATTTAAATCAAAAGACGAAAGGTTAATATTAGTGGCCAAGGATAGTGGACTACATACACATTGGCTTACAAAGTCCATTGAACATGTGGGAGAAACAGACAAATGCAGGTGCTGTAAAACAGAACTGGAAACAGTAGCACATCTAGTTGCTGGGTGTGATACACTAATGGGAGAGGGCCTATTTACTGAAAGACATAATAATGTAGCAAGACTGTTACATTGTAGGTTGTGCAAACATTACAATATTGAAGTAGTTGAGAAGCATCGGAAACATGAGCCACAAAGCATTAGAGAGAATGATGACATTTGTATTGCTTGGGTTACCCATTACCAACAATTCAAAACATAGATGTAAGAAAACCTAATACAGTAGTTTGTGCAAAGAAGAAAAATGTAGCATTGATCATTGAAATTGCTACACCCAGTGATTACAGTGTCTAACATACGGAGAGACAGAAAGTCATAAAATACCAGGATTTGCAGGTAGAAACAAGGGCAATGTGGAAGAAGGATACCCAGACAGTTACAATAGCAGTAGGAGCAGTGGGTCTCATAAAAAAGAGTTGTCAGTCTTATTTCGATTTGCTACCAATACATGTAATGCCACATGAATTGCAGAAGGGGCCATTTCTAGGCACATTGCAGGTGCTGCAGAGAGCAATTTTGGCTAAAATCAGAGGTTGAAGCAATACTAATTTCATGAACTTTAATCATACTTTGAATTACGAATGGGATCTATTCCCATCATACTATTAGAAACCCAAAAGGCTTGGATAAATTAAAACAGAAATATACAGATATATAAATAGATAGCTAGTTAGCCAAATACATAGATATGTGTGTGTGTGTGTGTGTGTGTGTGTGTGTGTGTGTGTGTGTGTGTGTGTGTGTGTGTGTGTGTGTGTGTGTGTATGTGTGTGTATGTGTGTTTCAATGCATGTGGTATGTGCCTGAATGGCTTTTGTAATTTTAGTAGTGTTACAGAAAGGGCTTTTCTAAGGTAAAATGTACAATTAGGATTACCACTCAATAAATACTAAGATGGTCCAGGGGGACCTTGTAAATACCTTAGAAAAAAACTTTGCATAACAATTACCACATTACACTATTCAGACAAATTTGGTCTAAATATGGTGGTAGGAATTTCCTTTTGCTATTTTTTTTCCTTCTGTTATGTTTAGTTTTCTGTAAGTGTGTTTTTGATATGCCAGCACCGACCTATAGTTATTGCATTCTGATGTGCTACTAGAACCCCATACAGTATATATAATATATATGTGTGTGTGTGTGTTTTTGTATGTATACACACACACACACACACACACATATATATATATATATTTATGTATGTATATATATATATATATATATATATATATATATATATATATATATACATATATATATATATATATATATATATATATATATACATATATATATATATATACATATATACATATATACATATACATATACATATACATATAAACACATAATCAGGCAATGTAAGCTATTACCAAGGAAATGTATTTCTCAAGCCTTAATGGTAGTGCACACTTCTCCTTAAGGAAGAACAAAACAAAAGAAAAAAAATAGTTGTGCAGGAATAATTACTATTGATATCGGCATATGAATTATTAAAATAGACCATTGTCAAAACTTCTTCTGTAAGATCCATGTCAAAGATCACTTCGCATTATTACTAAAAATAAAAAAAAAATTGAGTTCATGCTGGTATTGCTTGTTTAAATCATGGTTTATTAAGTTAAAACAAAAGGTGACTTGTTTTGTCCTTTTCAGAACTTCATCAGATCTAAGCTATACCCACGAGTAACAAGCAATATATACTTTTCTTTGTTCTGTACTAAAAGCCATGTAAATTGCAGCAAAGGCTATTGCACTTAAACAGAGCACATTCAATGGCAGTGACTAGAAAAACAGCATACACGCAGTTTGCAGCTTTATGTGATTGGTGTTTTTCACTCCTTATGTAAGTAAGTACAAAATCATCGTTTAGCTGCCTGTTGACTAGTGCACTCTGTATAATGTCAAATAATGTAAGCATCAAGGCAGGAGATATAGGCTGGCATCATGAGGGCAAAGCAGGAAACTTTAATCATCTATACGATTAATCTGATGTCAATTTATGTATTTCTTATAAACATTTTTTCATCCTTACTAGATGTATTACATGGAAAAGCAAACCACATTAAGATATCTGCCTACTCTCTTTTGATGTCTTAAGTCAATGACTTTACTTGGTTGTTTTCTAGCAGTGGATGTACTACATCTAGTTCACTCTTTTGGTTAAGTAACGCAACCTCTCTGTTGACCCTGTATTCAGAGTAGTCATGGTAGACAAACCTGCCCCTTCCCTGAAGAAACGGTTCCCTCCTTAACATTTATCTAATGCATTCCTTACCATGCATATTATAAGATTTAACAACAACAATGCCAAATGATAGAAAAAGGAGAAAATATACAAATATGACAAACGAGCATCCACTTAGAAAGTTAGGTGGTTTTGTAGTAATGAATTTATTTTGGAAGAAGAATTAAAAAAAAAAGTGGAAATGTTTATTTCAAGAGGGTATGATGAGGAAATGGTGAACAATTCTTTGTATAAGGTAAAGAAGGATAGTGTTAAACAATTTAGGCATAGATACAGTAGTAACATAACAGATGATGTACATGAACAGCAAAAAATGTATATGGTCACTACTTATGATCTTATGAGAGATCAGGTAATTACAATTATAAAGTAGTATTGGAATTATCTTTTTAAATTTTCTTGACACTAAACAGATGGTTACTATTAAAATATAAAATGCTCATACTCTCTAGTTTTAAGGTAATTAAGGTAATTAAGCAAAACCAAAACAAACGTCACTGAAATGATATTAATTTGGGCGGTGGA
Organism: Protopterus annectens; assembly: GCF_019279795.1. Taxonomy (NCBI): domain Eukaryota; kingdom Metazoa; phylum Chordata; order Ceratodontiformes; family Protopteridae; genus Protopterus; species Protopterus annectens. The sequence continues at coordinate 468,012,627 of NC_056746.1, forward strand.
GTAAAAAAGTCACACATTGTAAAGATGACAAGGCACAATCATGGACAATGCATTCCCATGCAGTCCTTTCCCATATAATCTTTAAATTCTCTTTAATTGCACCCTAGATGTTTTAATAAAACATTAAATAGTTCAGCTCTATCCTGCTTGTTTGCCTAAAGTTCAGCTTTCTACCAAAAGCAATAGCATCCTCTGCAGTCCTAGTTATTATAGCTTTTAATCTGATGTCAGCTATAACATTATTTTATTATAGATAAATGGTTTAAATAACTTTCACTTTTAAAGACAAATTACAGTTAAATAAAATTATTGTATTACCTAAAATATTTTATATTATTCACAATACTTTACTTACACCAAATCAAAACAAAACATTGATTATTAAAATCTTTTTTTTTCTTTCTAATGAACACTAATAAGCTTAGGATCACTCTTGGAATATATATTACAACTTATGACAGAGAAAGGATAGGATCTAAAGTAATACTACTCTGAATATCTATATCACATTTTTCAACTGCTTGACAAGATTTGTTAAATACATTATTGCACTTTAATAATAAATATAAGATGGTCAGCTTTCAAATTAATATAATAATAATAAAAGTATTACAGTTCTACTTTCAATATCTGACGCCTTCTTTAAATTTTGATATGTCAACAATATAATACAACTTTTATAACTTAACCGGGATAAGCCGAAAGCCACAACAAAAAATTTACATTTATTACTTAAAGTGATTTTTTCCATTTAAGTACTACCTTAGGATTAATTTATGCAATTATTTTATTTTATTTATTTTACACAACAAGGAAAAGAAAGGATGGTGGTGGTGGTGCTGCGGTAGCATTGTCGCCTCATAGTAAGACACTGTCCGGTTCGATTCTCAGATAGAGCGTCTTCTGCGTGGAGACATGCATGAATGGGTGTACCTTCATTGAAGGTTGTGCGTCAGGCCTGGCAAGCCGGTATGTAAAAATCAACTGCCAATCATTAGCGGACCGGAGTTCCGCTGTGGCGACCCCTAACTGGGAAAAGCCAATAGACACAAAGTGTTTTTTCTGCATGCAAGGTTTTAACATGAATATTCATGAGGATTAACGATGTTTTAAATTGGATGTTTTTTATTGGATAATTAACCTCCTAGAGGATTATAAAAGGCATTAATTGTTCTCTGACCCACATCTGATGAAGTGATTCAAATGAAAACGCTGGTTTTAATGTGTGCATTTATGTGCTTTTGTGCTTAAATTAAAGTTGGATTTTAAAAGAATTCCGGCTGGTTCTTGGTCCTGTGGTGCCTTGGATTGTCTTACTAGTTTCTTTTGGTACCTGGTGGCTGTTTTTTCGAATTTTCTCAGACTTTGCCTTTGGTTACTTTGTTTAAAATTGTTTAACTTCGCTTGTATTTAAGCATTGTGTTTGCGAGGGTTTGTGCTTAGTTTACTGGAGCTGCTCACAGATTGGTGACTTTAGCCAAAGATCTGGAGTGAATCGGAACTAAATCCAAGGCATCCATGGAAATATGCTGAAAAATAAGTATTTTTTAAAGCCTACATTGCACTTTGAGAAAAGTATTCTACTGAATTGCTACTTTATTTAAACTGTTTTTTGCTGATGTGACTGTGATTTCCTTCACTTTGAATTTCTAGCACTTCTGCATTTTATAGCATAGGCTAGACTCGGACTTGTTGAATCTAGACTGTTTGGTATCACTTGAACACTAAAACCAGTCATCTTACATTAAGAAGGTCCCCTGCACCCTTGTGGCAGAATTGTGCAGCCAGGACCCATCTGAGTTGGTGATTGCTTGAATAAAGCTCAGTCTTGGGCTTTCTCATTGGTTACTTTGTTTTAAAATTGTTTAACTTTACTTGTATTTAAGCCTTGCATTTGCATATAGCTGTGCATCGCACAACAGGGTTTAGCACATCTGTGTATAGCCGTGTAAAGAAGCAACCTCCTGGAAAGACAATTTTCTCTATATCTGCTAGGGAACCTTCCCAAACTCCCCTGCTTCACTGTGCACAAAACAGTCATGCACTGCTACACTGCAAGCAACTCAGTTGTGCATTATGAAGCACTGGCACAGTTTTCTACCCCTAGCCCTCCAGAGAATAGATGCTTTTGGCTAGTCTTTACAGCAAAACCTGGTATATCTAGCCCACTCCCAACTAGTTACTCTTGTATATACCTGTCATAATGGATGGTCAGTGTCCCACCATTTCTACAGCCAGCCTGATTGACATGGGCATCCTGAGGCAATGTAGCAATTGCCTCATGTATACTGACAGCCAATTACTCCTAAAACAACTACAAGATGAGAGACTTGGAATCAATTGTCTCACATAACAACAAACCAGATATCAAACAGGTTGTCAGTATATACACACACACACACACACACACACACACACACACACACACACACACCTCACCTCTTGCACATAGGCTCACAACACGTAAACCCACATATGTGGAGCTACTCGCTAGAAGCCTACCTAATGATCAGAAATCTCCAAAGTGCAAACCTACTTCACACACTGCAGACCCAACAGAATCCACTACACATAATGATACACACAACAGTGTCTTAGCCAATAAGCCCCTAAGGCAAAACACCTCAAAACCAAATGTCTTGGTCATAGGTGACACCAAAGTAAAACACACAGATGTCCTCCTCACCAGGCTGGACAAGGAGAAGGTTATGATCAGCTGTCTCTCAGATCACCAATGCACTCAAGTCTCTCAACAACAAGTACCAGTATGACTCTGTCATAGTCCATGTTGGAGTGAATGATATAAGACATACCTCACTGGACTATATGAAAAGACACATGACTGAGCTCTCAGATTGTGTCCCAGGTAGGTATGGCCATAGCACTAAGCAGCATTCTACCTTCACCCAGGATGATGCCTCAATATAAACAAAAAATGATTGACTTCAACAATTAACTTAGTTTCTGGTGTCAATCTAGGGGGATCCAGTATCTGTCAGCTTGAGAAGATATAGTCGACAGACCATGCTGCTTTGCCAGAGATGGTCTTCACCTGTTGCCTCTTAGCTTTAGGTTGCTGGCAAACATATTTGCCTCCCCCACAGTGCCTTTTTTAGGCAATGTCATAGCACCAACTTCCTGTCATAAAAAGTCTGCTAGAGACAAACTAAAGGTTATGCTGTTTAATACTTGGAGTCTAAATTGTAAACTGCACTCACTGAAAGCACTACTTACCTTGCAAGAGGCCGATATCTGTGCAATCACAGAGACATGGTTCAAGGCCACAGACAGCAACCCAGCCATGCAAGGCTACAATGCCTTCCACACATTCAGACCTCAGAATGAGCATGAAAGAACCAAAGGTAGAGGTGTATCCATCTTCATTAAAGACAATTACACCTCGAGACTGGTCAAATAATATGATTCCCTAGATCTACTTCAAGTCAAACTAACTGTAGGTAAAACCCCCTTCCATGTCATTGCTAACTATTGGTCCCTCACCATTATCCACGAGAACCACACTGCCTACTTAGACCTACTTGAGTCTCTCACTATACAGCCAAACACATTATTCATGGGTGATTTTAACTATCTTTTCATCGATTGGGAGTCATATATGAAGACAACCAAGCTCGCCCTAAGGTTCATGGACTTTGTTAATACAAATGCTTTGGAACAGATAGTCTGCACCCCCACAAGGGGCTTGAATGTCCTAGACTTAGTACTCACCATCATAGGGGGTCTCTGCACTACCCCCTGTGTGTTGCCCTCCTTGGTAAGGTCTGATCAGAAATCAGTCTCATTTGAAGTAACAGTCATACCTGACCCCCCCCCCCCCCAGAGCAAAAAGGATGAAAAATGTTTTCAAAACAAACTACAGCATCCTAAGCGATGGCATAAATAGTTTCAAAATCACTGCTACCATTGTCAACATTGATTCCTATACAGAGGTGTAAACAAATGCCCTGTATAAACACCTGTGCAAATGTATAGACTCGGCTGTACCTGAATGGATAAAAACAAGGTCTCACAAAAAAACAAACCACCATGGTGAATATTAAGCATAAATAGATTATACAACAAGAGTAGGAAACTAGTGTCTAAGAACAAGAAGGAACTGACTCAGCAGAGGAAGGATGCCCTCCACAGCTTGAACGAGCAAATTAGATATCTTGTAAAGTCCTCTAAAGCCAATTATGAAGCTAAACTGGTATCTCTAGGTAAGGATAATCACAAGGCATTCTTTAGTTACATCAGAAATCTAAAAGGGATGGCCCAGCTTTGTACTGAACTAGTAGTGGACGGTACCCCTCATACTGACTCTGAGGACATCACCAACCTGATGTCAGACAGATATGGCACAAATTTCCCAGTTCCCAGTAGACTTACACCAAGGCATACCTGTCACCTGTCCTCTAACCAGAATCTCTAAAGAGTAGGTCATAACTGCACACTCCATGGCCAAAACCAGACCCTCTATGGGATTGCATAACATCCCAGGCTGCCTACTAAATGGTCTACAACAGGACCTAGTGGAACCACTTGGCATTCTCTTTGACTGTAGTCTGAGTACTGGAATTGTCTCAGCAGAGTGGAAAACAACAACAGTAATTCTCTTCCACAAAGGGGGCCCATCAACCAACCCTGGGAACTATAGATCCATAAGCCTTACCAACCTAATCTGAAAAGCCATGGAGAGAATCATCATGGACCTTAAAAACAAAGACATAGGTGACCTTCAAACTCTTGATCCAACCAAATTTGGCTTTGTTAAGTGTAGATTGTGCTTACTAAACTTGGAGGACTTAGTCAAGAATGTCACCAAAGCCCTGAATGAAGGCAAAACAGTACATACAGCCTGTCTTGACTTAGCCAAGGCTGTTGACACAATTCCCCACTCATGCATTATTGAAAATCTCACCCAGCTGGGAATTAACCTATATGTCACTAGATGAGTAGCTAAGTGGCTCACAGGCAGAACGCATACAATCAAAGTTAGAGATTCCACCTCTACCAGCACTCCAGTTACCAGCGATGCACCACAAGGATCTGTGCTAGGCTACCTACTGTTTGGAATTTATTTTTCAGAAGTCCAGGTGAAAATAGATGTCCTGTGGCTTACTGAGTTCACCAATGACCGCAATCTTGGTGCAATCATTCAGTCCCCCAACAATGCTGACATACTACAAAAAGGGCTTATGCAAACAAATGACTGGTGCTAAAGCCATGGACTTAAACTAAATGCAAAAAAAAAAATGTGTTATCATCCCTTTCAGCAAAGAGAAAGTCCTTGCAAATTACAGTATTAACAGTACCCCAATTACCTCAAACCCTGTGGTGAGAGATTTGGGAAACAGGTTGATAGCAACCTTAACGTTGAACAGCATGTGTCCGCAATGTTAAGGAAGGCTTTCTACACTGCATATCTCATATCTAAGGGCATCGCATCCAGAGCTAAGGATGTTATAACTGCCCTGTACTCATCCCTCATCAGACCATTAATAAAGTACAATGCTCCCTTCTATATGTACCTTACCAGACACCTGCAGCAGCCGGAGAGACCTCAGAATTTTCTCACCATGAAAATTCAAGGCCTTTAACACATGACTTACATGGACAGACTGAAGGCCCTGTCATTGTACTCTGTATCTTACAGGTTGTTGAGAGGTGACTTATGCCTGGCCTACAGAGCAGTCTCGTACCCTGCCCTAATAGAAATGATGGGACAAGATTCACTCACTCTAGGAATCTTAACTTAGCCTGCAACTTTAACAGGACATGCTGGAGAGGCAGATATGTGTCCCAGGGATTGCCACTCCTATGGAACAAACTCCCAAGTCAAGTAAAGTAAAACAGAGCTCCTCAATGACCCTTCTTCTTCTTTCGGCTTTTCCCGGTTAGGTGTCGCCACAGCGGAACTCCGGTCCGCTAATGATTGGCAGTAGATTTTTACAGTGCTGAGGTGCCAGCCCGACACCCTACCTTCAACAAAGGCAAGCCCATTCATGTATGTCTTTCGAATGCCACTCGACCGTGGGGAGGATATGTAGACTCCACATAGAAGGTGCTCCAGCCGAGAATCAAACTGGAGAACCTCTTGCTGTGAGGCGACAATGCTACCGCTGCACCACTGTGGCATAGAGCTCCTCAATGACCCCATTTAAGCGTAACTTAGACAACTGGATGGGAGACCATAAATTTACCCCGGGAGTGTCACCTATGTCCCTCTTGGATAAGGAATGTTGGTGCTGATCATAGACTCCCGCTGTAAATATAGACTGTACAACTTGGTCAATAAGGTAACAAGGGTATAACATGGCTAGGCTTACAATGGCCATAGGGCCAATAGCCTAGTAACCTCCTATGAACATTCCTGAAAAGTATCCCTACCTTTTTCCCAACTTCCTTGTGTTCCCAACATAGAACTCCAGGTGTTTGGGGAACTCTGCCTCTTTTATCTCTCCTACTCCCCCTTCTCCCCTTTCCCCTTCTCTTTTCTTAATCTTTCTACTACTGTCTTTTGGTTGCTGCACCTGAGTCCCAACACTTCCTTAAACTTCTCAAATGTTGCTCTTATAGTTCCCATTGCTGTAGCCACTTCCTCTGGCATTAGCCTACAGACATCTACACATAACTCACACTTGAAATTGTATCCCCTCCTTCTTTTCAGGCATTGCTAAATTGTGTATAATTCACACTGGCAGCTCTTCTATCACATGCGTGAAGAGGCATTGGGAGAGTGAGTACCTCTGTTTTGTCCACCTCACTATCACTGCCTCCTCAGATACTCCTCCATTTATGATTATTTCAATCTCTGGGTCTTGGTATATGGCCTCTATCCAATGTATGATTCTTTCCCCTTTCCACCTTTACTGTAGTCTCTTCCATAAGAATCTTTAGTTCACCATATCAAAGGCTTTCTGCGGGTCAAAGAGTATAATCCCACCTTTCCCTTCCTGTATTTTTATTCCCTGTGCATAAATTCCAGTAGGTCCCATCTTTTTTTTTTTTAAGCCTTCTTTCATTCACAAAACTATTTTGTCCCGCCTGTATTATTTTTAGCAATACTTCATCCAGTCTTCCTATCAAACCCTTTGCTAAAATCTTGATATCTACATTAATCAAAGAGATTGGCATATAATTTCCCCCTTCTTCCCTTTCTCCTCTCCCTTTAGGTATTTTGGCTGTCCTGGCACCTCTCATAATTTATATATGTAACCTGACAACTGTCTTCTCTTGTTTTCCCCATCTAGGGCCTTCTACATTTCCTTTGTTACCCATTGGTTGCTCTCTAGAGGGAATCCATCTGACCCTCCAGATTTCCTTACATTCATATTATATATGGCTTTCATTATCTGATCCCTTGTCATCTCTGCATTCAGCTCGTCTCTTTGTTCATCTTCCAGTATATATCTGTCTATAATCTTTCTCAAGTTCCATTCTGAGACTTCTCTCCCTTCCTGTTTTCTTTTTTTGTAAATCTTTCTAAGTACTCCTCATCTCCCCCTTATCCTCTGTACCTCTCTCTCTCTGCTTGCAATCTTCTTTTATTTCTTAGTTAGTTGTTTCCTTTCTGTCTTTCCCCCTATTCACCAGTACTCCATAGCTTTTATATTGTTCTGTATTGACTCCTTTATTATTTCTTCCAGTGTTTCTTTGTGCTCTACCTCCTTCCATTTATAGATAGCCCACCTTCACCCACTTCTTATTGTTTTCTGTTCTTCAACACTTACCTTAAGTTTTACTGCTGCATGATCTAATATGTGTCTCCCCTGTATTTATATCTGTTGCATTATTTCCATTAGGTTTTCCTTCCCTAACCTGTCTAACCTAGTTGCCTATACCTTAATGCTTCTTGTGGATGTGTATTCCTACTCATTTGGATACCTTTCCCACCATATGTCAAGCCACCTTCCCACCTTTCATTCTTTGGGCTAGTTCTTGTCTAATAGTTTTGTTATATTCCTTCCATACAACATTTTTCTGGTTCCATGGTGATATTGTAGTTCCCCCCATTATTTGAATTCTGTCTCTTTTTGTCTGTGCCCAGTTAGCAAAGACATTCTTGTAGAATCCTTCTTCATCCCTGTTTGGTACATATATGTTTTCTATTGTCTAACATGCATTGTGTATATATGTTTCCTATTGCCCAGAATGCACCTTCTGCCCTTCCCTGCCAGATAATACATCTACCTATCCCAATTTTTATCACTTTCTCTGTGGTTGTCTGAAGCCATCTATGATCTAGAATTGCTAATCTCCTCTTTCTTCCCCTTGACTTGCTGTCCATTTTTCCCTTTGGGCTATCAAAAAACAGCAACTACTCCCCACCCCTGATTTTCAGTTTTGTTTCTAATAATAAATCAATATCTACCCCCATCTTCAACTTTTCCTGTATTCTCCTTCTTCTGATGGCTTTGATATACCACAATGTTTCACATAATTAACTATTTTCCTCGTTGCTTTGCAACCCCCTACCTGCTTTCCTAGTTGCTGCCATCTGGCATAATCCTTTCACCTGGCCTACCCTTCAAGCTGAACATCGTGTTCTTCAGCAACTGCCTGCACAAAGACCCCTCCTTCCATCGCTGGTCTCTGAATCCTTATATCTTGGCTCTTGCATATGCATGGGTATGCATGGGGCATAGGCCTTTTAAGATATTCTTTTATTCCCTTCTAGTGCCTCTCATACTAATACATTACATGGAAACCTGGTACTAATGTTACAGTCTTTTTATATTACAATATTTCCATTCATTGGTCTCCTCTCTCCACAGTTGCTTGTTCACTTGTTTGGTATACCAATTTTCCTTGTGTGATAATCCATATTGTTTTTTCAGTTTTACAGCTGTTTACTATGCTGCTTACACACCACTGCTCCTTTATTTTATATTTGTTTCTGGCTTGCTGTTTAGTTTTCCCTTATTTACCCCCATACATTATTTTTCATACTCCCAACAATTATTGCTCAACATTGATCCCAGACCATTGGCTTTTTCCACTTAAGCATCTGCTACTAATACTTGACAAATGTAAGAGTCATCAACCAATCTATTTGTGGTAATCATGGCATCTAGTCTGGTAAAATATGGACAGCATCTCATTCATCCTTTCTCAGACTTTCAGATTTATGTGACACACTGCAAATTCAGGGCACTGTTTTTTTTTATAAACAGGGAAAATCAGCCCTGATTGTTTTGTCATAAGTGCATATGTAGTTACTAGTCTTGCAGTCCAGGAGACCATTGGGGTGCCTAGCCCAGTTTCCAAACTGTCTGTTTGCTCAATGTCACACACAGAGGCAAATGACTATTGAGGGAATCAAACCTGGTACCATAGAAAAAAGCTTGTTAACAGCTCATACTTTTAATTCTGTGTGTGGACTGTCAGACATCATCTGTGCTAAATGTCAAAACCAGTCCCAGAAAGAAACTCTTGCAAGCTCACTACTACAGTCATAAAACTATGGCATTAATTTCTTGCATACAGAGTTGCATGCTTCCATTTAATACAAACACTCCAGGCTATTCTAGGTTGATCTGCAGTATAATTCTCCATCAGGTAAACCAAGTCCCTTGTTTCAGTTAAGAGCTTTCACTTATCCCAAGCTACTGTTGGCTATCAATCTTCCTAAATAAAAATTATTAGTTTACTCGTCAGGCATATAAAGACTTGATAGAAGAGTTCATTGGCAAAGCGTGAAAGGTACACAGTGCAGACAAAAAATATATGTCTGTACGAATGTAACTTTCTGGAGGTAACTGAAAAAAAATTCTTCCATTTGCTTATCAAAGTTTTATCATTCCTCAAAATCTCCTTAAAGACAATTTCATTTGTTATTTCGGTAGCAAGAGCAATCTAAATGCTTAGATATTTAAAAGAGCCATGGCATTAGCTCTACAGCCAGCAAAAAGAATACATATGAGTATCTTCCTTGCTCATATCTCCTGATAGTGTCCAACAATTATCTAATTTGGCCATATTCTTTAAAGTTTCCTTTCTGGATTCACTACATTTTTTCACAATAATCTCCAGACAATGATAACTTTGATAACTTTATCTGTGCTTCTGATCTATTATATTCAGTTATATACTTTTTTTTTCAAATACTGAGCCAGTGTCTCAAAAAATGAGAGGGTAAAGCTACTAAGTCAAGTGAGAAGAAAAGTCTTGCTAATACTATAATCATAGGCACCAAAACCACATAAATAGCACAAAGCAATTGAAAATTACATGGGAGCCCAAATTACTCAAAAACCTGAAACAGACAGTCCCAGTTAGATCTGTTGAACAACTTTTCAGAATCAGAGCCTTTAACTGGTATGGGAGACCCAGTATTTTTTGTAGAGGTCTTCACAGTATTAACAAATGGGTGCCTCACTCCACATACATGCACCCACAAATATATACTGATCTAAAACAATCATATCTGACATGCACAAAACCTGTCTAGATGCCAAAATGGAAAAGGATACCTTGGACATAGTTCTTTTGCCTAATTAATACACAGTAAATAAATAAATTATAACTAAACACAGCTACATAGTATACCCTCATCTGATTCTTCACTACTCACTTGATTTCCAAGCAGATACAGGATTCCTCAGACACTCTGCTTGAAGCAAATAATCATAAACAGTATGATTATAATCAGTAGAAATCTAATTCTAAAGGAAGATAAACAATAAATGTCAAAGACGCTGCTTTTTCATGAATTGCTTTAGCAATAAGATATAAGAATTATTTTCTGCAACTCTCTGTTTAAACCGTGTTTATATATTTATTCTGCAGTGTATGTGAAGTTACTGTTTTCTAATTTCAAGAACGTGGAGCATAATGTAAGCCACTTAAAACTTTCATTACACATTTAGTTAATTCTCCTGTATCAATAGTTATTGCCATGAAAACTACATCATACATAAGATCACCCTGGGAATAGAGGTGACTGCAAATGCTTATTCCACAGCTGATTTTCATTAATGATATCTTCCAGACAGGCAAGCAGTTTACGTCAGAATTAAATCAAGCGCTGCATTGTTTGGGTTCTGCATTATTTCTGCAAATGACATGACTCACTCGGTTATCAGTAACAAGTTGTGCTACGAACGTCTTCCGTAGCTAAGTGCTTCAGCTTTCACATTACATTCTAGTAGAGGCATAGAGAAGACATTTAGAGAATTAATTAGGAACATTTCAGGGTAATGCTATCAATTATATAAGCTGGCACATTGACTGCATAAAAGGAGCACTTTAAAAAACTTCACAGAACAGTGCTTTTGGGCAGAAAATTTCCAGCTCAGTTTTGCATAGCATTTGAGAATATTGACAGGTTCTTTACAGTTTATTGCATCATACAATATAGCCTTGTCAATCATTTGCTACTGTGCTGTCATACTCAAACGTTGCCTAGTAAGGTTTCTTCATAAAATGTTTATTGGTTTGTGAAACATTCAAACATTGTAGTGGTAGTAGAAAACTGCAAGTGTGACACAAGCATTGTAAAACAAAAAGAAAACAATGAGTCAAATTTCAAACAAAAACAGAATTACTATAGATTAGCAATACAGCTAGATCCTAATTATTCTGTTTTAGGAAGATTAAAGTGCTTTCTTGCATTTCATTAATAAAGCCTGGAAAACAGACAATAATTGTCTGCTAGTCCACTTTCACTAAGGCAGGATGCAAGGATTATGTTGCCAGTGACCTTAGCGTGTTGGGGGTTCAGCCATGTTAGAAGACTAATGAGATAATAATGAATGGCAAATGCATTTTGCTACTGGCTTCACCAGGAGAGTGTAAAGTGGGAGGGGGGATTCCCAGGAATGCTTCTCATTAATGGCTCTCATTAGAAGACTAGGATACTAATGGAAATACCTGGCTCATAAGGCTATTGAAGGAAGATATAACATGCATAATCAAGTCAGCAACTCCCCACATCAATGGCCAGCTGCACTCCCTGGAATGATGCTTGGGCACAATGGAGAGTTCAGACACACAGGAAATTCCTTAGCTCCTCCATTTTTACAAAATACATGACCCATTCATAAAGGAGTAAGAAGCTCAATGTATGGTCTGAGTGAGTAAACATGATGATATGCACGTGCGCGCACACACACACACACACACACACACACACACACACACACACACACACACGCACACACACATGCAAACACACGCGCGTGTGCGCGCACACACACATACACACACACATGTATATATATGTATACAGAGAGAGAGAAAAGCAATATCTGTTTCTCTCCCTCTCACTCACTCTCTCTGTATATAGGTGGGTCCCTTTCACATGGTCAACATTTCAAAATGCTGACTTTCATATGGCCAAGACCATATGATCGACATTTGAAATGCTGACCATGTGGAACCAGCATCTCCATACAGTGCATAATGGAAGCATTTCCATTCCTGCACTGTAGCGCGATCTCAGAGTTGGTATATTTAAGTTTCAGGGGGGTGGGGAGGAGCCCCCGGGGGGGTGCAGGAGAGCTTGCCCCCCTGCTAGCAGTGTTTAGGTAAGTGTTTGTTGTTTTTTACTTCTGTTTTTCATATGTCCGACATTTCAAATGTCGATCATATGGTCTCGGCCATATGAAAGTCAGCATTTTGAACTGTCGAACATATGAAGTAGATCCATATAGGTATATATTTATTTATGTGTATGTGTGTGTGTGTGTGTGTGTGTGTGTGTGTGTGTGTGTGTGTGTGTGTGTGTGTCTGTGTCTCTGTGTGTCTGTGTATCTGTGTGTGTGTGTGTGTCTGTGTGTGTGTGTGTGTGTGTGTGTGTGTGTGTGTGTGTGTGTGTGTGTGTGTGTGTGTGTGTGTGTGTGCATGTGTGTGTCTGTGTTACAGTACTATAGACAATAGTCCACTGAATTAACTGGTTAAGCTGCCTCCTAAATGCCAATAAATAAAAAAATAATAAATGCTGGGGAAATTCCACTAAAATATCACTGGTTTATATGACCACACATGCATGCTTTTCATTACTGAAAAGTGTTCATAACATTGTTCATAATATTTCTTCTGGCATTCCAGAGATAAAACTGTAAGTCACAAAAATGTACTTCTACTGTATCTGAATATTGTGTGATACCTGAAAAACATTAGTATGTATTAGAATTATTTGTTTTGGGTTATCGTATGTGCTGGTACAGAAGGCACAGTGAATTAGTATTTGACAATAAAATGAACTTTTAACCTGGGCAGCATTGTGTAACCTCATTGCACATTTCAGGAAGTAAATACACTGAGCTGCATAGGATGACCACGTTTGTCTTAAAAATAAGATGCCTATCACATCTATAACCCATATAAGTAACATTTCAGGTATAAAGCTACAAAATTGCTAAACTGGCAATGTTAACTGTGCAAACAAGCAAACAAACAAACATATCAATCAAACCGTAATACTTATGATGGAGAGGGTCACAGGAATGCCCAAGTGGGTGGTCTTCTCTTACAAAATTTAATCAGTCATACAAATACACACACATGTACAAACTACATGAAATAAATGTTAGTTAAACATGTAAGCGAAACAGTGGGCCATGAGTGTATCTGACTGACAAGAGGTAATGTGTAGTAACTTGTAGGGACATGAGATTGACACTGTCCAAGGTGCTGAAGGACTGGCTTCTGTCAAGAAACTAATCATCCAGTGGACAGATTATTTCATTCATGAGATGGATGTGCTGTTTGGTATCGCATTGTAACTTTTCTATTTTAGCTGTCATGACTTCAATAGATAGGTGATATTAGTAGGATGTACAGATGGCTACGTGTTTGCTTGTCACAATTAAATCTCTAGAAGCAAATACTCCCCTCTGAAATTATAAGTGGGACTAATTATTCACACAAAGTCAAGTATAAATACAGCATTGTATTCCTATGATGATTTTTTTTTCAAATTATTTGATGGAATATTATGGAATACAATTTCTCTATTTACCTCTCATTTCTACAGGCATTTAGTATGTTGCTACTAGCCAATATTTGTTTGAAAACCAAAAGTAATTTTCATTCATTAAGTAAACCATGGAGCAAGAGGACCTCATAAAATGCATTTTAGCACACAGCCAAAATAACTCCAGGTGCAGTTGTTTACTGCTTGTTTAAAATGTTTCACAAAACAGTGTTTTTTGCATCAAATCTGAAATGCAGAATTGCACCTGGATTATCAAAACTAGGAATGCTGAGAAGAATGGCAGAATGAGGCTTGAAACATGCCTCTTACAAAGGGAAATCCATAAATATTTCTGCAAACAGAGAAGTCAGGAAGAAAGTAGAGTCATCCTGTCAACCCAGGTGTCAGTCTTCAGCACTAAGATTTGGCATTCTAAACTAAAAGTGCATTAGCACTTTCCAGCTGTCTGACTGCATAAAGCCAGATACTAAAACAAACTTTCATAAAGAGAATGCTGTGTCAGAAATTTTAGGTAAATGACAGAATACGTTTGCACTGCTTTGAAGAATGCACTGATCTCATTTTCTTATCTCCTTAAATTTCCAAAACAGATACAATAGTTTTCCCCTTACATTTTAAGTTCATGTAAGCCTCATCTCAATAACAAAAATGTGAGGATTCCATACATCTTACAAATTGGCATGCTGAATAAATTGTTGAGTTGGGCAATGAAACTGTATTTCATGGTTTAAACGTTAACATCCAAAGAATGTAATTTACTACATACTAAAAGTTGTGACTTCTTAAAAATTATAAACAAGTTTCTGTTTATTTAAATCTCACAGTGCAATGCAAATATTCATGAATGCAAGCTTTTTACCAAATTCGTTTAATCATAAGGCATGCCTGCTACAATTTTATGCATGATAAAAGTACTTACTTAAGAGTTGTCTTTGGGAATCTGTGAAGCTTATATTGCCATGCCAGAAGGGATTTACCAGAGGTAAACATCTGCTCCTAACTGAAAATGTAGAAGAAAGCAAGGCTACAATTAAGGTTAAGTAACTAGGATGTAAAGAATGTTATTAAGACTAATACAGTTATTTACAACTACTCTTAAGTTGTTGTTTGCAATGTAAGTTAACTAAACAGCGAGTATTAATCATGCTCATTATCCAAAATGAAGGTTACTTCTAAAACCACTACACTAATCCTTATTTAATACCCTTGATTTTTAGAATGAAACATAAATATAAACAACAGTTTCAGTGATATAGTACAACTTACATTTACAAGTTCTCCAAAGTCCAGAGTGTGAGCTTAATGGATCTGAATAGTTGTTGTTCATTTTCTCTAGTTTAGAAGCATCTATGATATACCAGAAATCAGTACCAATTGCCATCACCAAAAAGATAAATCCCAGTGCTCCAACCAGAGCTACAAACATGGACAAAACACTGAGGGAAAGCTTCATTTTTCTGTTCTGTATATGGTTCTCTCTAAGCTTTGAATCAGCCCTCACCATTACATAGGATACAGCAGCAGATTTGTTGCCAGTCTTCCTGCATCTTTCCCTCCAAGTGTTCAGCTTTAACACTGAGCATTTGTCTTGTTGCAAACCATGATAATCAACTTCTGTCCAGCAGATGGCAGCAAACAATCTCCAGCAAGAAAATAAGGCAAGACTTGTCACCCTTACTTCTACATAGTTTTCCAAGACATCTGCAGATCCAGCCAAGTTATCAATTTATTTTGTAACAAAATATATTAAAAATTATAACCTTCCAGATTCATTATAATGACAACATTTCTGAGTGTCATTTCTGTCCTGTATAATATCATATCAATGGTACTTAAAAATGAACACAGAAGAATAAACTGCAAGGAAGACAGCTGACTGCCACAGCACACATAACATGCTGTGCAGAAGAACAGATTCTGAAACAGTTCAGTGGTTCAGCAGGATACTGAAAAATCAAATAAATCCAGCCAGCTGAAGCAGACTGCAAATTGCTCCATTGTCTGGTGATTTTAAATACACTTTTACTCGTCCCTCAGAGAAGCTGTGCCTTCTATAAGCAAAATAAGTTAAGTCTTGTATTTGTTAAATGGTGTATATGATGAGAGATCACACAATTATTTGATGTAATCTCATAGTGATGCTCACGATCATATGCAAGTCCCTGTAAAAATTATTTGTCAAAAAATATTATTCTGATGGAACTTGTGCACTTCTCTGCCAATTATCTTATGATGCATAAAAGAATGAAAAGGTGAAAAGAAGAAAAGTGTGATATTAAGGTCAACAACCAAGCAGCACTTCCCTTACCAAATCACCTGCTGTACAGATAGAGAGAGGACTAAATGCAGGATTATAGTAATAGCATTGTGGTGTATGTGTGTGTGTGTGTGTGTGTGTGTGTGTGTGTGTGTGTGTGTGTGTGTGTGTGTGTGTGTGTGTGTGTGTGTGTGTAGAGGCTGACGTGGGGCACGTGTACCATGTGTTTGTATGTGTGTCTGTCGTGTTTGGGCATTTGAGTATACACATGTGCGTGTGTGTGTGTGTGTGTGTGTGTGTGTGTGTGTGTGTGTGTGTGTGTGTGTGTGTGGGATAGCAAATGAGATATGCAGGACAGACACAATATAAGAGTTTGTATTAGAACAGCTGTAAAGGAGCATTACCACAAGCATTCTGTTCTCCTCTTTTTAACCTAAAGCTGTGGTGCTTTATAAAAGTTTTTTTTTCCAGAGCAATATTCTTTTCAAAATATTATTTTTAATCCTAACTCTTCAAAACACACTTTTCCTAAATGTTACTTTTTATGTGAAAGTGACATACTATTTACATCTCTGTAGCCAGGGGTGGCCCTTAGTCAACTGGTGCCCTAGGCAAAACGGCTCCACAGTGCCACCCCCCCAACACACACACACACACACACACACACACACACACACACACACACACACACACCACTCAATGCCCCCACCCTGGTCTACATACACCATCCAGATTACTGGAAAAGTGCCCTTGCTAGAGCAGCCCCGCTATGCCTAAGGCTAGCCATGACTGTAGCAAGACCAGACTCTTGTAGCATCCAACTTCTTTATTGTTTAAATGCAGCTCTGTTATGCACAGGCAGTCCCAATAAGTATCATTTAGTTAGTTAGTTGTATGTGTTAATATAAAAGTGCATGTCTGAAGAATTACAAAACACAGTTAAGAAGATATTTCCCAAACTGTCTAATGTCCTCGAGTTACTATAAGTAATGCAGTACCTCTGCAGGTACTGAGGAGAAATAAGTAAGGTGTTTGTAACTGTCTGAGAATTACCGTATGTTCTGAGGATGGCTAAGTAAGGTGTTTGTAACTGCCTCATAGTCTGAGAATTACTTTGGGCATTGGGAAGGGATATGTAAGGTGTTCTGTAACTGTCTTGTAGTCTGAGAATTAATTTAGGTATTGGGAAGGGATATGTAAAGTGTTCTGTAACTGTCATGTAGTCTGATAATTACTGTAGGACCATCATCACTACTGCTGTGCTATAGCTAAGGTGTCTTCTAATTGTCGATGCTAGATATTTCCAGGATTTGTGAGAGAAGCTTCCATGCACTGGCTGGTATTCCACACACCCCCTTTTGGAGGTAAAATTATTAGAGTAGAACAGTGAGCATCTTTCTCCACAATCAGACACATATTGTGGTGTTTAATCATATCAAGTATTACCTGGCAATGCAATATATTCTGCCACAAATTATGCAGTGACCCAGTACCCCCTACAGGTAAATGAGTGCACTGCAGTGGACTATGTATTCTAACACTAAAAACATCAAGACAGATGCTCACCGACATTATTTAAAAAAATGTACCTTCAGGAAAAGAGAGATAAATTATAGTCAGCTACAATGCTTCTATCAGAGAATGTGGAAAACAATTGTTCCTCAAGGCTTCTGCTATGAACCGTATATATTTGGTTCAGACACAAATATTAGCTTTTCAGATGTGTATCATGTGCAGTTATTACATGATAAGTTGTTTCAGCCCCCAGAAGTGCAGCACAACTTTTTTGCTCAGCACAGAGCTCTCTCAGATATTGCTGAAAAGAGCAAATGTGGACAGTTCACATAGTATTACTGTCATTTTCATAAAGAGTGACAAGTTGCAGCTGAAAGCACCATGGGATTATTTATATTTTTCTCCCGAAACCTTTACCATCACAGTTAATAAAAAAAACTAAAAAAATGCCACAACCTCACAAGCTAACCACGCATATATACATACGTACATACAAATACACACACACACACACACACACACACACACACACACACACACACACATACATATATATGTATGTGTTATATCTATATTTATATCTATCTATGTATCTATCTAAATATATACCTATTAACTGAAATCAATAGAAAAGGCTTGTCACTGTAAAGGATACGCACTGCATAGATGACTATTTTTTTTCAAAATGTGAAATGCATTAAGTTCTGTGTGTGTGTGTGTGTGTGTGTGTGTGTGTGTGTGTGTGTGTGTGTGTGTGTGTGTGTGTCTCTGTTGGTCTGTGTGCACGCATGTGCATTCATGTATGCTTAATTGCACACATAAGATCATCCTGAAATTTAACCCTTTTACAATTGTTTTAAAATCAGCCTGTTGTATACATGTAGTGGCATTGTTCATTTTTCCTGAAATGTGGTACTGTTTCAAGCATAAATACAATTTTCCTGAAAACAGGAATTAATAAGACTAAATTTACAAACTGTGCACATTAAAGCAGATTGTCTCTAATGAGGACATTATTTCAACTTGTACGTCACTGTTGTCAAGTGTTAGCACCACAAATCTACAGCTTTTAAGTTTGTTCTGATTAAAATGCTTCAGTCTAAAACAGACCTTTTTATATCAAATTAATATCCTGAAACTTAATGGTCAATACCTTTCCTGGTTTATAATGAATTTTAAGCTGTTATGTGCTGGTCAGCATTTCTCCAGATATGCACCATAACAACGGCTGGAATCACTTTTGTAAATTGTTTACCACTCAGACTTCATACATTCCATAGCTAATTCTGAAGTTAAAGTTGTAGCTTAGATAATTTTGCAGAAGAGAGACAGGTTCAAATACCATCCCAGACAGCATAGCAATGATCTGGACATTAATGAGACTGAAGAGACTATGCCACCTTACCCACCGCAGAGAAGGGTTTTAGCAGAGTCCTGATGTAAGTGCCCCACCATGAGGAAGGTGAGATATTCCAGTCTGTGCAGTCTTTTGTTTTGGGAACATAAACCCACTATGGATTACATAAGCACTTTAACTGAAGACCACACATGCAAGACTGCACACTCGTACAGAATGTTTATCAATGAGCTCAAAGCTTACCCCCTAATTATGGTATAATTAAAAACTGACCTGCAGTTTCTACAACAATAAAATGGTAATGAATAATTGTGTGCTTTTGCTATCAAACTGTTCCAACTCCATATTATATATATATATATATATATATATATATATCTATATCTGTATATATATATATGTATATATCTATATCTGTATATATATATATATGTATATATCTATATCTGTATATATATATATATATGTATATATCTATATCTGTATATATATATATATGTATATATCTATATCTGTATATATATATATATGTATATATCTATATCTGTATATATATATATATGTATATATCTATATCTGTATATATATATATATATGTATATATCTATATCTGTATATATATATATATATGTATATATGCTATTTGGAGGTGTTTGTGCGTGTGTATATAAATACATGTGTGTATATTTTATGCTTTTATCATTAAAGTGAAACAGTTCATGATACTTGTCATATATTGTTGTTTGCATACGCTTCAGTATCTATTTTTGGCAGCCATTGTCCTGGTTTTATTTTGGTTCACTGTTGTTTGCACTTCTGGTGAATGTCTACACATGGCAGGGGGGGGGTAGAAATTCCTACTATAGAGGTGGATTATCATCGATTACAACACACTGGAGAAATGGGTATAGCATTGCAGAATATAACCAGAGCTGGTGAGAATCCCTTAATACGCTTGAAATTGGGTAGTTACTTGGAATCCTCGCATGAAGACGTAAGTGACTATTTGAGCTATATCACAGCATATAGACATTTAATAAGCTGCCTATATAAACCTAAGAAGCTTCAATGGCAGCGCTTCCATCTAGAAGCATGTATACATCATAAAATCATTCCTAGAGTGCTTAAAGTTTTATTGATGCCTACATATGGAAATGTCTATGCAGACCTTCTTAAGAAATGGCAACTGATAAATCTTGAAACGAGTATTAGTTACATCATATTATTGTTGGAGCATTCTGGAACTATTGAGAAAGAACTAGTATTGGAAGTGATGTCTAGACAGTGAGAGATAGAGAATAAATATCCAACAAATGGTTATCAAGTTACATTGGATGAACTTTATTCTGCCATTTCTACTTTTGATACGAGACAAGAATGTTTAAAGGCAAAGAAATTGCCAAAGGATTTTGAAGTTTTAGAAATGGTAGAATGTTTGTTTGGCTTAAGGAAAACATTAAACCTATGGTTGTTTTTCAGCTCTTCCTTTATCCCTGCAGATACAAACAGTACACAGGGGAGCTCGATCTCAGAGCAGAGATAAAACAGTACATGGGGGAGCTCGATCTCAGAGCAGAGATAAAAACAGTACATGGGGGAGCTCGATCTCAGAGCAGAGATAAAAACAGTACATGGGGGAGCTCGATCTCAGAGCAGAGATAAAAACAGTACATGGGGGAGCTCGATCTCAGAGCAGAGATAAAACAGTACATGGGGGAGCTCGATCTCAGAGCAGAGATAAAAACAGTACATGGGGGAGCTCGATCTCAGAGCAGAGATAAAAACAGTACATGGGGGAGCTCGATCTCAGAGCAGAGATAAAACAGTACATGGGGGAGCTCGATCTCAGAGCAGAGATAAAACAGTACATGGGGGAGCTCGATCTCAGAGCAGAGATAAAACAGTACATGGGGGAGCTCGATCTCAGAGCAGAGATAAAACAGTACATGGGGGAGCTCGATCTCAGAGCAGAGGCAAGAAAAGGAGGAAAACGTCAACAGAGAGATAGATAGTTTTACTCTCACGCAACAAAATTTGGTTGTGAATTTAAGCAGTTACACTCTTTCGGAACAAGTTTCAGTATTAAATAGAGGTCTTTCTTTCGTTTATGCGAATGCATCTAGATTTGGTGACATACTGATCAGCCTTAAAATATTTTGCAGGAAAGTTATGTTAAAATCAGTTTC